>NC_072462.1:16406920-16750253 GCF_027596085.1 Anoplopoma fimbria | reverse complement strand
TAATACCACTGGGAGCAAGTGGGCAGTCAATTTTGTTATTTGAGGCGAACTAGTCCCATGTCAGTTATTTTTTTACTGACTGCGTACAAAACATTTTTAATAGCCTCTGGACTCAGGTGTCTGGACATCTAAAGCACAATGAAGCCCCATCAACACAGCCCACCCACTCAATAACCAATATGAACGCCTCTAGTTACAGATTAAGAGCTTCCTATCTCGTTTCACTAAACCTCTTGTCTGCTTTACAGAATCAGTAATAACACAACGACCAACCCAAAACCCCTTTTCCACTTACTTGTTATTTTGTGTATCGTAACATGTTGCACATTTATTATTTATTCATCCGTTTGTCATTTCACGTCTGTCCTATTAAGATAAAATCCAAATTCAAGGCTCTTTAATTTAAATGTAGCCCGCTGTCTCTGGCTACATGCCAGTCGGGGTCAGCACCACTCTAGTTGGGAAGAGGTAACCCCACAAAAACCCCAAGAAGAAGAACTTCTTCACTTTATCTGTTAAGCTACAACAATAGCAGTTTAGCCAGCATTAGCTAGTTGACAAGTATCCATAAACTACTGGAAAAAGATTTTTATGAATTATGAGCCTAAACGTTTTATCGTCTTCACTGTGTCTCAATCGCTCCAATGCCTCACTTATAAAGATTTATGTTCTCTCAGCCTAGCTGTTCTTTGCTCATCTTAAAGTATGCAAAAGTAATGAGCATGTAAATGTTTGTCAGCACATTTTCTTACGCTGAAAATACCATAGATGTTCTATCCCCCTGTCTCTCCTTACCTTTTGTCATCTGTAGTCATCTTGGTTGTGTATGCAGTTATGCAGTTATGACGTGTCATTCCCTAATTCGTCACCCCCTTACCACGTGACCCCTTTCCGTAAGAGAACAACAACAACAGCCTTGATACCGATCGACTACCAGGTTAATTCAACATAGACGTTCAAACATGTAGGGACTTAGGACCCAGGGGAGCACAGGTGACCCATGGCAACCCGGAGGGGGTTAGCGGTCTTTGGCTTCAGCTGGAATCAGCTGATATGGAGAGATTAGAGGGAGTGTCCAGTGATGTCATCAGCCCTACAGAACGGACTAATGACGTACTAGTGTTGACCAGATGTATGGACCCACAATCTAGTAAACTTCGTTTAATGACTCTTCATTTAAAGTACATGTGCTGTCTGTGTGGGAGAGATGGAGTTAGACCTGCAGTGTTGTAACTAAACTTGAAAAATAAAACTTCTAAAAACTTCCACGAAATGTGTCTGTTTAGAGTTTATGGAGGAAGATTTTAGAGGAAGTTAAGTATCAAGCACAACGAGTATCAAGAGTAGTGTAATCGTATTATCTGTAACCAAGCAACCAATGTACTTCCTGTTTACACCGGCATGCGCATGCCCAGTGTACGTGAATAGTCACGTGATATTCGTTTTCAGGGGAGCAAGAGCACATAATTTCGAAAACGATGCTGAAATGCATGTGTGGACGGAGATCTTAAAACCCCGTTTTCATTTGAAAACGAGTGAAAGCGGGTTAATGTGGACATGGCCTTAGACTAGACTTAATTAAGATTGTCTCTTATTTGTGTTATTGAAGGATTTCCTTTGGCTGCTGTGGGCGTTTCACTCTGGCTGAGCTCCTGTCCTTCTCCCTCTCCGTCTTGTTGGTGCTCATCTGGGTGCTGACTGGACACTGGCTTCTCATGGATGGTGCGTCTCTCCGTCGTGACTCTTGTGCCAAGTTTTCCCATCCACCAGAATTTAGTGCACATCAAAGAATTGTTTTTTTTTTAATCAAGGTTCCCAAAAAATATATCTGCAGATGGTTGTAATTTACGAGGATCCAAAGATTAGTGACATTACTCTGAACTGCCGTTTGTGGTTCACATTAATTACCTTGCCAATTAATAGACAATGCTGGGAAGTTTGTGAGGAGAAGTTATGTTAGCATAGCTGCTAATGAGTAGTGAAAATAAATTAAGTTTCTAATGTTCTGTTGAAGAATGAACTTGACATCATGACTCATACAATATGAAGTTTTTAGCAACACTATTTTCAGGCTCTTACTGCAGTGTGATGCATCCAACACAAGACAAATACACTATTATACACTAGTTAGTCAGCTGCTAACTGGCATTTAAGCAAACTGGCCTTTCAAAGTTGGAAACTTTTTGACATTTTGGGGCACTGACAAAAACAAAAAAAAAGTGAATTTGTTTGCATATACTTCATTTATTTGACCCATTTGACTTCAGTAATTTAAATTATATTACTGGCATTCTTCTTCAGTAATGCAAACAACGCTGCCTTTACACAAATGGCAGCATTTCATCATCAAAAATAAAAGTACTTGCAAAACAGTTTGAATTGGAATAGGTTTATTCGTTTTTAGGTTTTAGGAAGAGTTTTACACAACCTAAGCTTCGAAGCGTCATTCATTACATTGACATTCAATTTCGAAATCGATATTTGAGTGCAGCACAGCTTCTTCTTTTTTTTGTTCACTTAGTTTTAACCCAGTGTTTCTGCACAGTTGCAGATAAAGATCAGGTATAGATATACAGATACTATTTCTATTTGTATCGTGTAATCCAAACATTTCCAATGACTTCATAGTGTTGCCAAGTCCAAAACATTTATCAACATTTATCGAAACAAGATGTAATCATTTCCAAAATTCAAAAGATGTTATCTTATGTTTATCTTACCAAATATTCTGCTTCAATTCGTATGTGTGAGCCTTTAACCTTTCTGAAATAACAATTTAACTGCGATGAGGATGATGATGTCATAAATAATGTCAACAGACATTTAAAGCTTCATTCAAAACACCTCAATAAGAGCTTTGAATGTGTCCCAGCATTATAACCAGTGTAATAATGTCACAGTGCCCCTCTGGGTTCCTATCACCATTACACCTGTTATATAGTAAATACATTTAAGTAAACATTTACTTTGAATAATTCAAATCTTCTATGCATGAAAACCCTGACATGCTCCCATGTTTAATCTCAACCCCATCTTGTGTCTCATCAGAGCATAGCTTGTGCCCCAAAAAGTGAATTAAGACACGAGTTTCATCAGGCTAGTTTGACTAATTAATTAGGTCTGTGTGCACAGTAATTAATGTTTCTTAAATAAACTTGTTAAAATCAGTGCCCATGTTGCTATTTCAGCTCATTTGCAGCAAAGACTTGGAGCTGTGTTTTTAAATATCTATATCTGTGGGTTCTTTTCCTCCCTGCAGCTTTAGCCATGGGCTTGTGTGTCGCCATGATCGCCTTCGTGCGGCTTCCGAGTCTGAAGGTGTCCTGCCTTCTGCTGTCAGGACTGCTCATTTATGATGTATTCTGGGTAAGACGTGCTACCATCGGAAAAACTTTGCCCTTTTCACAGCTGATGTACAAGCCACCTTATAGTAATGATTCATCTTATGAAAGCCCTGATAAGTGTTTATTAAACATACACGAGCAAATACCTCCTTGCGAGCTACAATAACTGCTGCTTAGGAAGTGACTCATTTAACATTCTTCCAGCCACAATGTGCTTTGAAGGAAAGTAGTAGTAGAGCATCACTGTGGCTGAACTAATACAAGAGAGCTATCTGCAAAATTCAACCTTCATAAATGGAAATGAACATGATAAATGATGAAGAGGAAGGCGAACATGCTACAAGCCATAATTAGGATGATCGTCACAATTTCCTCTGAGAAATTATAAAACATTTATGTCTAGCTGTCTTTTTCTGGCATTGGTGGATTCCGGTTTGATTTATTAGCCATATCTGGCATCGTCCCTATTTTGGATCCGCGCCTGCACTGAGCACACAAGACACAAAAGCAATGGCCACTTAGCAGCTAAAGTGGCACCAAAGTCAAGTGGAACCGGTATTTATTATGAGAATGTGAATCAGTGGGTGACAGAGGTGGAAAGTCAAGGTTTATTTTAGTTTGTTTGAGTTGTTTGATGAACTGCAAAGGTATTTTTTCTTTCCATAATTTCATTAAACCAACAAAGTAATCAGATAAAATCATAATCTCATGGTGGTAGAGTTTAGGGGAACTATGAGCACCTTGTCTGATTCAGATAATTATACATTTGTTTAAATAGTTGCTGCCATTGCTTGTTAGTCTTTTTTTTTTTTTTTTTTATCCTTTTCTAACATTGGCATTTCACTACAGAAAACTGCTTCTCTCCAGTTCTGTCAGACAGAGAAAAAACTATGTTCTGCACACAGAATAACAAACTGAACTCAGACTGAACAAATCATAACTGACTCTGCACAATAAACTGTTTCTGTTGATATTCTACCGGTGAACACATTGACTACAATTGCTCTAATCTTCACCATGCCGGGCGCCTAGCAACCTGCCAGCACACAACTGCCTTCAGTGTTATTTCCCCACTGACCGTTTATGTTCACAGTAATGTTATGTGAGACAAGCATTAGATGAATTGGATAAATTATCTTCACCTGCTTTGAGAAGTTGAAGCAGCGATTGAGTCTGATTAAGATATAAATCAGGTATTAAAGCAACATATAATCTAGAGCTGAAACTATTAAAAAAAATATATATCGATGATCAATTAATAAAGTTATTCAAATACAAAACTAGCTACATATTCTCAAAAATGGGTGTTTTTCTGGCTCTTCTTTATTAGAATAGTATTTGAGTATTTTGGTAGTTTTATGACAGCACATTTGACAAAATAAGTAATGATAAGACATAATTGGGCCATGGAAAAGTATGAGGAGAATGTGTCAACATAAGCGGCTGAATTCCTCTTTCTCTCCCCCCCCCAGGTGTTCTTCTCAGCCTACATCTTTAATAGTAATGTGATGGTCAAAGTTGCCACGCAGCCTGCTGAAAATCCCATAGATGTTCTGTCCCGGAAGCTTCACTTGGGTCCAGGGATGGGCCGCGACGTCCCCCGTCTCTCCCTACCCGGAAAACTGGTCTTTCCCAGGTAAGACTGGTGGAAGCATGCCGGGAAAACAATCCAACACTTTTATTTTCTGCTGTAATTAGCATTATAACCTCACTAGCCTGCTAGCATAGATGTACAGCTTTTGTTCAGATTTTACATCTGGTCAGGACCTACATTTGCATACAGAAACAAGAAATTAAATACAAATGGTACACATTTATTGCACACGACTCTGTGTCTTAACCTTACTTTGAACAAAGTTTTTTGGGTGTTTTTTGTATTTTGCCATCCCAAACGTATTTCTTTTTTCTATCCGTGCAGCTCCACAGGAAGTCACTTCTCGATGCTGGGAATAGGAGACATCGTGATGCCGGGGCTGCTGTTATGCTTCGTCCTGCGCTATGACAACTACAAGAAGCAAGCGAATGGGGAAGTCCCTTTGTCCGGACGCATGCAGCGCGTCTCCTATTTCCACTGCACCCTCATCGGATACTTTGTGGGTAAGGAAAGCAATCGATGGACGCATGGATGTGGAAGATCAAGGGTTTTATTGTGACAGTGTTTGCTATGTTTAGAGGAGATGGTATTAGGTGTTTGGGAGCCATTATGTTGGTGTTTTTCAAAAGTATAATCTTTCCTTTTTACTTAAAAATTGGTATAATGTGATAGATGATGACGTGACTCTATGTTCAGGTCTGCTGACTGCCACTGTGGCCTCCAGAATCCATCGTGCTGCTCAGCCCGCTCTGCTCTACTTGGTGCCCTTCACCCTGCTGCCTCTGCTCACTATGGCCTACCTGAAGGTACGGGTTAGAGAAAAAGAGATCAGAGTTTAGCAGTTTGCTTGAATTCTTTACTTGCCACAAAGGAGAGCACATTAAATATTACCTGTGGATTTTTAATTTTTCTTTTTGCAAAAAATGTTTACCAAAATGATTTAATGCACACATACAGCATGTTCTATTAACGGCAACACATCCTGTTAAAAGTGCATAGGATTTGATTCTAATCTTGTGGAAATGTTTCATTTAGTAAAGTGGTTGTAATAATGATTGTGACATATTAATAACAAATTATCAGGTTAACAGTGCGCCTCTGCTTCAGATATTCTTCTAACTCTCGGGGTCTCACAACCCAGCCTTTTCACCCGACTATATAAGAAAGTTTAGGCTAGAATGAAGGAACAATGTTCACAGGAGCATAAATGAGAGATAGTTTGTTATTTCTACTTTGATAAAAAAGTAAAACAGAAGTCTTTTAGGTTGACCAAGTCGGTCAGAATGCATTAGGACGCATTTGATTCATGACCTCATGTCCAAACTGTTGTTGTGGTCCACAGGGGGATTTGCGGCGCATGTGGTCCGAGCCCTTCCACACCAAGACCAGCAGCTCCCGCTTCCTGGAGGTATGATGCACCCTGGGATAAACGACCAGCGCGGGGAGGACTGCTGATCCTTTACCTTAATTAGAGGGGAAGGAGAGAGGGCGCACTCACAGTGAGGCCATGTTGTCATCACTTGTTCATGCTTTCTGCCAATCTTCTGTGAAAAAAAACCCTCAGAAGGACACCAGTGTGTGGATCACAACATCCTCCCCGTTTCATCGCCGCTTCCTCTTTTCTGTTTATTTCCTCTTCATCATAGCACATCCTGCCTACGCTGTGTTTGCTCTTCACCCTCCCCCCTACCTCTCCTTTTTCCTTTTTCTCAGCACTATAGTTAGTCTCATTTTGCCACTTCCCTCCCAAGGCTCGTTCCATTCATCAGGCCTCTTCACGCTGCGTTTTCCTTCTTTTTCTCTGCGTCTTTAATTTTCTCTGCATCTCCGTTTGTCGCCGACTCAGATGAACTCGAAGGACAGGCCTACCCCCCTTTTCGTGGACTTAGGGTTGTGAGACATGACTGGGGTTTATATATGTTTTTTTTGTTTTTTTATGTTGTTTTTTTTTAGCATTCTCGTGGTCATCAACATTATTATTATTATTATTATTATTATTATTATTATTAGTATTATTATAGAACGGTTTAAACAAACTGAGAAGAGGCGGAGTGTTCCAGTGGCACAGGACAGTGCTCGGGAGCAGCGACACAGTGAAGGAGAAGAGTCTTCCCCTTCATCTGTCCCCCCCCCCCCCCCTGCTTTCTTCATCTGTCCCTGTATCCCACCACAATGGCTTTTTCTCAGCGCTCCCGCCCTCTTTACACTCCCTACGAGCCCCACCCTCCTCCTCCTCTCTCTGTTCATCTGCTGTCCCCATTCCCCGCCCTCACAGATAACTATGTATTTTATTTAGAAAAGTTTTATTCTTGGCATATACAGAAATGCATTATAAATTGTTAAGCTGCCCCCAGCGTTCGAGGGGCCGCTTCTATTTGTATATATGTGTATTTGCGGTATCTTGAGTTTGTATTTGTGTTCGGGAGCATGTTGAATAGGGTGGGAAACTGACGCCAGCCAACAGCTGAATTTTTGGTGAATTTTGGCTGCCGGTTCTGTCGAGTCGACTGGTGGGCATCCATCACTTTAGAGGTTGTTTTCTAAAACTTTGTTGGCTTGTGTGATAGAAACGTAGCTGATGGATTTTTGGGAAGAAAAAAAAAAACATCCGCATCGGTTGCTGGTTGATGAAAAAAAAAAAAAAAATGCTAGTTTCCTGCTCTAGTGTCTAGTGTGTTGGATCAAACAGTGTCATAAACACATGACATGTCTAATGGAAACAGTTTGTCTAACTTGTAAAAAAGTTACAGAAAACTCAACAGGGGGGCAATTTTCTTTTTATCAGCCTATCTTCGGACAGGTGGAAATGTAAACAGTGTTTTTTTTTTTTTTTTTTTTTCAAATAAATGAATGTTGAATTCATTTTAAGGTATGCTATGTTACTTTTCATCATAAAACCACATCAAACATCATGCTGGGTAATTTCTCTTGTGCACATCCCAAATGTACATGTATTTATGGCCATGGAGACACTTAAAGCATCTCATTTTAGACATTATAAATGTCTGAGCATGATGATAACTGATCAGTTTGTATACGTTTTGACATGAGAGAAGTCAGTGGAACAGCACAACAGCACATGTCATCTGAACTTCACCTCTATCGATGAAGACCTGACTATTGGGAAAGTTTGGACTCAAAGATTTGAGATAAGGGAAGACGTACTACGCTGGTTTTCATATGTGGTTACATATGAAGGGTACTCTGGGTGGACGGTTGTGTGTGTGTGTGTGTGTGTGTGTGTGTGTGTGTGTGTGTGTGTGTGTGTGTCATCATTGCATAATAAAGTCTGTTTAGACCTAGGGAGGAGAGAAAATCAGTTATGCCCTTCAGAAATCGAAAATTAGAAATTAAAGTTCACTCATAGGATGTTTTTACTGTCACCACTTGCTCCCTGACAGTCTCTTTTTCTTTTTTTTATGGTCCTTCCACTTTTTTTGTGGTGCTTGTCAGTTAATATCTCATGTATACTGGAAAGAGTGTGAGTGATTGCACAGCAGGAAGTCTGGGAGACGTACGGACGATGCAGTTTGCTGGCATTTTGTTTTGTTTTTTTACTTTTCTATGCTATCTGGCCGTGCATGTTAAGTGTACAGTGTATCATTTCTCAGACTGCGTCAACGGGGCTACTGCAGTTTTGAGTCTCTGCTGGCCGACGCCGAGGCACTGGACCTATGAGCTCGCCTTCAGAGAGCAGCGTGAGTGGTATGGGACAAAGGCTGCAGGTCAGAAAGACTGCGATTGGTCAGCTCTGACCTCCTGTGACTGATTCACAAAGGCTGAATATTATGACCTGAATGCTGTCAGGTTCGGACACCCGGCCGGCCGCTCAGTGCAGCCGCCTAAACTCGGACATTATGGAACCACAAGGCCCCTTCACCTCTTCATGGACATTGAAAGAAAATATAGAGATCTTTATACATATATATGTATATTTATATATATGTGTGTATGTATGTATGTATATATATATATATATATATGTGTATATATGTATGTATATATATATATATATATATACACACATATATATGTGTGTTTATGTACATACATAAATAACTGATGACGATCATGGTGATAACAACAAAAGTGTTTTTTTTAATAGAAAATGAATTCCTTTATACCCCTTTGTTAGGAAAATTTTGTTTTCTTTAGTGCTTTAGTTTTTAGTTTTTTTGTTTTTTTTTCCTTACCACCTCTTCTCCCCTCCAGCAGAGGATTCCAGCTCTGTCTGATATTACGGCTGAATGGATTCTGTATAGAAAAATGGTGAATAAATAAATTAAGAACTGTGTAGTGAAACATGAATCCTGAAGCGCTCGGTCTAAAACACTTTGTCTCCTTTTAACCCCTCCCGTTTGCCCTCTCCTCTTCTTTCCCTCCTCGTTCAGGATTCTGCTGTAAATAAACATGACTCTAACTGTAACACCAGTGTCTTTTTTTTTTTTTTTTCTTTTGGCTCTATGGTTTATTTAAGACTTATTTGCTTTGCATCCACTTCACTTATTTGACAACTATAGTTACTGGTTACTTTTTATATTTAAATTTTACATAAAATCATGTGATAAGCTTATAAAATACAACTCATTGTTAAAGGTTAAACTGGTGGTTCCCAAGTTCTCAAAAAAAAAATGTATTTTCCTTTTGAACTTATCCAAAGGTTTCATTTAAATTAGCTGTTAGATGGCCAAAGAAAAAAAACTAATATTCAACCCAATTTGTTTTGAAGAACAGTTTTTCCTTCTTTCCTCTTATTTATCATTTCACGCTCCAGTTGTATCTTGCTGGTGCAAGAGCCTGGGGATGGGAACCACTAAACTAATTAACAGCATATAAAGTAATAAAAGCTAAAGAAGCTCCACCTCAACCAGCCGAATGCTGCTCACATATTGTTGAACATATTCGTCTGAAACAACCTGGTAATTTTAATAAACTCACTGCATTAAAAAAAAAAGAATATCCTGTCAAATGGACGCAACAAAAAATCACCAGCCCTCTAGATTTATAATCTTCTCAACTTCAAATGTAGTATCCTCTCATAAAAAAAAAAGTGTTCAGATATCAATTATGTATATAATTTGACTTTAAGAGTATAAATACAGTATACTGTGTGTACCAAGAGCAATGGGAAAAAAGGAAACCCAGAGTGTGTCCTTGAAGTACTCTGAACTACATCTAGTACACAGAATACAGAAGACCCATTAAAACCAATAACCTGCTGCCTAGGTGAAGGATTTTTGCACACGGTGTAAGAATTCTGCCAAAAGAAAAATGATGTCTAGACTGCACATAATGTGAAAGATGTTTTTTCTGGCTCAAGTCTGGGTTGGCTTGAATTGCATTTATCATCTAGTATTTCTACTGAAATGAAAAACCCAGCAGTCCTTACAATAAATGTAGCTGAAAATAAAATGTGAGCGTTATCACATACCAGTGAGACGGTGTGCATTTGAAAAAGGTTCCTGTGTCTTATGCAGCTTTTTAAGGATTTTTTATAAGCCATACAACATCAGCAGCTTCCTACCTTGGTTGAAAGCAACACTATTAACTGGCAGTATGTATAAATCTGTGCTAATTCAACTTTGTCCAGCAGATGGCGACACAGTACAAATATCTGAAAACATTGTCAGAGTAGTCAGAATTATGAAAGGCCTGATGTAGTTTATGGACTCAAACACTCAACGCTCACCATGTTTTTATGTTTGGAGATCTCAACCAAGTATATAAGCTTATTTTACAGAACAGCAGCAATGTATTTAAAGCCAAATGTACAAACATGCCACAAACCACAGCAGTGTTAAATCCCTGTTTCCACAGCAATCCTCCTATGAGACATGAGGGGTTGCAGAATCAGAACAATAAAAGAAAGAAACCCTCCCTAGATCAGGCAGTTTACTGAAATGAAAGGCATGCGCTCATCAAAGGAAGGTAATTGGTTCCTGCCATGCACTGGGGAGAAATCTTGTGAGCCTTGGTGGGAAAATGGCCGCCTCAATGACAAACCAAAGACACAGAGTCAAGAGTTTGTAAAAAAAAAAAAAAAAAAAAAAAAAAAAGGCTGCTGTAGAATGCCGAGTTTTTCTGTCTTAGTTTATATCTTTAGCAGATATGAAGCCTTGTGTCTGTTTGATTTACTTCAGCCGCTCAGTGACAACAGGTCTGTGGACAATCAAATGACGAGTTAAGGACATAAATGCTTGTGAATGAGCAGAGTTGTGAATGAAGAACTGCATAAGGAATTGCACTTCTTTGGAAAATGTGATTACATTCATTGAGCAAATAAATTTAGCCTCCTGTGAACTTCCAGTTTAATGAAAAGATACCACGAGTACTTATTTAGATGTCTGGTTCCCCTTGTGAAGTTCAATGAGGTACAATCTGTGGTTTCAATCTCAAAGGGGCTGAATTTCAATATTAAGTCTTCTTTGTGGCTGACAGACACTCTAAAGAACAGACGGACGGACGGCCTGACCTACTGACTGACTGGCTGCTTCACTGGATGGGTGGATGGATGAGGTGGACAATGGGGGTGGATGAGGAGCAGTACACTGGGTGGGTGGTTGGTGGGTGGTTGGTGGAGGGGGGGTTGGGGCAGGTCGGTGAGGTCAAGGCAGGCAGGGTTCCACCCCTCTTCACCTATTGGCCAGACCGACCGATGAGTCCTGTGCAGCTTTGAAGCCCTAAGGTGGACAGAATTCCACCACGGCCATGGGGATTGTAGCATGTCATTTGTAGGAAATTTTGACGTGATGGTCCTAAAAACAGAGAGGTTGACCCACGCTTGGAATGCAGGGTTTCGTATTCAGAGGTGCTCGTATACGCTCCTCTCCCCTTGATCCTGAAATTACAGATGTGCAGGTGATAGGGCGGCCTCAATTAACAAACTCCTGCAGAAAGAAGTGTTGGTTTTAATTTAGAGGGAGAGGAGGGCCTTCTTTTGCTTTCCAAGTTGATGGCATGAATTTTAAGAATATTTTTTCAAAACTACACAATAAATAAAAAACAAGAGTATTATTTCTATGTGAAGTTTCTTTTTTCCTGGTGGGTTAATCATTCCAAACTCATTGAACATTGTTCACACCCCCGGAAATTTTTCATTTTTACCTTCTTCAAGTTGCTAATTCTAGCAAAAATGTGGCAGAAATGTGTATAAAATGGTGCATATATTTCACTTTAATAAAACAGAGAAGCCATAAAGAACAAGCCAATACAGAATATATGTGATTCTGTCAGACAGAGTGGAATAAGAGGATTTTTCTACCTCAAAGCCACATAGGGGAATATAAGAAAATGTATTTTTAAGGTGTTTGACACAACTTCCAGTATCCCGTACCTGAACAACACATTCAGTGATTATTACCTCTTATCGCAGACATCTGACCCCAGTCTAACTGGTTCAAAGCTCATAATACATTTCAGAGTCAGTAGCACATGAAGTCAGTGAGTTCAGGTAATTTCAAAGTGCTGGTATTTATTGGAGGTGGCCTCTGCTCGTGTTAATGGCAGCGAGATTCTTTCCCCCGCTTCCTCTTCTTCTTCTTCTTCTCTTCTCTACCGACCAGGCATTCCAGGCTTGTTTAAATAAGGCCTGCCTGCCTGGGCGCGGGTGGATTCCCCTCTGGCCCTTTGCCCTTTGACCCAAAGTGCATTCCGTATGTAAAGTGAGGAATTCCTCTGAAGTTCAGTTAATGGGGTTGAGTTTTTTTCATCCTTTGGACTCTGCTCATGCACTCGCCCCGGTGGAAAGGGGAAAAACAAGCTCAACGTACACTCACAGGGCGACTGTGAGTTATGGATGAGGTCGGTTGTTTATTGGTTAAGAATTGATGTCTCCCACCAGCAGATCTGGAGCTTCAATAAAACTGTGTGATAATCCTGTGGGATCATGACTAATTGATTTAATGGAGGATATTGTTGAGTGGACATAGAGGGTGTTGTATGCCGTACAGATTCTGAAGCACGTTGAGCCTTAAATAGAAGGATAGATAAATAAAGTTAGGTGTGAAATCACTGGGTATTATGTGCAGAAGGTTTTCTATTTAGCACTTCAAAGATTAAACTAATGTCGATGTTTTTTACCAGTGGTTTGCTGTGGAAATTTACTTTGTGGAAACACACGTGGTGATTTTACGCTTAGCTGTCTGGTGCTAAACTTGCACTAGGAAAAGTGTTTTTGTAACTCACTTATGGATGGATCAGTTATTTTTTTCACTGTAATTAATAATTTTGCAAAACACACGATTAGAGGCAGAAGGCTTCAAATTTGAACAATTTCCAGAACTTGGTTTTGTAAAAGACAGTTTTTTTGTTTCAGCTTAAAATTCCCAAAATACTAAGGAAGTATTAACTGTAAATTCAACCTTCTTTTTTCTTCTTACTTCATTAAAACCAATTTTGTAGAAAAGTATTGAAGCAGGAACACTCAAATGACAAGTATTTCTATTACGACAAATAACCTAATGTTTCATGTTTTACATGTTACTTGAGCTTTGCTTGAGCGTATATACTTTCCTTTTATTTGCCAAAAAGTCATTCACAGACAAAGACATTTGCAACATGTTGTCCTACCTAGTGATGTTACATATGAGAGGTTTAACAGTTTGTTAGACCTCCTTTGGACAAATTGTTATAAAACTCCAATAACAGAAATCCCAAAAGACCTATGGATTTTGAAGGGCTAGTAATGAGTATGTTCTTTTTACACCAATCACACATTCAGAGCATATGAAAATATTTTGTTTTTCATATATTTCAAGTACTGTAACTACATTTTTAACCTCACCATTTCAAAAATGTTTATATAGCTTATCGTTTGAAAAAGTCATGAAGCATCAAGCTGATAAAATAATTCAACACATATTCTGTGAGCTGTTAAAAGTGACCTGGGGTCTGAAGGGTTAAAGGCAAGGAGGATAGAAATGTAATGGTTAGTGACTTATTGCATATATCCTGCTCTATGAACTTATAAGTCTTTTGATAACAAAATCAACCTTTTGTCATTAAATTTCCCAGGTTACGGTCACGGGTAATGGAGTGCACACCTGAGCTCCCGGGTGGAGCAGTGTGTCTGAAGGTGGATCCCGGGTGGAGGTTCTTCTGCTGTTGTGCTTTAGGAGCCCTGTGTACTGTTGGAGACCCTGTAAAAGGCTGTGCCACCCACACAGCTGGAATGTCATGCATGCAGTCCATAGAGTCTGTTTCAAGAGGGAGGCAGAGGGGGAGGAGGAGGGGAGAGGAGGGGAGAGGAGGGGAGGCCTCTTTGGAAGAGCCAGGGTGCACGGGGGGCTCGGCGCTCGAGGTGGGGTCTACTACTACTACTATTACTACTTCATGAAAAAGATGAAGCAGAAAACTCGCAGCCCAACCCCCCCTCCACCAAAAAAAATCTCCATTAACCTTTTTTTCTGTGGTGGGAAATTATCAATGACGATCCATCACGGTTGTTTGGTCTTTGGCCGATGAGAGGAAGGAGGGGAAATGTGGAGGGAGACGTGAGATGGAGGGATGGGGGTTGGGAGAGGTTAAAGGGCAGAGGAAGAAAGGAGGTACATTTTCGGAGGATGGTAGGTTGGGAAAAAAAACAGAGGGAACAATAACTCCCATGTTTAAAAGGCTTTTCTCAGCCCCCATGACACCTCACACAGGCAGCAGTTTAAAGTCAGGCCGTTCAGCAGGGAGTGGTGCTTTGTGGCTCTTTACCCCCAGGCTCATTTTTCAGAAGAAAGGCTCTCCAAAAACATTTTTTTTTTTTTCTCTTTTCACTGTTTATCTCAACTGCTTTAAATGAGGCACATTTTTCAAATACAATATATCTTCTATATTTTCCTGTAGATTAAACCTGACTAACCACATCCGAGCTGCTGGTGTCTTTGTTCTGGTAATACAAAATATATTTCCAAAAACCTTGTAAAAAGACAATAAAAAAAGGAAAACTTGCAACAAAATCTAGCAAAACATAATAATTTTACCTTCAAAACACATGACTACAATTCTGTTAAAAACATCTGATGAATGAGCTAATTTAGTAGGTTAACATCAGTTATTTTTGTATCTATAGAGTATGCTAAGGAAGCACTTATTTCAACTAAACTTCTTATGTTGAGATAGGCCTGTTTTGACTAAAAGTTGCATTTTAACAACAGTAAAATACATTAACTTCTCTTACTTTGAATCTACTTTATTAATTAACTGTTTCATATTTTAATATGTGACAGTTGTGTAGAATTATTGAATTTGGCAAACTCCATGAAATTAAGCAAATGGGGCATTTCAATCAGGAATTAAATAATCAGGATGAAATAATCGGATGAAATTATTTGAGAGGATCTCTGTGAGAAGAGGCACATTTTAGAATAAATCATTAGTATTTTAGCTAACAACTAATTTCTATTTATTTAGTGGCAGTTGGATATACATTTTTTTTAAAGAATGAATAACATTAAATTTGAATTTAACACAATTGAACATCAAAGTTTAACATATCAGCAATGAAAAAGGATTTGAAGAAATTTGTGAATTAGAAAAAGGAAAATTGTTTCATAAACTTATTTATCTCTTTTAATTGGATGATATTTGATTGAAAACAGTAAATGTATAATTGATTTGACATTTTAATCACACAAATCTGACGTAAACTCTGAAAGTATCTCTAGATAGCTACTTTTGGCTTTAACAGAGTAGATAACCAAACATGTGTGATGAACTTTTATTGAGTTAAATCTATTTAAAAAACATATTAACGACCAGTCACTTCAAAAAATAAATTATACATTTAATACATAAATTATGTTGACTGTGTTTCTTCTTCCATTATGGATTGATTTTAAAGAACTTGTGTTGTTGAAGGGGAAAAGCAGCTAAAATCATTGAACTTCTGTAATACTTTTAAAATACTTTTTAATCAATTCTTGAACATTTTGAAGGTTTAAAAGGAAATTTGCAGTTATGTTCTACTAGGATTCATTTTTATTTTCTTTGAAAGCAGGTTTTAAATCTATAAAACAATGCTGAATAATTTAATCCATTTAAACCCTTTTGGAATTTATTTTATCTCAGAAATTAATCTCATATAATCTGCAAATTACCTACAGTTTTTTCTTTTTTCAAATAATATGGATTTACTTATTTCTACAGTGTGAACACCTCATCCTGCTTTTTGCTTTAGATAGATAAATCCTGTCAATCAGTGTCTTTAAAAGTTAATGATGTGTATTTCAGATCCATTAAATAACCTTATTATTCAGCCACTTCAGCAGAAATCTCATTTTCTGTCTGTTTTGTATTAGTTTATGAAACACGTTTCAGCTGCAGTTATGAAAACAGATGATATAATAAAACTAAATGTCAGTTTCAGAAGTCTTAACTTCCCTTTAGTGTCAAAGCCTTTGACAGGACCCTTTGAGTGGAGTTTAATGAGAGTTGTATAGGAGGCAGAGGGGGCATCACCGCTCCAGACCTTCACCGGATCCATCACGCCCCGCCTTACATCAAAGTTTTTTGGGTTTTTTTTTTTTTTTTTTTTTTTTGCCGACTGGCTGCACAATCAGATCCCTTCTGAGTGGGCTGCCGTCGGGTGGGTGTGAGGGGAGTAGAAAGTGGGCCCTCTCCCACTGGATAATGCCATTATTTCAGCTCCTCTGGTCAGGAATGCCAAATTTCACAGCCCGCTACTCCTCTCTGTGCGTCAATCAAAGCTTCGCGAGGGGCCGAGGCTCGTGGGCCCGCCTCCAGCACCGTGTGATCGGATCATTGATCCCTCAGATATCAAACACGCATCTTTGTCTAACTTTAACAAGCATTTCGTAGTTTTTCCTTAGTTGACTTTAATTATTATTATTATTTTTTTATTAAATTCGCTTAAAATGCACAATTAGAGTGATATAGATCGGAATCACGCGCAAACTACGCCTTCCTTTTCTATATTTCTATTAAAAAAAAAAAAAAAAATTGCCTCATTTAAATCGATCCCTAAGGCCTGATGGCGCTGCCTGCGTGAGAGCAGATAACCCGGGTTTAGTCCATATTTGAACATAATGAACAAGCATTACTGTCCCTCCAGAGGCCAATTAAAGGCTTATTAGAATCCCCATTGTAACTGCACAAAAGGGTTTTGCGCCAAAACGTAAATAAAATAATTAGTGGTAAAGTATCCAGATACAGAGGAGGAGGAGGAGGAGGAGGAGGAGGAGAGGAGGGGGAGATGATGAGAAATTTGTGAATGGGACCCAGTTAATCAGGTATTCGTTGTTACGGTGTGACGCTTCCCGAGCTCAGCCAATCCCGTGCAAGCTGGAAATGTTGAACACGCAGAAACCAAACCAATGGCTCATCACAGAGCAAAGACTAGCGCAGGAAGAGGCCAATCAGTGGGAGGCATGCAAACGAGGAATTTGCTCCGGCAGGCTCTGAATGTCAACTAGTCAAAGATGGAGTCCGGATCTGCGAGGGCCGTGTGCTTCTGCATGAAGACTTGCGATTTTTTTTTTTTTTTTTTTTTTTTTTTTTTCTCTCTCTCTCTCCCTGACTCTCACGAGCTCCGCACATTTGATCTCTAGTCGCGCGCAGCCTTTCGGGGGGATCGACGGCGTCAAAATCCACGAGCGAGGCGGCCCGTGGAGAGTGGTTTGTGAAGAGGGTTGCTTTTCTTTGTTTTATGGACAACTTTTCTTTTTTTTCTCCTCCCTTCTCTCTTTTTTTCTTTTCTTTTTTTTTTTTTCGCCTATAACGGATCGTCCCTCCCTTGGCAAGATACTATTCATGGTTTAGGAAGGGGAGGTGGTTGTGCAGAGGGAGGAGGAGGAGGAGGAGGAGGAGGAGGGAGGGTGTCCACTGTGAGTAGTAGCCGATTTTTTTTTTTTTTTTTTTTTTTTTTGTTGCGTAAATTGTCAGGAGCTCAGCGCAAACTTGGAAGTTGCACAGGTCGAGATGCGAAGGTTGGGTGTGTTTTTTTTAGTTTTTTTTATTTCTTTATTTATGCGACCGAAAGGGGAGGAAACAGGGGAAGAGTTGGGACTCGATCTCATCTGGAAGCTCGCTCCAAAACTTGATCAGGACTCGATCCAACGTCTGGTGGACGGACAGAACGGGTCCTGCGCCTTTTTCTTTTTTTTTAGGGGCTGTTATCGTAGTGTAATGGGTCTCTGAGGGGACATTTCCACGGTGTGTGTGTGTGTGTGTGTGTGTGTGTGCGTGCGTGTGTGTGCGCGCCCGTGCGTGTGCATGCGTGTGTTTGCAGCCTATAGGCTGTTGTGCAATCTAACAAGTCGTCAGTATTGTACGGTGGGCTTGTGAGCTGGCAGAAATGGCTTGCAGAGCGGATCCGGTGCTTCTAACGTGGAGGAGGCGTAAAGGCCGCTCACACTGATGTATGGCGGAGAAAAGCTTCCAAGAGCAGGTAAAGAAAAAAAAGAAAAAACCAGGAAAAAAACCCAAGAAGAACACCTTGGTGTGTTTCCTCAGAGTGCTGGGAGAGAGCAGAGCTGCGTGGTGCTCTGCTGGTTTCCGGCGTCGCTTTCTTCTTTCGTGGTATAGATTATGTATGTTGGGTAACAACGACTTGATTGTGCAAACTTGCAGGACCTACTTTGCATTTAATTGTCGTTGTGTTGCGTTGTTGTAGCTCGTTAAGTTATTTCACTGTAAAAAAAAAATGCAACTTTTTCTCAAGTTTTTTTTTTTTTTTTTTTTTTTTTTTTTTTTTTTTTTTTTTTGTTGGTTTGTTTGTTGAAGAAATCAATTACGTTATTTTTCGAAGCCTGTTTGTGTTTAATTATCTGTGATTATTCCGATGGAATAATAATAATAATAAGACTGAAATGATACAAACATGTTTGTGGTAGTTTAAGGTATGGAGAGGCAGCGTGTAGTTTATCTGAACGCGTTGGGAGTGTGTCTCCCCCCCCCTTGTCTCCAACCTCCCATTTCTCCCCCCAAATTAGAATGCATGTCATTCACTGGAGAGAATAGTACGGGCCCACATGCTGGGAAATACCCATTCTCCCAGGGAGAGAGTAACCAATGCTGCTTAATTTAGGAAGTTTAACTCCACCTCTGAATAGTTATATTGTTAAAGTGTTGTATCCTGCCTGTCTCGCACAGAGTCAGAATTAGTCCTTTTTTTTTTTTTTTTTTTTTTTTTATCTTAATAGGCTGATTTTGTTCTGTAAAGAATACAACACAGAAAAAGTTTGCAAACTTAAAAATCCAGTTTGACTGACTAGTTTTGATTCTTCAAGTTAAAAGTTGACTACAAGAGTTTATAATTAGTGTAATTAATGTGATTTTATTTATTTTTTATTTATTTTTGGGGGTTGGGGGAGTAAATGGTGGCTCGTTGAGTCAGAATGAGCAGTGGAGTCTGATGGTGTCCATGTTGTTGTCCACTGCCCTTTTTCTGTTGCACTACTGGACATTGAGATGAGCAGTGCAATATTAAAAGGGCATTGGCTGATGAAACAGAGACACACACCTTCCTTTACTGCCAGAACACTTAACCTGCACATGGAGCTATGAGGGGTGTCCTTAAATTTCCTTATGGGTGTGTGTTTGTGAGCAACAATATCTTTAATAACCAACATCATAAGGTGGAAAACGATCTCAACTTTATTGTGCTTCATTTTGTAGCAGTTGAGATAAAAAAAAAAATCAAATATCTGAATTTTATATTTACTTTTTTAGCCAACAGCCTGTATCCCTTCACCAAATAAATGAGTTAAATTAAAATGTCAAAACCTACCTCTTTATTTTTATTAACATGCAACAGTCCATCCAGACAAACACCATTGTTGCTTATTTAAATGTATTTGGAGTTTGGCACTGAAGAATGGCTGTCCCCATGTCCACGTGCTGACACATGCTGAGGTCAGCTGCTTTGACAATGTTGCACTACTGTACCATCCATTCTAGCAGTGCAATAGTATTGTCATAGCATTTGGCCTCAGCTCACACTAAACTGGTGCTAAAGGGCTCGTTTCAAACGAGTTTGTGCAGAAGTGGAGCTGATGACTGATAGCAGGTGGTGGCGCAGAGCAACCCCCACTAAAATGTTTACCTTCTTCTGTATTTACAGAAGAGAGTTTACACACATTTAAAGGACTGACAAACACCTCATGACTTAAATTTAAAGGATATAAGTGCATTGAAACATGTGCATTTCAAAGGAAGAAAAAAAAATTACATAATGCTTTTTGCAGAACTGTAACATTGATTTATGTCCATCTTGTGTGGTGGCACATTGATTGGTAGTCAACATTTATTTTACACCACAGCTCATGAATAATGTGGCTAATCATGTAAAGTGACCACCAGAAAGGCAAGTCAGTAGATCAGCACAAAACTGAAACTCTTCCATTATCTGAACTGGATTTTCAAGTTTTTTTTCAAGTAAAGGAAATCCCCTTTTTAAATCCACATTTTTGTCAATGAAGTACGGTCTGCTGTGTTTTTTTTCTTCTTTAGCTGTGTGTCGTTTGTCGTCACACTAAACAAGGTGTCGGGGTGTATCAGTGTGCTGATGGTAAAATAAGCAGATGGTAAGAAGAAAAAAAAGTAGGCGGGTGAGGTCGATGTGTGTTTTTGAGCATCCTCAGTGGTAGCAGGTCGATGGGGGGAGGGGAGGTTTGGGGAGGAATGTAGGGAGCAAGGCCCTCTCTTCCCCCTCGCGTTTTGCCGTCTATCCTGCCTCTCTTTCTCTGTGTTGAGATTAGGTGTCACTGCTCCTGTGTGTGCCTCGTGTTTGAACCATAAAGTAAGCGGGTAAAGAGGTTTGTTTGTTTTGATGACTGCGAGCAGATCCCTTCGGGTGGAAATGTTTAACCAAACAGTCTGCTGTTGCAAGCTGCAGCAGAAGGACACAAGTAATAATTATAAAACAGAAAGAGGACAAAACTCTTTTAAGGCACTGCTGAAAATGAATGTTTCAGGTGAAATAAAGGTGGTGGTGTATTAAACCCAGTTTGTCTGTCTGGGTTTAAAAAGGTACTTTTGAATTTTAGAAGACATAAAAGTGCATTTTTATGGATTGCACACCGAAGGGAAGGCAAAAAGGAGACCTCAGTCACTTGACTGTGTGAAATTCTCCCTGAGTAAAGAACGTGACTTGTTTAGGCTTGCTTGCAATGCTTGCTGGGAAATCCTGGAATGTGTGGAATGGGGGACGGTGGTGCTTCTGCAGTTATCTGACTGCATAGAGCAGCAAGTATCCTGCAATGAAACCCAACATGTCAGCGGTGCTTTTCTGAGCAGCTTTATCATGTGCAGATAAAAAAACTACAGAAAACACAAGCTAGTGAGATAATGACATCTGCATTTCATTAAATACATGAAACAAACTGCTCCGAAGGAAATGTTTTTGTTTCTTTCCTTTTGTGATGTGTCACTTACCCTCCTGCTCATGAGTGGATGTGTTTTCGTTTAAATGTTGTTAATTAAGCTTTTTAAAAGCACGAATGAATTCACTGGTAGCTAATTTGTTGGAAAGAAAAGCTGAACCGTCATTCAAATATATGATTTTATTTTGGAAATAAACAATGTTTAGTGTATTTATATTTTTGATTATTTCTTTGTGGTTTATGTATGTGTTTTTCTAACTGCTGTTAATTTTCTCTGACACTTTCTATCTGAATAAAGATGATTATAATTAAAGTTTTCAATTTCTCATTGTTATTTTCTTGGAAAATCTAATTAAATAGCAGAATTAAATGTTTGAAATACATCAATTGTAATCAGATGTTAAAATCAGACATAGACTTGAAATAGCCAATCTGAGATCTTAATGCCTAACTGACTTTCGCATTAAAGAATAAGAAAGAGAAAAAAAAAGAACGGTATTTCTCCATAAAAATCTTAGAATAAGTTATTAGATTTTTAAAACATTGAGATTGCAGGCCTAATAACAGCCGGTTTGCTTCAGAAAAAAGTTGTGCAAATATAACATGTGAATGAGTGCATCTTTACTGTTTTCAGATCAGTTTTGATTTAATTGTTACTCAATAATAGTATGTTTAAGTTTCAATATATTTATTTTCTCTTGGAAGTGCAGCCGAACTTTGCTTGAACACACAACTTTATTTTGACATCTGGGGGAATTTAAAAAGTTTCCAAAGACATTAAATATTTATGCTGAATTTTGGGAAAATGTAAAAAAAATTATGTTACATTCATCTGAAATATGCCTGTTTGATTTATTGGTACAGAAAATCACAAGCGGAAAAGGTTTAAAAAGCTGAACGTTTGGTGTCTTCTGTGTCAATGAATAGCTTAACTCTTTTGCATTGTCATTCAAAAAACCACAACATAAAATGCTTTTTATATTTTCAATAGAACATGAAGCCATAACTTTCTCCTTCTTGAACGTTAATATTCACACTTATACCATCACTATGACGTCCTTTGCCAAAATGTTTCCTCGTATTTTGTGATTTATTCATTTGAAGTCGTGTTTAGGAATATCATCAACACTGCAAACGGCCTCTTCTTCCTACTCGATGACAATATCATAATCAAAAGTGTGATCATATTGTATTATTTTAAAGTAAGCAGATATTTCTGCAGAGTGACATGTAGGTGAAACTCTAAACAGCAGCACAGAGAACCTGATACTTGTCACACCTCTTCAGTACAGGTACACTGTATGTGAGAAGACAGCTCTTATATCACAGAGCAGTATACTGTCTCAAGGACAGGAAAGAAGGGTGATAAACTGTGTATGTGCGTTTACCAGGAGAGCTTTTACAACTTGAAAAGTAAGACTTGTTTACAGACTAAATGTTACCAGCATGAAATGTATTTCAAGTTGTTTCCCATGGTTTCTCCCAACAGTTCAGTTTCTTAAGAGATTAAATTAAGAAACAAAGCCTCAGTTCAAATGTCCTGAATATCTCCACTCAGATAGATAGTAGTTAGTCTGGTGTCAGGTGCATTTTTCAGTTTCACAATGGAGACTTAATGCCATCCAAAGGACAGGACATGTAGCACAGAAACAAACGTCTGACTGCATTTTTAACACAATAAAAATTAAAGTTTAAATCAAAAACTGCATCAAATGAAAGCTGCAGACTCCGTTGTATTTCTATGTTTCATTAAACATCTGATCTCAGAGAACTTTAGCGTTAGTTTATGTACACATTGTGGAAAAAAAAAAACACAGTGGAGAAGTGATTAAAATAAACAGATGACAAAATAGAGATGAGAGCTGAGGATTCTAGTAGATGATAAAATAAAACATGACAAATTGAATAAAATGTGCGTGTGTGTAAGTAGTAGGTGTCAATACATGCAATGGGTGGCTCCTTATTTTGACTTGCCTGTAATGTTTTATTTGAATGAATAATAGCTTCTCACACATTTATATTAATCATGTCAAGATGTCCATAAAGAAGCTTGAACAGTCCGCACTTGAAAATGATTTCTTAATTTGTTCTATTTGTTCTCATTTTAGTAAACACAATAAGTCAATTCAGAACAGGATCTTACTGATAATATTGTGTGTTTTTTTTCTGTTTTCCCTCCAAAGAGTTTAAGATGAAGTTTAAGCAGTTTTCTGAAATCGGTGGATGCTTCATTATCTTCTCTGCTCTGCCAACGAAAATATCAAATATGACACTGGTGCTATATTTGTATTAGTTTTTCTGCAGAGTGAAATGTGGGGCAGATGTGTCTCTGTACAGGAGCAAAGCTGGAAAACAGCGATACTGTGCAAACGCTCTTCAACCCTGCAAGAACACCATCACTTTGTGTTATACATGATCACATGTGAGCACTGATACCAAACAGTAATGAACAGACAGACACAAACACCTCCCAGCTATCTCTTGATAAAGGTTCGACTCTGGTGGGAGCAGGACAAGAACAAGAGGGAAGCAGGGAGTGTGTGAACTATTAGTACTTCACAGGTGTGTGTATTTTTACTATGACAAGAGCAAAATAAGATAAGGTTTATTAGGGGACATACCAAAACATGCAGCAGTTTAAACTGCCAATAGATGAGCTGCTGGATTGACTGTTTTGGAGCACACATTTTAATGTATTTTGCTGTTAACACAATGTGATTTGTGTTATCGTGTGTTAAGAGACAGATCATTGTTTTGTCAGATAAAACAGTTGCGCTTGTTCATGGGTTTCAGACTGTATACACACACACACACACACACACACACACACAGACAGAGAGAGAGAGAGAGAGAGAGAGAGAGAGAGAGAGAGAGATGGATCTGCCCTGAGTCTGTTGAAGAGGTGATTCTCTGCCATCCAGTGGAAAATAGATGTATTACAAAAGAAAAACCTAAGAGAGTCAGTTCACCCAAACAAAATACAAGGATATTTCTGAACTTGCCTCTAGAACTTCTTATTTGCCCAGGTTTTACGTTATGAGATTTCTGTCTGGTAAAATATAGAAGAAAGGTTTTTGCTGCCGAAATATTACATTTGAAAAACTCACCAGCAATGTGTTTCTCCAGAAACAGTGTCCTGGTTACTCTGGATAATCCACAGACTTCTGCGTGACCAATATTCATTGGGACTACTTTCTACAAAATAAATGGCCCCTATGAAAATTGCCATTGTGTGTCTCAAAAGTAACGCAGTGATAAAATGATTATGTGAGGATGTCCTTTAATATTAGCTGAGATCCACTCATGGCATATACATTGGCATGTTTATCAAAGTTGTTGTACTTCAATGAAAACAAATAGTATGAATAATTTATTGATATAATTCAGAAGTTTCGCTGTAAAAACAACAAATGAAGTCACTTCTTAAAAACAATTACACAAACATCAAAACTGCACATGCACAGTACATATAACAACATATTAACACTCATATACACAGCAACCCTGAGTCTGCTTTAGCTTTCAATCCCAAAATGCAGTTGCATGGCATAGCACTTCACGTCCACTAGGTGGAGCAATATGTTAGTATTATTTGGAAAGGAGGCACGTCATGGCTGCAACAAACCTTTTATACAAGCACAGGTGCAAACAGTCACCTTCATCAGCTAAAAGATTATTTTGCATAGTCCTCTTCACATCTTCTTCTTATGAAACATCTCGGCCAGCTGTGTTCAGCACTGCAAGAGAGAAATGATGATAAACCGTCAACAAAATTCAGTAAAGATCAAAGGCAATTTTGCAACTGCAACATAAAGTTAAAACCTTAGTTTCTGCTCATTGTTGGTTACAGCGAGCTCTGATGCGGCAAAGTCAGCTGAGTGTTGAGACACTAATTCATGGGGCATCTGAAAGAGATGAAGAATGAGCATTAAGATAAATTATGAAAGAATGCATATTTGTTTTCTGTGCAGTTGTATGTATGGGTGAGGGAGGAGGGCTGACCAGGACAGGGGGAGCCATGAAGAGGTAATTAAAGGGGTAGTGCAGCAGGTTGAGGCAGGTGGAGGAGTACAGATCTGCATAACGGATCAGCTGGCTGCCAAACAGCGTCTGTCTGGCACCGCTGCGTAGTAGGCTGCCCATCTGGCCATAGGACATGTCCATTCTGTAGGTCAGCACCTGCAAACACAGACCATAAACCACATCAGCAGAAAAACCTGGACTGAGTTTTTAACTGTTTTTTTTTTTGCAATTGCCAAGACACAAAACTGATGTAGCCTAATGTATATATTGAACAAGTTTGCTAAACCACGAACACATTGAATTCTATACACTTAGTTTAAATTCCATTTTTTTTTTTTGCAAATTACTACACACAGTTATAGAAATTAGACACATCATTCAAAAATAAAAGCCTGTGTGTGTTGTTTGCCAAACACTGCCGTTGAAATACCACACTCAATTTTCAATCACCTGCAACCAGAATGCACCTGTGAGGACACTTGTATCTAATTAGATAAATTAGATATCATAGATTGGACACTATAAATAGGACTCAGGATTGCTCTCTGGTGTGCACAATGGAGGAGAGAGTCAGAGGAAGTACTGTATTTTGTTTACATTACAATAAGTATGTTATGTCATGTTTAGTTTGAAGTAGTTCAGTCTGATGAATATTAGATAATACACAAATATTAGGAAAGCCCAAAGGCTCTAGGTAATTATGTTTTATACTTAGAATATCAGTGTGCATTTTGCATGTGGACAGAGCTATTTATTTGGAATGTGTGTTAAGTTGTGATACAAAAGCACAATCATTTTACCTGAAAATGAAGTTGGGTTTTGATTTGCAGAACTCACCTTCATTCTCGACTGAATGGCCCGGATGTCGGGACACTCTTGACTGCCGCTGTCCAGGTGCCTTCAGACGACCAACACAAAAACAATTCAGTTGCTGCTTCATGTAAATGTGTCATAGGTCTTATAGAAAGTGAACAATTAAATCCTGATGTCAAAGCAATAATGTAAGTAAAACATTGTAAATGTTAAGTGTCACATGTTGCAAATTAAAACATAAAAAAACAAATATATTAGAATTAATCAATTATTTGTTAATTGCTTAATGATGGTTTCTTTGTTTTCCTCAACATTTGTACATGCACTGCACATGATGATTTATAAATTATGAATTACTTAAAGTATACTTAACTAATGACTTTTCTTATGATATAATAATGTTTTATATTATTAGACAATTCATTTTAGGGTATAATTGATAAATCATAGACGATAGTGTACTAATTTATTTCACATAAACTTATGACTTATTAATGAGTTTATGTGCAGTTTCTAAATTCATAAACATTCAATAAGTGTTGTTTATGCAACAAGACCAGAATAACTCACTTGTAAAGTTCAGCTAAGAAGACGTCGAGACGTTTGAGCTCCTCAAACAGATCTGCAAAACCAACAAAGTCGTCAAGAGTTGGAAGTGATCAAAATGAATAGACAACAACACTGTAGTCTACTTGCTCTTACTTTTCTTCTCGTCCCACACTTGCAGCTCCTTGGTGAGCTCCGGTACGACAAGGAAAGTCTTCCAGCCCTGACGCTTCTTGGATTTGAGGATGTCTCCAAAGATGTGGTCGCCGACATAGAGGATGTCTTTACCTCTGATGTCCAGCAGATCACAGATGATGTCTGAAGATCCTGAAAACAGACGTTTGTTGAAGAAAAGGTTTTACTGTAGAAGGACTGGTGCTGTGCTGAGGGACTTTTGAGTCATTAATGTTATCAACACTGCAGAGATGGTGCTTTTGTCTCCTCTGTGCTGTTTTGTGTTCGTGCATGTGGTAGTCTAAACAGTGAAAAAAAAGTGAAATAGCAAAACAATAAATATATAAAAACCCAAATGAATCTCACCTCCGGAGTAAACAGTTCCATGCTGGATGTCGCCTGTGTACGTCCCGATCCGAAGCTTTCCCGTGTTCTGCATCCCAAAATACAACATTATTGGACCCTGCTGTGGTTTAAACATTAACATGTGCACAAATCTACAGTATGAGTTTTTTTCTTGCCGTGTCCACTTGTCTCAACACTGTCCCCTCTGCAAAGAACAGAGGCTTTTTGGTGTCCACCACAATGAGGTCAAAGAAGGAGCGCCAGGACTTTTTCTCACCTCCAGGCTAGAGATGAAAAGTTATGTTAAATCTCATGATTCAATGAAACCCACTTTCTGATTATTCAAAGAAAAGATAAAATTGTCTTACATTAGCATTATTTTCAAGCAGGTATTTCATAATGGCCTTGATGAGAAAAGAAGAAAAACATTTTGAATGTCTCCAGTTTATTTTCATTTTTAAGTTTCAATTTAGTCCTAATTCACTATATGTTTAGATACTCACCTTGGTGTAGCTGTAGTCACTGTTGGTGGCAAGGAAGACCTTGGCCACCACTTTAATCCGGGTCAAGAGTATAGGGAGATTTGGCTGTAAAAAAATACATTCATTTGTTGATTATTCCACCTTTTTTTTTTTTGTCAATTTGGTGCATAATCTCATCAGTTTACTCACATCTTTGATAACGTATTTATCTAAATTCTTGATAGTTTGTCCCTTCAGGATTCCCTATACACACGGATACAGTAAAACAGTTAGAAACAAAGACTGATTAGCCATGCCAACAACGGGGGAAAAAAACATTTTAAAGAGATTTGTTAATTTAATTCACCGTGTCGTGTATGTAGTCCATCGTGTCTCGAACATCCTGGAACATGCTTCTGTAGGACATAAACAAGTCGCCATGCTTGAACCCTTTCAGGAGGCTGGGAGAAATTAAACAGCAGATAAAGAGTGTTGAAGTTTGTATAATACCTTTAAAAAACGATAAAGGAACAGTCAAGTTTTTATGTTGTAAACAGGTCCCCTTACTTTGAGTATCTGCTGCATCTGGTGAAGAAGTCTACAAGGCAGGTGTAGAAGTAAGTCTCTGCAGGGTGCATGAAAAAACAAGTTAGTTACCTTTTAAGTTGCTGATATCATAAACAAACCTATATACTTTCCTTTTAAAATAAGTTTTAACTGCAGACAAATAAGTATTTTGTTTATGTGTAATTCTCAAGAGTTTGAGGTAGCAAAAAGTACAGAGACTAAATAATAATATTGTGTCAAATTCAACATTTTTCTCAGGTGCGTTTCATACCTGAAAGATTGAAGAGAGTGTTAAGAATGTAGAAACGGTCGGTGTCATCTCTTTGAATGAACTTGTTGGGGTAGTAGTTCTGAATGTCTTCTCTGTGGAACACAAACGTAACATGGATCAATACCGCACAAAACACAAAAACACAAGCTAACCTACTGATGAGACACGAAGCTGTAAACAAATGTGCTAATTTTAGGTTTCTGGGTTGTAAAAGTGAGTCAGCTCATCATGCTGCAATCAGACAGTGTTTTTTGTTTTAATTGAACATTGATCATTGAAAAGCCCTGATAGTCACACTCACATCATAATTTAGAGTTTCCAATTTACCAAATCGGCATGTCTTGGAACTACTTATCTCAAGTCTAATAATTCATTTTTTTTTATATATGTATAATTTATTAAGAGGGCTTTTATAGATTGAGCATGTCGTATTGTAATCTTGATATGTGCATTTATCTCTGTCTGAACTCATCTGAATTTACAGGTGAAGATGTCCAGCATTTAACCACGATTCAACAACATGTATGAACTGTATTCTGTAAAGATTTTTACTTTACCCTTTGAGGAAGTGGAAGCCATGACTGCAGACTAAAATATTCCCATTTGAATCCACCTTCAGGAGGTTCCCGAATGTGGTGTCGATCACTAAACCGCTGAGGGTGGAGAAAAAACAAGTTAAAGGAGGTTATCAAAACATGAAATGAACGGACAGTTGAAGCAGTTATTAAGGAGGCAACAATGCTTATTTCAGTGCTGCAGCTAGAGATTATTTTATTTATCAACCAACCTGATGATTATTCTTCGGTTGAATTGATTGATCTATGAAATAGTGAAAAAATTGCCCATCACAACTTCCTGAATTATTATCGGAGTGGATTAATATTGACATAGAAAAACTGATTGATTAACTGATTTATAGTTTCAGGTGTAGGCTTTTTTCAAATTATGCTTTTATAATCAATTTTTTTGTTTTTTATTTAATTGTTTGTTAATGAATTTGTCAATGGACCCACCAGATGGTTCATTAAAAGGTTTATCCTTAAAGTTTCAAATTTAAAAAAATAGTTATATTTGGGAAAAATCTGTTTCCTTAGTAACACCATTAGTGCAATATATCAACTTGTTTCTTTCCCAAATTGTATTCCCTGAACAAGAGACAAAGAAAATAAAAATTGCTTTAATTAAATTTAATATTTCTGCAGTACCGCAGATGAATTCATCACTTCATTGTTGCGTGCTTCTCAGTTACAGAGTTAGATTTAAAAACTAACCGTGTGGGGAAGCTGGGGTCGTATGTGTAGCGTAGAAGCTCATGAGGGTATCCGACAGACACCATTCTGTCTCTTATCATCTCAAAGCCGATGCTCTCGTAGTCAGGAGACTTATACACTGCAAACACACACACACACACAGAATTATCATAAGCATAAAGTCAGTTAATCTTGTACAGCCAGTTAAAGAGAAAGTCCTGAAGCTGGAGTAAAGAATCAAATACTACAGATTTATAATCTATACCCTCCTCATTGTCTCACAGCACTTTACACACACGAAGGTATTTGTGTTACATACTTGCCATTGTGTAGTCCATGTCAAATCCATAGCATTGGATGTTTTCCAGGGTCACACTTCTGTTGACGAACACCCTGTGATGAAACACAACACACAGCTGAACTCTGCTGACACACGATCAAACATGTTGGAGCTCAAGATCTAAGAGGAGTTACTGGGTCAAAACTGACGAGGACTATTAAGGATGGGTTGTAGGATGTTGTAGTACTTGTTTGCAACATTTTTCTCTCAGAGGTTGTGTTCTGTGGGCCTGAGGGGAAGGTCAAAGGATATTTTTGTTGTTGTTGTTGTTGTTGTTGTTGTTGTTGTTTTAAAGCCAAATGTGTTGCCTCTCTGTGACATTATTAAGTTTCCTCACGGTTGCTTTAATGCCTCTTTTCCATCACAGAAACTTTTTGTGAAATTCAGGAGTTTCATCTACATTTTGACCTCAATTACCTTTTTGTAGTTTTAGCCCCTGAGTTCCTGCTCCCACAGCGGGGATGGAGCTGGGTGGAGGGTAGAGATGTTATCAAAGCCCTATCTATCTCCACCACTATTTCAAATAAATTACAAATGAAAGGATCCAGGATGTATTTTCTAACAGACCATTGTGTTGACTGGTGTAACTGTACATGGTTTCCTGTGTCACTTGCTCCCAGATGCGGCTCTTTATCAGTGACACCCTGACAGAGAGAGAGAGGCCTATCTCTAGCACCTCCAGTCTGCATGACCCAGTCCCATCCCTCACAACAGTTCATAGATATAAGGTTGCTGTAAATAATTTAACTACAAGCTCTTGTTTTTAACATGTGTTGCTGCTGAGCTATTGAGGATATTTCTGTGTTTTTCTGATGCACGAGCGCTTATTGTAGAGGGGCAGCTACTGGCTTCAGTGACTGCTGATTCAAATATTTAGTGATGAGGTGCAAACAGTCAGAGGACAGAGTTGAGGAGGGTCAGAAGAGATTTGTGACTAATACCAGTTATTCTAAATTGTATAACGACTTGTAAATGAAGTAGCTCCTGACCTTATTGTGTGAACAATCAGACACAGAAATTACAACAAAGAATCACAAAACAACTAAAAGACTAGTGTTGACTATGTAAATAGCACTGAGTTGATGGATATTAAAAGCAGTAGTACTGTTGATATATTCATAGTGTAATGGTGTACTGCATTGATATAATCAAATGGACTCACATTTGGTCAAAGCCTCTCTTCACCTTGGGCTCATCAGAGGAGATGCTGGGAACTGAGTCCATTGCGCTCTTCAAATTTCAGGCAAAGCAGCTGCTGACGTCCAACTCCTGCGAGTTATATCCACATGCAACTGCGGTCTGTGACTCCCCACTTTTTGTAGCCAGCCACCTAATTTCACCCACATCTTCAAGGTGTGGACGTGCGTGTTTTTCTCTTTTTCATACGCAGGCTGAAACTCCTCCCTGTGGCTATTTGCCGGTTGGTGATGTAAACGAAGCCGCATCCAGCGTCTCGCCTTTATCATTTGTCACGCACTTGTCCTGCGAAACATTGAGCTTTGAACACGTAGATTCTGTTATCAGAGGCGCACACATGTGCCGGGGCTGCACGCCTGCGTAATAGCCAGAAGTTTACTGATGAAAATCAGTCCCTGCTGTGACCAGAACAGAAAAAAAAAAATTCATGAAGCAAAACATGTCAGATAATTGAATACATTTTCTTTATTTTCCCCCTAAAGATGCAATGCACAAGTACATAAGCATTGTCAGCAACATGTATTTAAGTATCGAACCATATAAAACATATTGTCTCATTAAAACCATCTACAGATCTGTGGAGCAGAACCTAACCAAAAGTCAAAGTTCTGTATGCACATTTTTGGCAACATGCAGGATCTTAATGATCTCCCGAGAAAATACTTTGTTGATTTAGGGGAGATTGAAGACTATATTGTGTTTTATTGTTCAATGGATGATGATTTAAAGGCTTCACTTTGTACATCTTCATGTCAGATGAGTTCTTCACTTTAAAGTTTTGGAGACAACATTCTTTCTTTACAATGTAATATTTTATTTAAGAGATTCTAGCTTTTTCTGACAACTGTTATTTCAACACTGCACATATTTGGTGTCCAATACTCTAAGCACCTGTGGGCTTGGACTTCTATGTGCACTTTACACAGTATTTGGCAGGTAAATACTGTCGGTGGGAGATTATTGTATATTATACTAAAGGATTATAATAACTAATGCAAAGGTTTTTAAAATAGTGTTTAGGCAACGTGTTTTTTTTAAGATGGTTAGTTAGTTAGTTAGTAAAATAGGCTATTACTCTTTAGGGTAAATCAGTACAGCCAGCTGTATTATAATGCAGGAAAGTAAACAGTAGCAGATGAACACAGGTATATACTAAAACACACAAAATGTAAACACAAACACAAATACTAGCTATAGGTTATACCATGGAGACCCCACTGATAACCAAGGACAAAGATGAACACAGGTATATACTAAAACACACAAAATGTTATCACAAACACAAATACTAGCCAGAGGTTATACCATGGAGACCCCACTGATAACCAAGGACAAAGATGAACACAGCCTCGTCTGCCAAAGTTTACACTCAAACACAAAGGAACACACATAAAATAAGGTCACAATGAAAGCAGTTAGAAAAAAAGACCATTCATAGATGACGGCATGAGTTTTATCTTGTATTTCAGCTACACTGAATTTAAATCTCCTCTTTGTGATATAACGTGACCTCTTCAAGCTCAATGTTTACTGTTTGACACTTTGTGACCTGGTGAAAATGATCACAATTTGGTCTCGTCTTTTCGGTTTCCATCAAGTTTTTGTTCAATGGATATTTTCTTCTGAAATCTCTTCCCATCCAGATTTGCAGTGCATCCTCTGAAACTCCACAGCAATCTCCATCGTTGTCAGATTCTTGGTCTCAGGGACATTGAACTTCACGTACAGCACACAGGTGGCGCAGAAAAACAGGAATATGAGAAAACAAAAGTATTGCAGTTTCTCCTGGAAAGAAAGCATTTTTGGGGACATTTATAAATCAGTGTGATTGAGGCATTTAATCTGATTCTACCTGAATGATCATGAATAAATGTGTCTACTGGCCTAAAGTTAATGTAAATAATTATCGGCTTACAACTAAGAAAGGGAAAAGTATCTCCAGCAAAAACATGTGTCCATGAGTGTCCAGTCTATAATGCAGGCTAGGGTGTTTCCAGTTGCTTTGAACGACTGAGTTAATATGTCTGATGGAAGAGGAGGTGATACTCCAGCTGAGGGGTCAGGAACACAGGAGAATTATATACTCTACAGTAGGATGTGATCATGTTGAATACTCAAATGGAAAACCTTGATCTAATAAGATAATATTAAGAATAAAACATAGATGAAAATAAGGACCATGCTGCCATACGGCATCCAGGAAACCTGTCTCTGAGGATAATGAAAAGATCCGTTGGATTGCTTGAGTTTATGGGTGATTTGAGTTGGTGTCAATCATGACTTTCAGGACTTTTTAGTCTGTACTCTCAACAATTATGAACTGCATTGTCAAAGCACATTTACAACATGTAACCACAGAGGGGAGCTCTAACTATACATTAGGACAGGTATCACCTCTGTGAGAGAAGAGGAAAATATCTTTTTAACAATTGTTTTCCTAAATCACATGAAGAAATAGTAGAAAAACAGGACATCTATATCAAGATGTCTAAGGGATATTATACTCAAAATAGAATGACATTCACACAAACCCTAACTGGTAAAGTGTTTTGTCCTTTTAAAGGGACACATGTTGAAGGGGGTAGTACATCCTAGGCCGCATTTTTGCAGTTTTCAGGCCATCATTCTGATCAACGATATTACAATGTACAGCCTTCTCACTAAATTAATTAGTGAAATCTGTTATAACTTGTTACATTGACACTCCGAAACCGAAATAAGAGCCCAGTGGTAAACAACACGACCATGCTAGTGGCACAATGAAGTTATTTGATCTAAATGCTAACATGCTGTTTACCATGTTCCCCATCTTAGTGTCCCTGCTCTGAGGTTATGTTGTGTTTGTTTTTACATTACATTACAGTCATTTAGCAGACGCTTTTATCCAAAGCGACTTACAATCAGTAGTATATTACATATCATTCACCCATTCATCATTCTACCATGCAAGGTGCCACCATCAGACTTTAACTAACATTCATCATCCAGTCCACACCGATGGAAAGCCTTCGGGAGCAACTTGGGGTTAAGTGTCTTGCCCAAGGACACATCGACTGCCGAAGCCGGGTATCGAACCACCGACCCTCTGATTGGAGAACTACCTTGCTCTCCACTACGCCACAGCCGCCCCATTGTTTCATTTAATTCATTCGTGTTTGCTGTTTTATTTTGTTACTCATCTCCTGTTGTTTCAGATCACTTCACTTCCTGCCTTTGTGGGTTTTCCCGCAAGTTTTGATTGATCACCCCGCCCTGATTGGTTCCACCTGTGCCTCGTTAGACCTGCAGTCACAAGACCTCCTGCTCACCTCTTCCCAATTCCCCATCAGCCAAACACTATTTATACCAGTCCAGTTCCTTTGCTGGTTGGTCTTTTGTTGCAGTATTGAGTTTAGGTGACCTGTTTTCTGCCAGCTGTACCTTCCCCCTTGAATTCTGAACCTGTAAGACTTTTTGTGTTGTTAAAGTGACTTCCTTGTACCTGCCCATCTCTGAGACTGCATTTGGGTGACAAAATTTTGGTTATTTCCGTCAAATACAATTAACAATTGAGGCTGCTGGGAATGTCACAATAAAATTAATCAAATTAAAATTTGAACTGGTGACGGTGGTAGATGAAGTTAGATGATCACCAAAGTAATTATTAATTCATTCTAGATCAAAGTGTTGGATGGACTGTGGCTAAAATTCAAAATATTCCTTTAATGTATTCTTCAATCAGGACCCTAAAGACTTGGATCTCCAATATTCAGGAATAAAAATTTGCAGTGATTATAAACCTGGCTTGAATACAGTGGGGGGTCTTTTTAAATGTTGAATGTTTAGACAATATGGTTGACAATCAACAATGGTCAGACATTTGGTCACACTGTGTAAGGGGTGTCTTCAGCAGGCCATGCCAAGTAATGTTGCAGTGTGTGAGCAGGAAAGCTTTATGGCTATTAACAATATCACTATAATATATATTATTAATATCAACATGGAATGCTTTTATTTTCCAAAAATGGAAAGTCTTGAAGTGTTTTCTTTAGAGTTCGCAGAAAATGTACTATATCACATTATATATCAATATAAAATATCAATATAACTAAGATTTAATCCATGTGCCCCCCTACAAAGAGGACACATCGGGTCTTTAAGAGACATATGAGCTGTCATTTGAACCCACCACCTTACCCCTTACCTGACTCACAGTATCCATGACGCCTGTCACCTCACCTGATCCCCAGCAGCTGACCACTGAACTTCCCCAAGGAGAGGAAGGTAGCGCTGGTCACGTCCACCATCCCTCAAAGGCTCTCAGGGGCGCATTCAATAAAATACAGAAAGACAGACAGTTAAACCCTGAGGCTAAAACTTAAGTTTTATGGTACTTAAACTTTTCTGTTCATGTCCAATGACCTGACAAATGTTGAGATTAGCTGACAGGATTTTGATTGGTGAAAGACCTGATGCAGACAGTACTGAATAGAAATAGTCCAACCTTTGTATGGACCCAGGCTTGCCACTTGTTTTTGTGTTAGGCTAAGCAAACTGGCTGTTGGCAGTTAGTGGTTTCAAGCTTTTAAACTTACTCTTTGCAGAATAGTGTATTTGCCCAAATGTTGAACAACACCATTTACATTTAAGGTACATGTATTCTTCTGATAACCCTGCACATGTCACCACTCGCTGGAAACCTGGTAGATTTGTTCTTTTACCAAAGTGGTGCAATGGACCTAAAGAGATTAGACAGTTGATCCAAATTTCATGGCAATCTTTCCAATATTTGTTGGGAAATGTCACTTAAAATCGCAAATGTCAACCTTATGGTGGGTAGAAGAAAAGTCAGGGGATCAAGTCTTTAGGATTCATCCTCTGTACGCTATGAGTGTCTCTACCAGAACTACCATTTTGTGTTGTCTTTTACTTTGGAAAATATGTTTTCAGTCAATTAAACTCTAGACTGACTGGTTCTCACGGTGTAAATGATGCTGAAAGTGCAGTGCTGGTTGAATTATAGAAGGCGTTTGATAAAGCACATGAGAGACATCCTGGTGAACAAGCTAAAAAGTGCGACCCTGTTCCTTCAGAGTCGGAGCGAGAGAAACAACAGAAGGAAGGGAAAAATTGGGGCACTGAGATGAGAGGGTGAAATATAGAGATGTGCTTCATTGTGTTTGAGGAGGGTGAAGTGGGACCAGCCATTGATTTATAAGTGGGAACTGGAGTAAATGCTGCACCAACTTTATTGTTGGATTGAAGTTATTTTGAGCAGCTGGGAGTCTGTTTTTTTTTGTTTTGTTTTTTTTCAAGCCACACACTGAACAAAACACAGATATATGTGCTCTTCTTTTTAAAGCTTCCCATCGACCGAGCGGTGACTGAAACTGTATCACAACATCTGAACGTTACCTGTGCACAGACTACTTCCAATAAAGTGAGGTCAAGGTTTAAATTGAAGCATGTAAAGGAGGAATCTTTAAATTAGCCATTTTGGCCCATTGGTGTACCATCTGTGCCATTTAAAATGTTCTCAGGAAACTGTAAAACTAGCTTATGCTTACTTAATGTAATTTAAAGCTTATGTAATAGTGGGTAAACTTGCGCCAAGCTGTGAGGGGAGAAACTTTGTGTTTTGTGCTAACTGGTGTGCTTATTGATCATGGTAAATATTATACTTGCTGAATATAGCGCGTGTTAGCAATTTCATTGTGAGCATGTTAGTTTGTTCATGTTTTATTGAAGCACCACACTAAAAATGAATTGTATTTATTATTATTTTTAACAGTGCTCTGCCTTTTTACAACCTTACAGAACAGTAAGCATAGCTATAGTGACAGTAGATATAGTTTTGTTTTAGTTCAGTTGCGAGCCCCCCAGCTTAATGGAAATGCAACATTTATCACTGGAGTACGCCTTTATTGAAGTCAGCCTGCTACTCTTTCATAACCTTCCTGGAGACTGACAAGACAAATGCCAAATGTTGTTTCAGCATTTTCATGGGAGCTGTTATTAATTTTTCCATTATAATTATCAAAATGGCATTTATTATCTTGGCATTTAAAGTCTTTCCTTTTACATAGTGTCTGCATACTTTTCTTATCCAAAGCGTGATTATAGCCATACATTTAATAAAAGTTAATACCTTGGAAGAAGTGTCATTTCAACTTTTTGCAATATGGAATAACTAATGGTTAAAGCTCAATCAAGCCATATTTGATAAGTTGAATTTGGATGAAATAACTTGTATTGTCTTGTTTTTCAATTTTAAAAAAAATGCTATGACACAGTTCTGTGTGAACGACTCCCCAATACTTGCTGAGACTAATCTCAGTGAGGCGCACTATCACAGCATGCCTTAAACATCATCCCTCTTGTATTGTAAATCTGCCATGAGGTAGCAGCAGGACCAATGTTCTCTGCATGGACTTCTGAGTCTGGCTTTTTTTTTTTTTTTTTTTTTTCAGGCACACAAACACTTGGCAGCAGAAACAGACACTCAAGGAGTAGTGCCAAACTCATAAGGTCCTCCCAAGTAGACAGAGTCATGGCAACGCTTGATCACGATAAATAATGAATGACTCACAGGTTCACTTTACAAGGAGCTTTTCAGGTTCAGACACACACACACTCACTACATTCTCATTATATGAGCGTGAACTGCAGTCCAGGCAAGGTGACCTGATGCTTATACAACTCCTTTACCTCTGCTGAATATGTAAAAAAAAACTTAGTTTGACCTGCACAACAAATATCAAGACTTTTCAAATGTAGGAGTTTAAGCCAAGCTGAAATTAATGCAGCAAATCATGACTTCATCCACTCTTCCATTGCACTAACTGTATGATAGTCACGGCAATCAGATTCTAAGCAGTTTGTCCAGAAAAGTTATTTTTAACTCAGATGCAGTGAAACTGTCACAAAAGTGAAGCACTTATTTGCAAAAAATGTATCATTCCCTCTCAATCTATCTTGAACTGTAGAAAGTTAATGAATAATTTGTCATTTTGGGAAGCAGATGAGTAGATTGATACCACTCTCACTGTTTGTGCATGTCGCAAGAGCCAGTGTCAATAGCTTAGTATAGAGGCACAGGGGAAAGCTAACCTGTAACTCATCAACATGTTTTATCTAGTTTGTTTAAGCTGTTCACAAAACAATCAGAAAGTTGTTGTTTAACAGGGTTATGTGCTGGGCTGTTTCTTGACTGACAAAAAAGTGTTCCACCATAAACATAGCTAGCCTTGCTTTGTCCAAAGGTTAAAAATATCTGCCTACAAGCACTTCTAAGGTTATGTGTCTGGAGTAACGTGTATGATTCCATTTCTTCTACTGCAACAAAAAAAAATGTTTAACCACAACTTGTCGTTTTACATTTGGTTTTTAATAAAAACGCTTTAGAGGCTAGGTGTTGTCACCTGTTTCCAGTCTTTATGCTAGGCTAAGCTAGCTGGCTGTGCGCTGAAGTCTAGTGGTCTTACTGTAAGGCTCAAATCTCTGAATAACCGTTCTGTAAGACTTGCCTGGAAAAGCTTAATTTCACATTGATAGTTTTATGACTTTTGACAGATGTGCAGACATACTCCTCTTATTTCACCAAACATTATCCAGCTGTCAGAGTCTTCAGAAATGTTTTCTCATCTGGGTGGATGATGGGCAGGTTAATAATAGGTTGTAGACCAGAGGAGATCAAAGAGCAGTAAAGGTAGAAAAGACAGTAGATGTCAGACGGTTAGATAAACCCTCATCAGTGAATCTGTGCTCAAAGCATTTAACTTGAACCAGAGCAATGCCACTGGTTACTCTAATTTGTACATCCAGGTTATCTTTGTCAAACTCAAACACAAAATCCAAATATAAAACATGCAGAGCTTGTCAAAACTGTCCTCAAAGTCACGTTGGATACATTTTCAAATCTCCAGTGGCAGGAAACAGACTGATGAAGACAAAGCAGGATTAATAAAAGGATTTTGCAGGTATTGATTCTAATAATAACATTCAGTTATGACAGATATGTTTTTTGTTTTTTTTAGTAACCAGACTTGTCAGTTTGTCAGCAGTCAGTAAACACACTTTCTTTCTGCATATGATACATTCATCTCAGTTGGCCATCAAACACATTTGTGTTGGAAGAACAGACGGCCCAATTAGGCTGTGAATATCTGCCCATGCATGCAGGTTTGTTGCCCATTCTTCATATTACAAATGATACATTTACAAATGAACCAGCACAGCAGCAATTTATCACTCTGCTCATCGAAATAGTTTGGACCCTCGGAGTCAAAATCCCATGTCGTATTCCCCGCCATCATGACCTTGAGTGTGGCACTTAAACCAGATTGCCAGTAAATCTCCAGCTCAACACAAACGGCTTTTCTGTCAGGTGTGTCACGCCTTAAAGCCCTCTGGATTCAGGTGTCAGGGACATTAGAGGAGTAATCGGAGTGAAAACAGGTGCAGAATGCTGCTGGATAGTTTCTCTCTCAAGTCAGGTATCAAGTGTCCATATGACTCAAAGCTAAATAAATCATGTTCAATTAATTCCAGCACATTGGAGGCGGTAGACATTAGATTTTTGGGGAATCGGAAGGATGGATCTCAAAGTGCAATTTCACAATTATGCTTACTAACCTCCAGAAGGACTTGATAGTATTTTTTCTTTTTTTATCAGTTTATTTCTTATTCTTTTTAAAGCATTTTAGGGTATCTTGTTTGGGTTTCATTGCTGCCTTGTCAATTATTTATTCTTCAGATATTTTCAGGTAGTTCATAATGCTGCAACAATCTCCTTCCGCCTCTGGCAGCTGTCTTTTGACACAGCTTAGGCCCGGTCCCATGAGAAACCAACCTCCCAGCTCAGCATCAACCATTCTTTGCCACTTTGCCTTTAGTCTATCCATGTTGGTGTCCATCTGAAGGTGACTTTGGGGATTCGTTCTGGTGGCATCCTCAGTATATGTCCAAGCAAACAGAATCTCCATGCCTCAATTGTTTGGCTATGTTGTTGCCATTTGAGATAGTTTTAGGCCAGTAGATATTAAGGAATATGTGGAGCCAGGTGTTGTGCAATGCATTGACCTTCTTTTGCTTATGTCGCTTATGCTAATGCAATTTCAACAATTTATTCTATTTTAGTAATGTTTCTGTTTTAGTAATCTGTCCTTCAGTTGTCTTTTTATATCATGATTGAGAAGCAGGCCGCTGCAGTTAGGACTCAACCTTTTTACATTTGGTGCCCGCTCTACCAGAGGCGCTACCAATAACCCAAATAGACTTGTTTATCGACAGTTTGTTTGCCAATTTATTTGTAAGCATTTGAGTTACATTCTGTCATTAACTCTGGCCAAAAGATCAAAAACTAATAAATACTGAGTTGGGTGGGGATTGGTATTGACATTCGTGTTAAGTGTCTTATCTGCTAATCCCTACTGATAAGATATTAAACCCATACCTTTTTTTTATATATATTATACACACACGCACACACGCACACACACACAGGAAGTGACGGAATAGACGACCTTCTGACCACAATGGTTGATGTCTAACCGGCTGGTGGACACCAGCAAACCTCAGATCCAGGAGGAACAATTCAAATACTGATTATGTTTGTGATTTTCATGGATCCCCAGACACGGAGAGTCCATTTCAGGGATCTCAGAATTGCCCCTTTGCTCTTTGCAGATTATATGGTTCTCTTGGCTTCATCAGGTAGAGTTGAAGGTCAGCACCTCCAAGTCTTAGGGCCATGTTCTCTGCCAGAAAATGTTGGATTGCTCCTTCCAGGTTGGAGGTGAGTTTCTGCCCCAAGTGAAGGATACCAAGTGTCTTGGGTTCTTTTCATGAGGTAAGGCCAAATGCAGCATGACATCTACAGGTGGATTAGCTAGTTGTCAACAATAAGAGTGCTGTTGTACCAAACTGTTGAGGCCAAGAGGGTTCTGACATGAATATTATGTAGAGCAAAAGCCTTTTCATTTTCTTTTCATGAAGGAAAAGCTCTACATTTTCTGGTGCTTTTTCTGTCTTTGAATTATTTATTTTTCAAGTGCATGGTGTGAATATTTGTCCATATAACTGTCAAAGAAGTAGGTGACCATTAAAATTGTATCAGATTGACATTACTAAATTGAAACAAAACCTGGGGGCAGAAAGTTATGTTAGCTTTTTTGGACACAGAAATAGCAGCTACAGAAGCTATTTTGTTTTGCTCAAGGACTAGAGACTTCTCTATTTATAGGCATTGCCCTTTAGGACTTGTTATCAGCATTTGATCTACAAAGCCTTTAAAGTGGACTGCAGTGTTGTCCGACAACAACAATCATGATGGTGTCTTAATCTGATCACGAGGCCATCGGGTCAAACTCTAGAAAGGTCAGAAAGGCCTCCAGCAAAACAAAGATAGGAATCACAAAACTCTGCCAGCAGATTTTTATTATTCTTTAAAAAAAAAAAAGGTATGCTTTATCCCTTATGATCAACTTGTATCTCATAAGAGTTTCTCAAATATGTTGATAATGAATTATTTTTACTTGAAGCACATGAAGTACAAATATAAAAGCATATTTGTAGATCGATTTAAACCATTCATTCCAACAACAGTAATGGTTTTAAATGCAGTCAACCTACACAAACGGACAAGTGGAGTCCAGTTTACTAAACTTTATAACCAAGAGGTTTGTTGTTATCTCATCTATTGTGTTACACATAAGCATCATTTAGCATAATTTAGATCCTTGATCCTTATTTCAGGTCAGTCACCTGAGGCCTTGATGTTATTAAAAAGATGTCCTGAAGCAAAATGAAACCTGCAGATCAAAACAAAAGCAATCTCATCTCATCATCATGGGGGGAAAAAAGTGATCAATTGGTCTTCGAACAACCAAATTCATTAATGTACAGGAATTTGTCATGATGACATTTGTGTAAAAGCTTATTGATAACTTTCAGAGCACATATTGACAACAGTACATCTGAGACACATACTGCCTCAGATATGCTGGAAAGGGATTGTGCACCATGGACTCTTAAACACCTCACATTGCTGTGTACATTCAAACAATATTTAGATACAGCTTTTCAAGAAACAAAGGCCTGTGACTGAAAAAGTTGCAGTTAATGTTTAATTCACTATTATACATGTGAGACACTGTCAATACAAGTGGTAACACTACTTATGTACTGAAGTGAAACTCTGTCTGAAAAGTGTTTCGTTTTATATGGAAGAGACTTGCAATAAAAAGGTTGGTTAAAAAAAATGCCTTAACTTTCAGAAAGAAGCTATTGAGGTCAAGGGTGTTCGTGATGTTATTGCTCCAGTACCAAGGAAACTGGAAAATAACATCTGAACACTAGAGAGGCTGTTTCTGTCAACCTATGAGGCACTTTGCTACATCACTCACTCCACATTATTCTACCTACTTGTCAGACTGATTTAAAACTCAGTCCAGTAGATAAACACGCGGAGGTGGGGAGTAAAGTGGTTCTGACGCTGTAATTGTGTGAGGCAGCATTATGTTTCCCTTTCGAGGTACACCAGAAGGATGGCAGAGAGAGTTGCACAAAGCAATTGAGGGCTGCGGGCTCACAACTCTGGAACAAACCTTTTATTCATTCGCCTAACAATCGTTTTATTATCTGCAGGATTAAAACCACACTTGATCTGAATGACGTTTATAGTCAATAGGAATGAATAGAGATGAAATTTCTAATCAAGAAAGGAATCTAACATATACAGATACATGTCTACATTAGATATTCAATAGGATTCAGCTAAGAGAGTTAACATTAATAAATGTGAATTTTTATCTCAAAATGTTTTTCCATTTTAATCCTAGTGATTCTCATACCTTACGTTTTACTTGTGTATATATTGTAAGTGGGATTCGACCTGTCTTCTGTATTAATGTCACCTGGATGGGTTTTATCCTGAAAAGGGTAAAATGTCAGTTTGTAGATTAATGAGTACAAGTTATCATGTCTGCCCTTTAGGAGCCAGCACCTCTTGTGAGACATGTCAGTCACTTACACCACTAGAGGGAGCAACACGTAGATCCACACACGCTCATTTAGAACATGAATGAATAATATTTGTATGACTTTTATGAATGCACTTCTGCTAATTATAGTGCCTTGATCATAAATCTCTGACTGAATGAATAACTGGCCTTTAGGACTCTCGTGGCCTCAACTATGAAGGTTCTCTATCTATATCCATATCTAGCTCTTTATCTATCTGTCTGTTTGTCTGTCTGTCTCACAATAATGTATGCTTATGTTGGGAAGAGGAGGTTTTGTGCTGTAATGTAAGTTATAAAGCGTGGAGTTCATTCTACAGACAGACAGATGGATAAATGGATTGATAGATGGATGGATGGATTGATATATTCATTTATATATATATAGTATCTACATGAAAGTTCATGTTCAAACTTTCAGATTCCTTAAAACTAAATTCATAACTGCTGGTGAGCCTCGATGGTGATTAGGAAGCTTCTAATTAGATTAGTGGGAATAAAACTCATTACATAAATGAGGGGAAAATACGGACTATTTTGTGTGGAATGTGAAAGATAACTGGAAAGCATGCATGCTTCCCCGCATCGTAACACCGTGTAGAAATATCACCATTCAGCTTAAATGAACAACTCCTCCGTCTGTGTCCAACATGCTGCCCGGGGAGGATACACCGTGCCCAGACTGACTTCATTCACTGGACTCCACACACACACAGAGGAGCTGGGAAGGTAAGGGTGTCACGTGGCATGTGGACCCAGCCAATCAGGAGTAAGTGCGCATTGCGATCCTGTGCAGAGGGCTTGTTTTATTAAAGGGTTGGTAGTGATCAATGAGCGAGTGGAGCTGTCCACGGTGCTGAAGTTAGTTCATGACGGACTGACTTCCAGCACCGCTAACAGCAACATATTCATAAGTCTCATTCAAAAACAATACATATGACTATATTTTTATAATATAATACTACATGTATATATATTTCAAACTATTCCCCTACAACTTTGTAGTTATTTAGATGTTTTATTGTTGTTTGCTTGTTTCGTGGATGATCTATATGTAAAGAGAGACAATTTAACGACTCCTATGCAACTGAATCAAGGGAAGCCGTGTGAGCAGTCTGCGCAGCTCTAAACACAATCCCCTTACAAATAGGCCAACAAAAACATCAATCTAATATAGCCTAACAGTCCTAAGACTGAATTTGTTGCTGCTGCATACGCCAGGACATGTGGATGATTGGGTTTCAGCCTTTGGTTTATGCCTCCACAGCTGCTCAATCTCGGGCAGTTGGCTGTATTTCCTCAGGGTGATATAACTCTTCTGCTCCATTAATAACGCAGCCACCAGCGGTCACATCAGTCTGTGGCTGCAGACGAGCGCTGGCCATGTAGGTGCTCCAGGCCTGCACGATCACATGGTCGGCGGCCAATGGGCTGAATGGACCCAGCACCGGGTAAATCAGCGGTGACAGCGAGCTACGTGTGTTTCCTGTGAAGTCAATAAATGGGAAATCAGTCAGGAATTTATGATTGGCCTAGAGCTGGCGGATGGCTATTGTGTGCAAAAAAAAAAAAAAAAAGCTTAATTACATCTATGGCAGTATTTCAAAATGCAAAGGTGTGTGTGGAGTGATGTTTAATAGCAGTAAGATGTTTTTAATATACACTTCTAAGACTCTCTATTTTTGGCTGTAGTTTCAGAAAAATGTTACTTTTTATTAAAACAAGTCCAGATCTCCGTAAAGATGTAAAAAAAATAAAAAAAAATATATATATACTGTTGATCCTAAATAAATAAGGCCGGGCTTCACATCTCATGGTTGCAACCTTTTCATGACGTCGAGGCAGTTGTTTTGGTCCCCTCTGCCCAATCGGAGGCTCCGCTCATATTCTACGGGAGCCGAGATGGGTCCATCCATGCAGCGGCTCCGTCCTCCCGTAAGTACCATAACGCCCTTCGTCGGGTGCTCTGTGGTACCCGGCTGCTGCTTTAAACGGCAGCACTGACATGGAAACCCCATTGCAGCTGCAGAACGATTTCTTCCCAGAGCAGCAGTTCCAGCACTGTAAGTACCAGCACTACTGCGGACGCGAAGACCGGGTCGGCAAGCAGCACGACCAACGCTGCACCTGCAATAGCTGCACCTGTGATGCGAGAAAAAGCCTCATCTTTCGCGGGACGTCGCCGACCACTGTGGGAACTTTAAGGACACCTTCGGAAACGTCTTCGAAGCAAGGTTGCCAGTACAGCGTCTGTGAGTTCACCCCCTCCAGTCATGGTAGTTCATCCAGGCATCATCATCATCATCCTCAGCAGCAGCAGCAGCAGCGGGGCAGCCTGGGCAGCAGCCACAAAGACAGTAACTCCTACAATGAAATAGCCATGAGCAGCTGCAGATACAACGGCGGCGTAATGCGGCCGCTGAGCAACTTGAGCTCGTCCCGCAGAAACATACACGAGTTCGATTCCGAGTCCCAGCCTTTGCAGCCCATCTCAGCCGCAGATGCGTCGGACAATTTAGTATCCAAGACGGAGAACAATTCCACCACACTGATGCCTTACGCATCGGGAGACGGAGGAGGAGGAGGAGGAGGAGGAGGCTGCGGCCACAGTGGAGGCAAATCGGGGAAAAAGAAGAACCAGAACATTGGGGAAAAGCTGGGGCACAGGAGGGCCTTGTTTGAGAAAAGGAAGAGGCTCAGCGATTACGCTTTAATCTTTGGGATGTTTGGGATCGTTGTTATGGTTATAGAGACTGAACTCTCATGGGGAGCCTATGGAAAGGTGCGTATTTACACAAATGCCGGTGCAGTTAAGAGTTAATTTAGTTGCATGTGACTGTCGGAGCAGGTCATTCAAAAAAACTTATGTTAAAAGTGTTGTAGAAAAGCAGTCACTTTAGATAAATCTGGGCTCACTGCAAAGTGTCCCATAGTCACATTGACACATGCAGGCCAAAAGGCCCACTGCTGTCCAAACACCCAATAGTAGAACAATATATTACATGTCAGAATGTGTTGCACTACACCTTAAGAAGCTCAATTATCACTTCCATGTATTGTTTTCCAGATTTGTGTCACACATGTAGGCTAACTAGGGCTGGTTTACCACCATCAGAATGTGATTTCATGCCATGATGTTGTGTGTTGTTTGGCTTTAGTGTTGTCGCTCTTTTCCAGGAGTCCCTGTATTCATTAGCTCTAAAATGCCTGATAAGCCTTTCTACAATCATTCTCCTGGGGCTGATTATCATATACCATGCAAGAGAGATCCAGGTAATGTTGTAACACTTTTCTTATTCTCTAACTGTTGGTGTTGAAGGGGTCAGCAGCATGTTTGCTTTAACAGTAGATGTCTCACCACATTTAGTAAATGCTCGATTTAATATTAAATTAACACACCTTTACAACTTTTTAGGATGCCACAAATAGACTTGGTACTGAATACGTTTTGCAGAATATGTGTATTTTCACATTAGAAAAGATATATTTTATTGACTTTCCAAAAATCTACCAAATCAAATAACTTTTTGTGAAAGCAACTGAGGTATTAAATTAGAGTTTCTGTGCAGTGTGGGAAAGTGTAATTACTCAATGACATCATATTTACTCTTTATCATTGTATTCTTCATTCCAAAGCAAAAATGTCTAATGTTTGTTCCATAACAACAGGTTTTAAACGTCAGAACATCTATACAGCTCTATGATCGCATAAATGACTATAGACTGTAGTAGACTGATTATCATCTTTTGAAGCCCCATTTAAAAGTTCATTATATACATTTTGATAAGATTTACGGACTCCTCACAGGGCTCAGTGGATGAGTATAGATTGTCAGCCTCCCATGAGATGTTCCAACACATGGACAGTTTTATGACCTTGCCTCGGAGCACAGTTACATTACTTACAGTTCGTCATGCTCTTCAGCACTTCAGCAGGCTCTTCATGAATGTTGCCACCTTCTGCATTTCTGCAGGTTGGACGTATGTTGCAAAAAAGCTTTCATGTATAAGATACTTTCTTTTTTTAATTAAAACGGCTTAAAAGAGAAAACTTCACTTGAAAAGGAGCACAACTCTAAGCATTTTCTCAAATCTTGAATGACACAATGTTTAATCATGTTAATGGATGAAAGAAGGCGATGGTGATTTATGCCTTCAGCTGAATTGTTTGAGCTGATCCAGCTGTTTTCACCTGCTCTTATTCAAGGTGTAGAATATGTTTTAGTAGGACAGAACAATATTACATTTGGACAAAACATGAGGTTGCTTTTGCATTAAAAGTTGCATTGGCTACAGTATATTCATCAGCCTTGTTGGTATATTTAGTGCTTACAAGTCCCAGGGGAGTATCAGTCATTGAAATAGCCCAACAATAAAATGTGTCGCCCCCTTCAGACGCCTCATTGTAAACCTTTCTTTATGAGGGATGATAGAAATGCACAGACATCATTACCATATTTCAATGCATAACAGAAGTGTTTTCATTTCCCCGGCAGACAGTTCCCGGTTGCTCTTTATAAATTAGAAAGCATACTGTAAGTTAACATGAGTATCATGTTCATTCTTCCACACCTTTTACTTAACCCTGTGTAAATTATTCAATTCTTAAACTGATCTTTTAAACCTCTTGATTGTCTTGATGTTAAATAATATATTGATTGAGTTGTGATCTTGCAAAAGTGCATTTTTTTCATCACAGCAGGTTTCCATTTAGTGAGTTTTATAAGCGACTGGGTTCAAGTGGTGGCTGTGCCTCAGCTGTATACCTTTATGGTCTCTGTTCACAAACCAGTTAAATGTTCAAGCACTGGATTGTGCATATATGTTTACTGTCGTGATGAAGCGGCACATCTGGATTGGTAAATATGGTGACAATAGCAGTTTTTAAAAGCTGGAATTCTCAGTTTAAGACATTAAAAATGGCTGTGAAGTAATATTCTTTCTTTCACTACAGGCAAGCCAAATCTTTTCATTTTATCTCTAAAATGAGCTTTTCTTTCCATTCCTTTAATTGTCAGTAGCTGCACATTTACCCAACAGGAAGGCTGTTTCAAACCTCTTTGATCCAGACTTCTCTGACAGTCACGTCAATATCTAAAACAACTTTCACCCTAGATAACCCTCTCTTCCCGATAAAGATGTTTCCTTTTTTTGCTGACCTAGAAAACTTTATTAAGGCAATTGTTTGCCCCCGAGTGGAATACTGCAATGCACTTTTCATCACATAACCCCTCTCCACAATGATTTATATACAATTTATTCAAATGTAAAAGCCTGAACACCTAATTTATCAAGTCCCCTTTGGAACAAACTATCAGCCAGCTCCTGTAACCTGACTCTGTTTTACTTCGTAAATCCAGTTCATAGTGTTTGCTTAAACTTCAACCACACCAGCTGTTCTTTTGTTGCCTGCCTGAGGGGATTTTCTGCCTGTTGTTGCTAGTATGTCATCACTTGGTTCCTGCAGACTGACATATGTGCTCGCACACACACACACACGCACACACACACACACAGAAAAAGTAATTCGAAATCTATCTTGCTAATGACACAGACCTACACACACAGTTGCTCTGGATGAGTGTGTTTATGTCTTTTGATTTTCTTAGTACTTTTTTTCATTTACATTTGATAAAAATGTGATTTTATTTCATATGTGTTGATATGAATCGTTTCAGCTTTATTTTTTTCTATGACAACCTCTCTGCCTGTTAAAAGCATAGACTGTATAAAGCCATAATTTTGAAACGTACCCCCTCATCTAGTTTGTAAAAGACGCTTAAAGTAAAAGAGTAGCCTACTCCATCAATTTAGCACCATCAGACTCACAATGGAAAAAGAAAAAATATCGCACCTATATCACCCACAATACATCTTGCCCGCCGATAATATGGTCGGCTATTTAGTTGTGTTAGTAGCGGCTACTGTAGCATAGCTAGCTAGCCTCATGCAGAGATGAGAAGCGGCCTACAGAGGCATGTTAGTGAGCTCTCTTCTTTCTTACTTAATTTTCAAACTTGTAGTGTTCACATACAACCGACGCTGACTTAAGTGACATCAACCGAGGCAATGTATCATACTTTACACAGCTTTCTCTGGAAGCACAAAAGACAGTAGCTTACTTTTCAATTCTTATCCAGAGCCAGAGACATTATACAATAACTGTTTTCATATGCTGTGATGTAATCCCAATGACTAGTAAATTGACAAAATTTGTAAAAAAAAGTCATTTAAAATCAGAAATGCTAATTAACTCCATATGTGGTATTATCACCATCACTCTCAAACTACTGTTGTGTGATTCCATATGATGTGATATCCCTGGTTTGTGACCCCAGCCTTTTATTTTAGTTTTGTTTTGTTCATTTACTCTAGATGAGCCAAATGGATTTTGTGATATTGGTAGAGTGCTTTTTCTAAAGTGCACTTTTCCATGTGAGAAATTTTGCTCCTGCAGTAAAGTAGATTATGCATGCACATCCGTGTGAACTCACAGATGCCTGTCAGATGTAGAGGCAGGAAGTCAGGATGATGAAATATTTCTTCACCACTTCTAACCCCTTAAAACTGATTTGCTTGGCAGACTCGGTGAAGACTCTGCTCTCTCATTTTCATAGGGTGCAACAACAGGAAGTATTTCCTCCTCAGAGTGACTGTAAACTTAAAAAGGTCAGGTCAGGCGGGGTAGATGTTGGACTCCAGCTGTCATTTGAATTGTTTATGGATACATCTGCTGTACTGCACTGGCAGTGATGGTGACCTACTGAGCTCAGTGTATTAACAGAGAGAAACAGTGTGTCCATGTTCTGCTAAATGTCCTTAGACTTGTCCCACCATCTACAATTAGAATACGTAGCATTAATGTTTAATCCTCTTTAATACACATTCAGTATTATTCTGTACTTCTCCTTCAAATGTTATCAGCCTGATTCAGCGCCAATGATGTCTTTTGTTAACTGCTGGCGTTCCGCCTGAGGATTTTTTTGACTTTTTAGTTGAGTTTGCTGCGTTGGCAGTCAGCGACTTACTGTACAGTGGCAGTGGAAACGGAGGTTAGAGTCTGTAGCTGCTTCATGACTTTGATTTGTCCTTGTCAAAGTCTGATATGAGCTACGAGCTGGGAGCATTTTTCCTGCTCTCGCTGCTAAGATGGTTGTTGAGTTCACCTAATTTCCAAAAAGACAGACACTGACATTTTGAAAGTTTTCTCTTCTTCTCACATCAAAGGCTTTCTGCCGGGAGGCATTTGTGTTAAGGCCATTGCTGTGTCGCTGCACCTTGTGATGACAGCTCTGTTGAGTTTTCTTAAACTAATGCAAAAAGCTTTGGGTCTGTTCTGTCTTTGATGTGTATTTTTTTTTGTTGATAAAAATCAGCGCTTGTGTTTTTAAAATTGCACAGTTTTTACATTTTACAATCTGCAGAAAAGATAAGACAGCAACACATCGGCAAAACTCTGCAAGTGAAGTCAATCTTGGCCCTTGCTTGTCAGACTGCCCCTGGGTGGTGTGTATGTGTCAGAGATATGGTCTAACTGCAGGAGACGCTCTGCATTTCTCACAGTGAAATCTGTCCTCTACCTGAGACTCCAGACTAGAGTCAGATAACCACCACTGGCTGGTGACCTCAATGTTTTCACTGAACATACCGGCTTTCAAGGGCAGAGACACTCAGCCTCCCAAAGAGTTGAGAATCCTGAAAATGATTTATTGATGGCATTTACGAAATTCGTTCTGCGTGTGACTTTAAACATGTATATGTTTTTAGGGTTATCAATGCGTTTGGCTGCAGCAGCTACAGAAGAAAGATTTATAAAAGCTTTTACTTTGGCTCAGAGTGGCTTTACTTTGCTTGAATAGAAGAATGTGTATGCAAATGTGAGACTTAATTTCAGAAACAAAAGCAAACTAAATCAGCAACAGCTTCGGATTTACTCAGCAAAGTGGCCTCTTAGTGGCTCACTTTGATATCATAAATAAAGCATTGCATTAATGGCTAATCGGGCAGAACCTCGCAACCTAATTCACTAATGAGATTGAGCGATTTCATCCTCAGTGACAAGATATATGTTCCCATCTCCACATTACACAGATTAGATATTGAGCCGGACTCCATTAGTTATATTGAGCGTCGTGAAACCAGTAACCAACCCAGCTTAGCACCACAGGTGAACTCCTCTGAGGCTACACAGTGTAGACGCAGGACAGCGGAGAATGAGCCCAGGACATATTCAGCTGTATTGTCTCTCGACCCGACATGAATGAAACGTCCCCATGATGAGCAAGGGGCATGCATTCTTAGTCATTAGACCAAATCTGGGGTCCATCAGAAAACAAGCCGATAAAAACCAGTGACCGCTGGATTTGTCCTCAAATAGTCCTCACAGTCACTGTATCAGCTGTTTGTTGACTGAGATGTGTTGCACATTGCAGTAACTTAATGTATATGTACATTATTGTCACTGGATTCCATTTTTGGGAAAGAGAGGACCCTTTGGCCAGGGTTTAGGTTAGAATTAGGTTTAGATTAAGGTTTGGATACACACATACTCAAATGTACAGAAGTACAAACGTGTTTGTGTGTCCATATAATAATATAGGGGTTAAAGGGGCTAGATTAAAGAACATAAACAATTCATAGAAAATGACTTGAAGGGTCAGTTCACCCAAATTACAGAAGATATACATTCTTTGCTCATTTTTTTATGAAGGTATCTGGCTATGCAGGAAGCTTTGATTTGCCCAGGTTATGCGTTATGCTCCTCTTTCTCAGTTTGGTGTGAAAGACATAAATGGTTTTTTTTAGCCATGATAGTCGGGCTCTTGGTTGGTCAGTCCTCCACTTTGGTCCAGACTTAAATATCTCAACAATTGTTTGATGGATTTCCATGAAACTTTGTGCAAACATTGTGATTCTCCAGAGCGTGACTTGTATCAACTTTGGTGCACCCCTGACTTTTACTGTAGAGTTCCCCTGAGGTTGACATTTATGGTTTTTCGTGAAATGTTGAAACTATTGGATGTATTGCCATGCACTTTGGTACCGACATTCATGTCTCCGTCAGGATGAAGTATAATAACTTTGGTGGTCCCTTAAATTTTTATCTGACGCCATCGTCACTTCAAAATTGGTACGATACTTATGATACAAATAGATTGCGAATGGCATTCCCATTAGGCTCAGCTGTACTTTATTTTTTGTGCTAACTAGCAAATGTAAGCATAAGTTTTCCTCTTGAGGGATTGCAAGACTCCCTTAACCCCAACTGCTCAATGTAGTTGTTCAGTGGCCAGCAGACTGGTTGTTCTGGACATCTTCCAGGTGAGAATGTGATCAGGGCGCTCCTCAGAAAATGAGATAATGAACCTGGATAAATAAAGGTGAAAATACATCAGCATGTTAGCTTTTTTTCATTGTTAGCATATTGATGAAGAGCTATTTCAAAATATGGGCAAATAAAACCAGAACTCCCTGCATGCCAGGATACCACTAGTGCTTAATAAGAAAATATGTTTGATTGTTTAGTTTGATGTTTTTTTAATTTGGGTGAACTGTTCCTTTAAGTAACTGAATCATCTTACAAATTCTCCAAACTTTCTTTTAGTATGTTTGTAAGGTTCAGCTTGAAATCGATGGTCCTCCTTGTTGATGCAGTTTGTGTGAGTTTGACGTTTTTCTGAGACAATTCCACTTTTGAAGTATCATTTTTTCTTCTTTGTTATTCCAATCCTGGCTGTAGTCCAAGGCAGTGTTGTAGTCTTTTTGAGGGGTCGTGGGGTGTGTTTGATTCACCTCCTTGCTCCTCCTCAGTACACTTGATTGCCTGATCTAAATTGTATGTACAGAAAAAGTAGTTTTGCTGTCATGATGCTTTAAAACGCATGTGTCATAGAGCTGATTGCCAGGCTCCGTACACTTTGCTTTCATTCTTTAAAGACACGTTTTAACTGTGATTAAGTGAGTCACATTTAAAATCCATTTACTTGCTGTGTTTAAATTAATTGTCAGCCTCCTGTAACTCATTTAGTGTCCTATTTCCTCCACTGTCTGGTTTTAGGCCGGACTTTCAGTGTCTTCCTCCGTATCATATTTTGACATGATTTAAAACACCTATTGTAGTTTTCTCCACCTCTCTGTCATAACTGTTGGTTCTGCTGCTTGCATGGAATATTCGATGCTCTGAGGTAAAGGGCCCTTGAGTATTGTATTTCAGGTCATCCATTACCATAATTGCTTTTACCTACCAAGTAGGCTTTCCTTATGCAACTGGCGTGTAAATGTTTAATTACATTGTTTTGAGGTAACAAACTTTGTAACTGCTTTTGACAGGGTCGGTTTGTTCTTTAAAATGTAAAATAAAACGCTGCTTGTGCTGTGTGCAAACAATAGATTTAGCGGCTTTCAGGGCTCTAATTCTGTAAGTAAGAAACCGCAGCAGAGTGGAGTCACAGCTTGTGTTTCCGTGTCTACATTACACTCACTTGGAAAGGCGAACACGACGAGCTGTGGTTAGAGTTACACACCTCTCTGACAGATGTCAGTTTGTTAAAGGAGCTTGGTGTCGCTCATTTGATATGAACAACTGCCTCTGAAAATTTAATTTGTCTCTTTTCTGTGTTTGGGGGAAACTTTGATTGTAGTCTTTAAATAAATATAAATGAGCTGCAGATGCTTTGTGGGTCAGTTGTACCTTTTGTTCTGGGACTTGTGTTAGCTGTAGCTTGTTTTGTTTTTGTTGTAATGTGCCGACGTGTTGACAGTTGATATTTCTTGCACAGTGTCTGTTGGACATATAATTGGATCAGAGGCTGTAATAAGCATGCTGTGTTTGCTGTTGGTGGTTCAGTGAAGGTTTTATTTTGAAGCAAATCAGACGGCTGAGCTGTAGAGTCAGAGTGCCTTTGAATCTGTCAAGCTGTAGTATGAGGAGCATTCATGTACGTCTGTGAGAAGAGTGGCTGTGTTATGTTATTGCCTTCTATGTGCTTTCTTTGTCCTTGAACATGTTGAATAGGGCCTTTTATTTCAATGTGGAAAATATGACTTATTCAGCAATTCAATTTTATGTAACATATCACTGCTAAATTTACAATCTAGGTCACCGATCCCATTAGCCCCCCGGGATTGGGACAGTTTTTACTTCTATAATGAGAATCTCCAAATTAAACTAAATGGAGGGTAGTTGGCGAGATGCCGAGTTGTGATGTTTGCTTCCAGTGTGTTAGATATTATTTCTAACAATTAATTTCTTATAGAATTAAAAGTGCAATTTTGCGTGATAAATCAATTAATCCAATTTTTCAGACTTAAATAGCTATGGGAGTGTGTGTGTTGCACACAAAAGGCTTGTTTTAAACATTTATTTTAACCATTATAAACCTTTTCTTTACCATATATTAGTGGAGTTGGGGGGAAAAAAGTAACTGAAAATCAAAACTGTACTCTTTCAATATTAAAGTATAGCGGAGCTGAAAGACAAACTGACATAAACTGTAAGCAAAAACATTGCACTGTATGTGTATGTTTCCATTTTTTATCCAGAGAATTACTGGAAATAATATTATTCATTACTAAGCGTATTAAAGAGGCGTCCGACAAAATTTAATCATGTGCAGTTTTTCTTTTCTCCCCTTTTAGAAAGGCTTCTGCTCTTATGGCAAAAAACAGCCGCCAGGAAACCTCGCTTGTATTTGCTGACAGCAACATTTTGTGAAATATCTATTGCCAGTTGTGACGGCCTCTACACAAGCAGAGGACCTTGAGGTGATTGAGTAGATGGAACAGGAGCAGCTTTGAGGGAATATCAGTGTGGCGTGTCAAAAAGAGGAATCATTTGACAAATATAGTGGAAATAAATACAATCTGATAGTGTTTAATCGGCAACCGATACCTGCAAACATAAAATATGAGAGAGTGTATTTTCAACCGTAAGCATGACCAGGGATCAATGTAAGCGAGCTGGCCATGGCGGTCATGGGCTCAGCTGTTAGATCAGGTTGAATACATCAAGCAGTGAATCTTCTGGCTGAAGATAACTGCAGATTGGATTGAAAGATTTGAGGAGTAGGGAGGCGATGAACAAGAGGAGGGAGCAGCAGCAGCAGCAGAGGTGACCAAGTGAGGAAGCTATGACAGAGGACAAGGTGGAGAAGAGTGATGAGGCCTGTTGAAATCCACCCACACTGAACTCCCCAGTGGAACGGCCTACCTTCTGGTCGGGGTGGCCAGGCGATCAGACGCTAACGCTAATGTGGAGGCGGCAGATGTTCTCATCAGCATAATGCTTTAGAGTTAAGAATGCAAGCTGCTAATGTAACACTTATTTTTTAGAAAGCAGAGAGAAAAACCGCGTCATTTGTAGACTATTTTCTATTTTACTATGAATCACATGTTGCATTTATTATTACCTTTTGTCTTAGAGTTTCAGTTTCCAGAGCACAATGTGATGTCTTTAAATGTTTTGTTTTCTTCAACTATAAGTCACATATATCCAAATATATTCACTTTATAGTGATATGTATGACAAAGAATAATAGCTTCACTATTGTTCTTTGAAAATTTACATTGAAATTGACTAATCGTTTAACTTTCTTCCTTCCAGATATCCGTTGCATTCCATCAATTTCACTTTATTATTGAAATCATACTTGAAAATGCTTGAACCTTGAGATAGGTTAAAGCAGGGAATTTTATATCATACAGAAATTAATTGCAACAAATGACTAGCCGTGAAAACATATAAAACCATGATTTTCTTTGTATTTTGTACTTGTATTCAGTATTCCAACCTTAATCATATATCTCAGTGCCTAACTGAATGCCATTTTTGCCCTTGAAAAAGTGTAGCGTCCTCCTTTTATAAATCAGTAATTTATTATTTTCTTTCTTCCTCCAAATGTTGTTTAAAGCACAGTGAATATTACCCTCTTGAAAACGGTCAAAATAGTGTTTTGTATATCATTTGTCTTAAATAGGCAACAACATGAGAAAAAAAACTGCTAAGGTCTTTAGAAAATGGGACTAAAGAAATATGATTTAATGACCCAGGGCTATTTATGACTTATTGTTTAATGGGGTTTAATGATTTCCTGTAGCTTGCTGTGTCACCATGATGGAAATGTTACCCTCCATCCAGGCTCACTGTGCCCTTTCCTTGCAGTTATTTATGGTGGACAACGCAGCCGATGACTGGAGGATAGCCATGACATATGAGCGCATCTTCTTCATCTGCCTGGAGATCCTGGTGTGCGCCATCCACCCCATCCCCGGGAACTACACCTTTACCTGGACTGCACGCCTGGCCTACTCCTATGTGCCATCCAAGACGGATGCAGATGTGGACATCATCCTGTCCATCCCCATGTTCCTGCGGCTGTACCTCATCGCTCGTGTCATGCTGCTGCACAGCAAGCTCTTCACGGACGCCTCGTCACGCAGCATCGGTGCACTCAACAAGATTAACTTTAACACACGCTTCGTGATGAAGACCCTCATGACCATCTGTCCCGGCACCGTGCTGCTCGTCTTCACCATCTCGCTGTGGATCATCGCTGCATGGACTGTGAGAGCCTGTGAGAGGTGCCTGGATCCGTTTCTCACGCTATGCAGCACTGCTCGGCATGAAACATAGATAAGGCATAAAAATAGATAATGTACACACTTCATAGCACACTCTGGGTCTGAACTTTGAGATGAAAAGATTTACAAGAAAAGATTAAAGCCCTGCAGTGTTCAGACACATTTATTCATATCAAACGTACTACATTGAATTAGTTCTCTTTCATCAAAATGAGAAAAAAAATAACAAGGTGAAGCTAGAGTGCATCGGGTGCATGAAGGTCGTTCACCCTATTGCATTTATCATTTATTACAGGTACCATGACAACCAGGACATAACCAGCAACTTTCTAGGAGCCATGTGGTTGATCTCAATCACGTTTCTTACCATTGGATATGGGGATATGGTCCCAAACACATACTGTGGGAAAGGAGTCTGCCTCCTGACTGGCATTATGGTGAGAAAGGCAGACTGAGCGCTCCACTTTTTTGTTTTCAGTCAATAATTTCTGATATTGACAGAAAGCTTTAATATTTTTCTGACAGTAACTAACATGCTTCTACTGTTTCATGACTGGAAAAGAATAGTAAGTTCAGTTTTTGTACTTGTTGTCTCTTGTTATTTCTCAGGGCGCTGGCTGCACTGCCTTGGTGGTGGCTGTGGTGGCAAAGAAACTGGAGTTAACCAAAGCTGAAAAACATGTCCACAATTTTATGATGGACACCCAGCTAACAAAAAGAGTAAGTGAAAGCTCCCCTAGTTGGTTATTTTGACATCACAGATGGTTCACCTTTCTGCATTCTTGACTCAAATGTTTACTCTTGTTTTTTTGCACTTTAGGTTAAAAACACAGCTGCGAATGTTCTCAGGGAGACGTGGCTCATCTATAAGAACACCAAACTGGTGAGGAAGATGGACCACGCCAGAGTCAGGAAGCACCAGAGGAAATTTCTCCAAGCCATTCACCAGTAGGTACCCCGCTCTTAACCCCTGACCACGCCACTCATGTCAGTCTAATGCCTTTTATCCCGCAGTGTGTTCACTTGGTTTAATGATGCAACACCAACCTGAAATCTGACTTGTTTGACACCTGTAGCAAAAATACGTGCTTGAATTGTTGGAGGATCTTGTACTTGTTTCACCTGACTTTAAATTTGCAGATGTGATAATGAGTTGGCCTGTTGGTTCTGCATCATAAAGAGTGGTGAAAGATTGTGTAAATAGTATCTATGGACACACTAGAGGCTCTTTTAAGGCATTTATATCAAAATAATTGTCAACCTGCATTTTTCTCTGAATGTGATTTGGAGAAACTCGTGGGTATATTATGAAAATAGTCAGTCCTCAGTTTTACAGAAGTGTTCCTGAAACTAATTTTACCTTGAAATATTCTCAAGTTACAGAATTCCCAGCCGTATGATATTGATCTCTCTTTCACCTTTTGCTGTCAGATTGACTCTTGTGTGATTCCTTTGCTGTAAATCAGATGCCAGGCTGACACATGTGGGTTTCTACCTTTCTAAAGTCAGACACTTACCTGTCAGCGAGTCTTTTAGTTGGTCCCCAAGGACCCCCAGAAGTGCTATCTAACAGTATTGATTTTAGCCTCACCTCGCTCTTGTTTTTTCTTCAACCCACAGTGCTTACGATCACATCCAGGTTGTGGCTTCTTGCAATAACCGCCAATCAACTCACTGCTTTATTAAAATAAGTCACCAGATGAGCAGTGATTTTGTTATTATGTAGAGTTGTGCTCAAGTAAAATGTCCCCTGTTTGTATGTTTGTTTGCTTTCTGTGGTTTCATGTACGTATATGAGTCTTTGTGGTGTGAACATTTGATTTGCTCATTAATCCTACATTTATGTTTCAAAGACATCACGGTGTTTAAGTACAAGCGTGTAGAGGTAGATAAATACACACACTGTCTGCTGCTGCTGCTGCAACCCACATCCAGATTTGTGTGTCATGGTTGCTTTGTCGAGTCATTATGTCCTTGCTGTCTTATTCATCCGATTTGCAGCGGTGATGACAGCGTCTCATGTCCACCTCCTGTTCTCTGGGACAGCCTAATAATGGAAATCCCTCGGAGCTAAAGCTAAATCTATAGAGAACCAGATTCAGTGGGGAAAAAAGTCACGTCCAGCTCTGTGTGCAAGGACAACTACTCAGCATGGTGTCAACATCCTACCGTCACAACTTTATCGTCTATCTGTTTAGTCCATGAGGTAGTGTATTCACAGGCCTTATCTTAAATATTGCTTGTAGGTGAGTTGAATATATGACAGGAAGCGGCCTGACATCCAGCAGATCGATCAATTGGAGGGTTGGAAAAGTCCTAAAGCCACCCTCGACCAGTCGTGAGGCGATAGCAAAACATAAAATCAGATATCAATGTTCCTGTTTCCTCCGGTCAAAGCTGTGAGACAATGTGAAAGACTTTCTCAGAAGTCTTCAATCACTGTAAACGATGTGAGGTGAAAACAGTTGTTAAATGTGGTCATTGGCGCTTTGAAGCACTGTCTGCGTTTGTGAATGTTTACAGGACGTTTTTTTTTTAATTTACTTTATTTCTGATAACCGGGACTAGCGTGGAATAAAGGGATTACACTCAGAGAGCAGGCAAAGCTGCAGATAGCGTAAACAGTCCAAACACAGAGATAACACGCTGGTTGCATGAAGGAATAAGTCAAGAAGAATTGTTGCTGCTGTTCAGAGACGACAGCATAGAGGTGAGGGTTCCAGCAGCCAGACTTGAGCAAACAGACTTTGCCATCTGAATATCTTTATCTGATGCTGTAATAATTCATTTGTCTACTTCATGTTTCCTTTTTTTCCTGTTTGTGTCGACACAATGCAATAGAGCTCGAAAGTAAGTCTTCGCCTCACATGTAGATACAGACCTGTTGTGTGCATGCCAACGAGAGCTTGTCCTTCAACTTAATAATGTGACTAAAAAATTACACTCCCTCATTTGATAAGTGAAATTCATGCCATGAAAAAATGTGGTAGTTTGCAATAATTTATGGGGTTTCACAAAATACAATCATAATCTTTCCATTATTTCATTTAAGCTGCTTCAAATGTTTTTATTAGATGTCTGTTTAACTGAATACCATGTCAATTTGATAAAATACACATTAGTCTCACATATTTCATTCAATCTTCAGCATTTTGCAAACAAACAGCTTTAAAGAACCAGCAACACCTTTTTACGTCTAATTATTGAGTAGACCCATGCTGCACTTTCTAAACACACCCACAGATGCATATTAAGTGAATTTCAATTATCGGTGATGGAGGGTGTTTTTCTTTCCATTTCTGCATGGATGTGATGAGAATTTGATCTTTAATCAGAAAGCCACTGATTAAACTACAGTCAACTGTGCTTTCACGTACCGAAGGATGACAACTAGAGCTCTACAGGAGACAGACCTGCAGTGACACAAGTACATGATTTACCATATCTCTCAAGTCATGTTATGCAACTTAGCAGTCACGCTCATACAGATCAGGGCTCAGGGTCATCTTTCGGCGTGTGGAACCATTGTTACGCCTGTTGCTACATTTGCAGCCACATTTCCTCCATTTCTCTGTTGGATGACACAGTAGCAAAGACGCTGAAATGGTGTTATCATGCCTGGTAAACAGCATAATAACACGGACATACAGCTGTCATTAGCTGTAGACATAGTTTAAACACCCCTGAGGTTATTTGGATGGTATGGTTTATCACACCACAGGCATGATGTTGCACGCATGCAACCAAATGTCCTACAGTATGTTATGTGTTAGGCCTTTACAGCTGTGCAGTCAGACCATCCCATTTGGGAACCGTCTCTTTCCATTTACAAGGTTGAAGTGGGAATCGTAGCAGGAGGAAGGGCAGTGAGGGCCGGTTAGCTCAGAGATCAGAGGATTGGAGACGCAGGAAAGTGACCTGAGACGAAGGTCAGGGTAAAGCTCTAGAGCAATCCTGTTTGAGCCCCGAGAGGCTGCGACTTTGACCGACAGCATGAAGCTGTCAGCGGGGATAGAAAGAAAAAAAAAAGACGGGCTGCAGAATGGTCACCCTCTCCATTACACTGACGAGAAATTAGCGTTTCGTTCCACAATGAGGTAGAGGGAGGTCACGACAAGGAAAGCAAGTTGAGAGGGTAAAAAATATGGTGCAGCACTAACTGGGATTGCCTTAACTGATTTAGTGGGGTATTAAAAAGCTTAGCGTAGCTGTTTTCCCTTGATGAATAGCAAGCAGATTTAGAGGGGCCATTGAAAAGGAGAAATGCCCATGAGGAGTGATTGACTGAGGCACATATAAATATAAAAGACAGTGAGCGTGGGCTTCCTTTTCCTGACCTCAAGCTGCTCCGTGCTTTGACCCCATCTGAAAGCTATTGGTCATCCAACTGTGAAATGTGTAATTTTACCAGGTTTTACATCAACTGCAAAGTCATTTAACATAAAATACTTATTATCTTCCTTCATATTAGATGCCTTCGTTTTTCTTTCATTTGAACTCATGAATAATAAAAGTGCAATAGTTTTCTATTCTGTAATTGTCTTTAGAGTCTGCCCTGTATGAAGCATTTCGGTCCTCAGTTGAGAGGACACCGTCCCTTGCCCGTAGTTTCCTTTAGTGACTCCCATGGCACCCTCTGTTGGTCTAACCTGTCATCTTCACTCCACATCTTCCTGTCTTCAGGAAACAGATAAATGATCCGGCATTGCATGAGAATGGGTGCATCCAAGCTAATTAGCAGACCATCCCCCCCAGGGCCCCTTAAATCCCTTCTCAACCTCCATTACTGTTTGCCCTCGATTCATAGATAACCTTGTCACACCTCAAACTGTGTTCATGTCTCAGGCAGTCAAAGGTTGTTTTTATTATTTTAAAAAATCTGATATGTTTGCAGACAAGATTCTATGTATGTGCCAATTTTAATTTAGCATGCACGGTTGATTCTGGAAAAAACCTCTTTAATATCTTGAAACCACGTGTGGTGGACTCTCACTCCACAATATTGCACAGTTGCTGTTTTTGAGCCCCCCGAGAAGATGAGAAAACCCGGCTTTAGAAGCCTAATTAAACAGGAGATGTGAATTATTTAAGCATGTTGTATGAAGTAGGCAAGTCATTTTTTGCAGACTATACATGTAGGATTAAAATAAATATGCAGATTGCTGCTTTCAAAAGATGAAACTTTAGTCTCTACGTTCACATAAAACAATGTTTGATATCTGTGGCTTTTTGAGTGACTAAATAATTCACAAACTCAAACAGAGAAAAGTTGGTTTAACCAGAAGAAGAACTTTAAAGAAAGCTATTTATGGTGTTTTATAATCCAACATCAAGAAGCTAAAGGACTTGAGTGGTATGAGTCCGCCTCATTCCCTTATTACGGTTGATGTATTGGTTGAGTCGGACATGGAGCTGGTCTGATTCTCAGTGGCAGCTCTCCCACCCGCTGTGGTCTCCTCTCCACGTGCATGCAGCTCAACCAAACAGACTGACCCCTGCATTCTCTACACACATCCTGTGCATGTCCTAGGAGTGTTCTCCGTGTGTATGCCTTGTGTGTGCACAAATTTAATGACAAAAGTTCTGATAGCGTTAATTTATTGGGTTCTGAATGGTCTTGTGTTCAGATTGAGAAGTGTTAAAATGGAGCAACGCAAGCTGAATGACCAAGCAAACTCACTAGTGGACCTTGCTAAGGTAAGCTAGACTTACAGTCTACTGCTGCATTGCACATTGGGACACACCGCTACCCTGATAAGTTTATTTCCTTTGTGTGATTTAATTCAATGCATGCTAGTTCACTCGCTGAATTAGTTGTGTTTTGTGAAATAATCAAAGTCTACAGGTGTCAAATAAACAGACAGGGTGATTAAAAACACATCTGTGTGATGCTTCTGGGTGTCTGCACTCACCTGAGATTCTGATTAAGGTTTGAAATAATAACTTCATTTTATTTCACAGTGTTAATTGCTATCCCCAGGACACTTTCTCTGCAAAATTACTGAATGAGAGGGACAAGAAACCCCTTTGTGTCTGTAGTGTTTTCCACTTTATGTATTCTCTGAAGCTGATAAACCTTAGGGAAAGACCAGGCAGCTCGCCAGCCTGACACAGCAGAAACAGTAACCTGGTAAGGGAGACACACTGTGATCTGATGATTCAGCCAGAAGAAAAAGGCAGAGAGGATAGAAAAGCAGAAAGCTCTGACATTCAAAGGTACAGCACAGTCAGACTGGATTCAGGCCAGCGTGTCATGAGAGGTATTAGCCCAGTTAATATTGCCCAAGCACCTTGTGCTGTAAAACGGCAGGGAGAGTCGGGATGTGACATTGGATATGAGGTGGCTAAAAGCCAGTGCCACTGAGCTGGATCTGTAATCGTTGCTATAAGAGTCTGTTGCCATAAGAGGGCAGAGTAGCTTCAGTCTTCTCGTGCTCTCAGTAGAAAGATGGAGCTAAATAGAGCTGAACATATCATTGGCAGCTGCATCGCCACTGCAGTGCAATGTGAAATCCCTCGTATCACAATGTATCCCCTTAACTCATTATCTCTTCTACAGTCTAATATACAATGTGGCTTTTCATTTTTTTTTTATGTGACTCTAGTGATGCACTGTTTGGGTGAATGTTTTTTTCTTTCTACACCATTTTCTTCACTTTGCCATTCAGGCTGAATTACATGTCCTCAAATTGCTTAATTGCTTTCTCAAGCTGCAGTTTGAAACAGTCGCTGTCTCCCCTCTCTCTCTTTATCTCATTCTCCTGTCGGTGTCAATTTGTGGTTTTATTATGCAGTTGAAGTGGATCCATAATAATGGCATAGATTCTTGCGCCATAAATTTAATCCTTTATTGATGATATTGGTTCCCTAATTATTTACTAGGCCTGTAGCATTTCACACCATCACTTTTTTAATGTGTTCTTGTTACATTTCATGATTTACAGATGAGGCCCAGACTTGGGTCAGTTCAGCTCTATATGCAATCAATGTCTTAGTCAAAGGAATGATTGCATGTGGAAAAGATGATACATCAAAATATTTTAGTATTTGGTTATCATTACACAAACTGTTTAAATGTTGAATTGCATTTATGAGCCACTGACAAATCTATGCATGATAAATCAAGGATTAGATTAGTGTTTATATAAGTAATACAGTGAATCCCTTGTCACCGCTATCCGTCAGGTTGAGCGGTGTCAGTGCTGCTTTAGTTCTCGCTAATTCAAATAAACAACCTATCCCATTATCCCCACCTCAAAGAGGACAAGGTAAGTGATGGATAGCATTGGGATTATTAGTCCTCTGCTGAATAATACTGTATCTTAAAAACCACCCTCCAGCAGCATCACACCCACACTTCTTCTGAAATGTGACATGGATTTCTTTAGTGTGCTAATGGCTATTCTTGAAGACTGAACCTCAGGAGTTAAAAAGCAGCAGCTAAATCATATGTTTATTTGAAAGGTCCATGAGCAGATGGTTGATGGATCAAAAAAAGCATCATGCAAACTTGGCAAGCACCTTTCCTGTCTCCTCAAGGTCATAGGCTAATGTAATCTGCATGGAAACAGGAAATCTTGTAAACTGGTCACATAAAATCTACCCTTCTCAGCCAGTCTTGACGGGGAAGATGTAACATAACATGATGTTCCACTGTCCTTTTTTTAATGTAGAATCTGCTCTCCTCTTGCTGGGAAATTGCAGCCAATAAAATGGATCACATATACTCTGTGAAAGCACCAGAATAAAATAATTTAACTTGCAGAATGTGATTTGCCAGTCTGGCTTGTTTTTTCATGTTGATAGCCAATATTTCCATAACCATTCCAAATGGCATTTTTTTTGTTAGATGCTGAGATTATAGGATAGGTTCACATTTTTCCAACTTTGCCATAAACACAACGAATGCACCGTCCTTGTTCAGCGCAAAAATGCATTTAAAAGTTCATTGAAAAACCAATATGAGGCTTCAGCAATCTGAGTCGATCAGGACAAGCAGGTGTCTTCCAAAGTTACCCTCTCCTTCCACTGTGGCTCATTGAGAAAATACTGTCATTTGAAGCACAGAAAGGAAACTAAAAAGACTGTAACTTGACTTGTCTAACGCAAACTGCCAAAGCCTCATATTGGCTCCGACCGAACTTCAAAATGACTGTTGAACTAATGAGCGCTTTCAATGTACATATGAGCAGGTGAGTATTGTTTTCAGACAGACTTGAAGAATGTGAATCAATCCTTAAATTGTTCTTTTGTAAGAGGATTAACAGTTGGTAATGGCTGTTCTATTCATGTTTTTTTTTTAATTTAAAGTCTGAACTGAATGTGTTGAAATGTAATCTTTCAATGTAAAGCTCACAGTCCTCTAATTCCTCTCTTTTTCAGAATGAACTCTTTCAACTGTATAGTTATTGAAGTATTGAAGAAGCCTGTGTTTTTAATCTATATATTACCCTGCTTGTTTGTAATGGATACATACAGTATTTCTAGGTTGTCCATTACAAAAAAACACCAATTTGGAAAATGATCATGTTAAGTGTGTTCCCTCTCCCCTCTTCCAGACACAAAACATCATGTATGACATGATATCGGACTTAAATGAGCGAGGAGAGGACATGGAGAAGAGGATTGCCCTGCTGGAGACAAAGCTGGAGACTCTACTGAGTAACTTGCAGGCTCTGCCGGGACTCATCAGCCAGGTCATCAGCCAGCAGCACAGGGACTTCCTGGAGGTGCAGCTCCAGCCTTATGACAAACACAGCCCTGAGCGCTCACAGTCAGTATCCCGACGAAGGTCGTCTTCCACAGCACCGCCCACCTCCTCCGAGAGCAGCTAGAGTCCAAGCGGAATGCCTCCACTGAAGACTTTTGCCATCATATGGCCAAGTTGCATTTATCGTAAAGCCTTATGGTTTCAATAAGTATTATCCAAATTCTGATGACAGAATCCAAGATACTGGGGACAATGCATTTAAATGGATAACTTCATGCTGTTGTTTGTTTTTTATTACCTCAAAAGATGATGTTATCCTTGCTCTGGTGACTTGACCACAAATAATGGCGCTTCCCTCAGTAAAAGGCCTATCGATGGGGGTACGATATGAACTCTACTCCATCTCTATGCAGAGATAGCCAGTTTTAGGTGGCAAAGTTACCATGAGTGAAACTATTGCACTAAAATAGTGCTTCTCACAGACTTTGTGCTTCCACTGGCTTGATTCAGTTGCCGTTTTCCTCAAAGCAAACTGAGAAACCACTGAGAAATCAGTCAGGAAGCATGACAGAGATTTTGGGGAAAAGTGCTGTGTTTGATGGACTGGAGTGAACCGAGAGCAGACAGCAGATGAAAATTGCTCCTGCACACTGTCACTCTGAGATAACTTAAGAAAGCTTGAAATGAGGGGGAAAAAAGCATATATCTTTTAGGTTAGAAACAGCATCAACTATAGCGGTTTTCTTTTGCAGAGTGCCCCTGTAGAATGACTATTTTTGGGGCAATATTGCAAATAATTTAATCCTCTAGTCAAAATGAATGCATCAAAATCTGTACTTGCACTTACTTTTTAATCAATGCACTTCAATGCTGACCGACGTATGATATAAAGATGCGTTGCTCATTAAAAGAAGAACATTTGAGATGTTTGGGCATGGGTTTATTATTGTCAATTCTCAAGTTGTGGCTCGTGTTGAATCAAGTCAAAGCCCTTTTTTGTTTTCCACAAAGAAGCATTTATTTAGACCTGTAGAGGTCTACAGAAATGTATTGAGTAATAAGAAACTCACTAATTATCCAATTACCCCTTGTCTTGCTGTGTCTCACCTCCTGTCCTTCCTTCCTGTGCTATTTATGCTTGCTGTCTGTTGAGCTGGGCAACAACAGATGCTGAACAACTGAACAACAACTTGCTGAAACCGTATCTACCTTTTAAAAAGAAAATGCCTATTTTTATATATTTTGATGAGGACAAGCACACCTCCTACAACTAAACAAACAATAATGGGGATGAATGAAGTGACAGATTTGGCAAATCTAGCACATGGTTTAATATTTTTGGACTGGAGTTAAGATACATAGAGATGTCTGTTAGGTTCTTTCCTGAACTTGATTATAGACTATTTAGAAACTACATTATTCTTCAGATTGTATTTATTTTTTACAGCAGAGGCTTTAGATGACACTGTTGGCTGAGCTGGAGAGCAATATTCAAGAGCTTGTGAATCTACCAACAGTGGCTGGCATTTATTAGGTTTGGAAGTTTCAACGTTAATCAAATTAAAATATTTAGATTTTATTGAAATATCATCCTTGGCCTTTCATACAGTCTATCTGCGTATCAACTGTGTGAAAAGCCCTGAAGTGGCCAATACACCCTCTAGACATAATTACTCCCAGTATGAACATAGTTGTTAATGTAACCTTTTCAAGGTTCACAGAGCGTAGCATGGGTCAGAGGAGATCATCAAATCAGCAGCACTGATCTTGTTTAGCCAGCTAACAGACTAACCAATAAGTCAATCAGACGGTCAACAGAATGACAAGTGTTCAGTCCACAAACTTCAGCAACATAGAAACCAATGAGAGATTATACTGTATGCGACTTAAACAATAAACAATTAAACATAAAAAATATACAATTTGACTGGACTGCATCCTTTTTTATTGTGTGACAATTTGCATTAAATTGATCAATTTGAATGTGTGTTTGCGTGTGTCCCTGTATAAATAAGACAAGTGCATCGACAAATAATTGTATAAGTTGTGGTCAACTTTCCAATTTATTTTGATTTGGTGCGACAACATTTCTGGATTTCCCAATGACCATTAAGTGGAGACAAATGGAGACGTGCATGTAAATTGGAGGAAATGTTGCCCCAAAAAGTACCTTACAGGCTTTGTAAAGTCGACTGTAAGAGGCAAGCAGTTGTAGAAAATGCCCTCTTTCACTTAAGTGAAAAAAGAATAAAAAGTATTCCATAAGAAGTAAAAATACTACATTCAAATTCGAACCTATGTAAAACCAAAACGGTTTCAGCTAAAAAATATTACTCAGTATGCAGAAACATTTCCCTTGTGACTGACATATTATTATATATGGCATTATTAGATTGTTACCAATGCATCAATGAGTAAACAGCATTTTACTATTGAAGCTGTTCAGCATGTAGCTAGTTTTTACAACTTTACTGTATATACAGTCAGTTACAGTAGCTTAGTCCAGTGGTTCACAGCCTAGGGGCCGGGCCCCTCGTAAGGTTCACAAAATAAGTCTGGGGGAGTTAGATGTTTAACAGGATAAAAAAATCAGAAACTATAAAGTTCTTGGCCTGTTGACAGTTAAGTGAAGATGGAACCAAAAGTTAAAATGGGATTCTTCTCTTTGGTGGAACGTCTAACGACTCACAAACATCTCAACCGTTTGAAGAGGAGCTTCAAACACTGTTCTTCTATAGAGGGACACAAGCCCAAAAGGTTGGGAGCAACTGGTTTAACCTTTAACGACACATTTTACTTTTAAAGGTTACCATGTGTTATTTAATTGGAAATCTTTTCAAGTGACTGCACCTGTAGAATAAATGTAATGGTGTAAAAAGTACAATATTTGCCTCTGAAGTGTAGGCTTGTGTAGAGGAATAAAATAATATTTCAGTTAAAATACAAGTGGGCTACCAACAAAATCGATTTAAGAGCAGTACATAAGCAAATATACAAAAGGAGCGGACAACTCTGATTATGTGGGTCTTAATCTCTGGCAGACTGTCTTGCTCTACTTCTACAAAATGTTTGCCCTGTAAATCAACGCCACGTTACATATTCTCGCGAGATTTCCCCCGAAGCGGCGCACAGCTGCACTTGCGTGGTCTGGACCCGTGTGCGTGCTAAACTGACGCTAACGAAAGTCTAACTTTGCTAACTTCGATGTAATATTTTTCCAATAACTTTCTGTAACGTTGTTTGTACAGAGGAATATCCGCCACAATGAGTATACTCGCCAAAATAGCGGAGATCGAGAGTGAGGTAAGGCAGACAGCCGGCTGGCTCACCCTCTGAATCAGACACGTTTTAGCTAGTACATGCTAACTGCTAGCTAGCTGCTAACGCATTCCTCTAGCGTTGTTAGCCTAGCGTTAGCTCCTACAGCTGATAAACGTGTTACACCTTTTATTCATGGCCCAGAGTTTACTGACAGGTTACTGTGTGTATTGAAAAGTTGCCTTTCGGGTTCATGCGACTTGCAAGTGTTTAACCAAACCGACTTTAGAGAAGTTGCTATCCCTTAAAGTTAGGTCAGTCAGTTAGCATAGACATGCTAACCACGACAATGTACCAGTGTTGTCTTTAATCCCACATCTACACCTGATTCAGTTCCCCATAGCCCATAAAACAACCAAACTCAAGTTAAATTAGCCTAACATGAAAGAAACCCGTGTTTTTAGCAGCCTTTGTTTTCCACGAGTCAGTGTTACATTACATTACATTACAGTCATTTAGCAGACGCTTTTATCCAAATGTGACTTACAATAAGTGTATTCAACATAGGTATTCAAGAGAACTACTAGTCACCAGAAGTCATAAGTGCATCTCCTTTCTTAAACAAACATCTAAGAGCATAAACCAGAGCAAAAGTACAGAAACAAACTAATACGAATAGTAATCTCTAACTCATGGTGGTTATTTACTGCATTTGAATGCTTAAAGGGTTTGTAAAATATCCCTGATTGAGAACTTTAGGCTGGTGCTGTCTGTCATTATCTTGTATCCCAGGAGTTATTTTAAACTTGTAGGTAACTAGCTGGTAGGATATTTAAAGTTAAGGGTATAGTTTCATCATTTTGTCTGTTTTGAAACAAACATCAGGTTTCCATAAGAACACTGGAACTGTTCTGTCCATATTGTAATGAGTGTTGTTTATGTCCAATAAAAGGTATCTTCCTAATGCACTTCCATTCCAGTGATGGAGGACAAATCTACAGAAAATAATCTATTCCAAAGTTTATCTATAGCCTATCACAAGCTGATGATTTCTCAAGTTGTGTAATTAATAGTTCCACCTCAGTGTAAACAGTAAAAACTGTCTTAAATTGCTGCTGCTCACTGGTAACTACAACACTGTCATGTAAAGAATAAGAAAAAGATTTCACACTGTGTGTAACTGTTATTTGTAGATGGCCAGGACCCAGAGGAACAAGGCCACAGCTCACCACTTGGGTCTGCTCAAAGCCCGTCTTGCCAAGCTTAGGAGGGAACTCATCACGCCAAAAGGAGGCGCTGGTGGTGCAGCGGGAGAAGGTATGATCACAATTTCTAAAAACTTAGTACAGATTCTACTCTTTTCAAGGTATACTTACAAATATTGCTTCTTTTTCTGTCATCTAATGCATCGTGGTGGATATTTTGTTTCTGATTATTTTATTTTTTTTGTCTTTTAGGTTTTGATGTTGCTAAAACTGGTGATGCTCGTATCGGCTTTGTTGGTTTTCCTTCAGTGGGAAAGTCAACCTTGCTAAGTAACCTTGCAGGTGTATACTCTGAGGTGGCCGCCTACGAGTTCACCACTCTTACCACGGTACCCGGAGTCATTCGCTACAAAGGAGCCAAAATTCAGGTACAAAAATGTGTTGCTTGTTCAGTACCTGCAGAGGGGTTTTCAGTGTGATATGTTTCAATTAGTTGCTAATTTTAATTTCTTGTGTCTTCCCTCTTAGCTCCTGGATCTCCCTGGAATCATTGAGGGTGCCAAGGATGGCAAGGGCAGAGGCAGACAGGTCATTGCAGGTAAAGATGTGATCAGTGTGGTTTATTTTTAGACAGGTTTTTAATGACTAAAAAGAATAGAAACAGAAGATGATACCAGGTACATTTAGTTCTTTCCCAATCAATATTGTCCATCTATTTTCCAATTGATCAGACACTTTTCACTTTTTTCAAAGCTGTGTGCAGTTATTTGCCTCTAATGGCAGCAAAGAGGTAAAATAAAACTTCATAAAGAGTGGAACGTGATGTTAAGATGCCAATTCAAACGCATTTATTTACACCCCACAATAGGTGCATACCCTTACCTTAACAAAGTGTAATGTTATTGGCTTACAGCTTTACCAAACCATATACACTGTGACAAACGCATGTAGATACATTTTTTGTATCTGTATATGGTCCAAATACATGCACAACCTACTACGGAAACTATTGTATTCTTTCATCCACTTTGCTCTAACCACTGTCTGCTTCTCTCTCCTCCCTTCTGTTTTAGTGGCTCGAACTTGCAACCTAATCTTGATAGTGCTCGATGTGTTGAAGCCTCTTGGTCATAAGAAGCTAATAGAACATGAGCTGGAGGGCTTTGGCATCCGACTTAACAAGCACCCACCCAACATTGGCTTCAAGAGGAAGGACAAGGGAGGCATCAACTTCACAGCTACAGTATGTCTCACAAATAATTACAGAAATGTGTGCCGTGAGTGACCGTGTTTAGAAATGCTGGTTGTCTATGTGGTCATTCAACCAAATAATGAGCTCTAAAAGTGAGATTCACACTTTGTTGTGATGATGACATGTGAAAGCCTTCAAAAGCCTGTATGTGTATAATGAAATTAATTAAAGGTTTGTACTGATGTACAGAATGAAATGCACACACATTTATTTACATAGGATGTGTTTCACCGGTAACAAACACCATAACGCCTTTTAATGCTGCCCTCTGATGGACATGTATAAGATTACATGTAACTGATTAGCTCCTACACATTTACTCTCCTGTCATTATGCAATATATCAGCATTTATTTTGTATTTGGTGAACACTATAATTACCTTTGCCTTTATATCATTTTAGTGATATATTTTCATTATACTGCACTTGATGCATGATGTAAAATGTATTTGGTTGATAGTCATCATGCCTTTCATCCCCTCTCTTCAGTGTGCACAAACCGAGCTAGATGGTGAGACTGTTAAGAGTATTCTGGCAGAGTACAAGATCCACAATGCCGACATCACTCTGCGCAGTGACTCCACAGCTGATGACCTCATTGATGTGGTGGAGGGAAATCGGTAAGCTGCTGAAGTGCCAGAATGGGCCCTCCTTAGTCATTCCCAGTGGGTGGGGCCAGTTGGAATCTTAAATCTCATATCAATTTCTACTACACGACAATGCTATTTATGGGTTTAAACCATTTTTTTTAAATATGTGTGTGTTATGTATAAAGTTTAGTAAAGCAATGTCGTCTCTTACTTTAAAAAATATAGGATAACCATTCCTTAATGACAATTAGCTATTAGCTAAATGCATTAGAATCAAGTATATGGATAATGTGGGGTTGGGCATGTGTAGTAGGTCTAAGTCTGTGCTGATAATTGTAAAAGGACTGTCCTTTCTGCATTTTATTGCAAGGCACCAAGCATGGGAAGAGCATAACCTCTCTGCAAATGTAATGAAAGCCTTCACAAGGTCTCGTCTACAGAAATGCTCTCTGTGCCTTCCCAGGAAAAAGACCGCAGCGAAAAGGGAGGGCATACTCCCTCTACTCTTCTTAAATAAACAAATAATCAAAATATATTCTTTCTTTAAAATATTACAACAACATGAAATAGCAATGCCATAACCCAAATACTTTTGTATAGAACAAATCATTCACAGGGTCTCTTTTGCATTAATGCTCTCTGTGCCTGTGTAAAGCCATTAACAGAGTCGTACACTCTAGCTTTGCAAGCTACACAGCACTCCTGCCCCACTAGTTATTTTTCTAATTATCATGTAGGAACAGAAATATAGCAGAAACATAGTGTGAAGACAATGCATATGCCCAGCGCCCCATCTCACACACACACACACACACACACACACACACACACACACACACACACACACACCACACACACCTGTGAGAATATGTCAGCTAGAGGTGGTTTGATATGGCAGAAAACTTCTGTCACAGTACATGTAATTTTATATCACGGTATGATTTTCACAATGATTTTCTTCTTTTGTACGGAATTTCCATACAAACAAAAACTGACTCACATAAGTTCAATAAAAACAGTAAAACTACAATATCGGAGAATACCAAACGAAAAAAGGCATGACTTTCCCCTTTCAGTTAACGCAGACATCATCAAGGTGTGAATTCACTTCAGACTACATTGTTTGCTTGTAATGCAGAAATCTCATGGACAGCAAGCACTTACAGTCTCTTGTCAACAGGGTCTACATCCCGTGCATTTATGTGCTCAACAAAATCGATCAGATCTCCATCGAGGAGCTTGACATCATCTACAAGGTGCCCCATTGTGTACCCATCTCAGCCCACCACCGCTGGAACTTTGATGACCTGCTGGAGAGGATGTGGGACTACCTGAAGCTTGTTCGCATGTAAGAGTTGTTAACAGTCACCACTAGGGAGTGTGAACGGAGATGAAAAATTCAGGGATTTAAATATTGCAGAACAAGGAAGCTACTGTTTGTAAAATTTTAATTTGTTGGTTTTGACTGTAAGATTTGACAGAGATTGTGTGTTTATTTGCAGCTACACCAAACCCAAAGGCCAGCTTCCTGATTACACTTCTCCTGTTGTACTCCCTGACGAACATACTGCTGTCGAGGATTTCTGCTTAAAGATTCACAAAAGCCTCCTCAAAGAACTGAAGTAGTGAGTATTGGCTTCAATTTTCCCCTTTTTAATTTTTTTTTTCTTCTTGTAGCAGACAGATTTGATCATGTGTGCAATCTCCTCCATCCTTTTATTTCATTTTATTACATGTTTTAATCTAACAGGTGACGTTAGGTTATTCAGTACATCAGAATACAAATGTATATAAAATAGAATTTAATATACATAATATATTTTATATTTTTCAATTAATTTACATGGCAAGCATCGTTTTATTTATTTGTAACAATAATATAAATGATCTCCTTTTTATTTATTTATTCATTCCACAATTTCTTTTCAAAGATGACGAGTTTCCTTTCTGCGGGATAAAATAACCCAGTCGCTTTAATCACAGCCATTGCCCTCTTTGCAGTGAGGAACACCAGATAAGCTTTAGTTTGAGACTGGATCAGGATCTGAGATGATGTGTTGCGCCACCCTCTCTAAATGGGAGAGCCACGATCATCAATCAGTCGATATGTTAGTGCTGCTGAGCATTACCCATCCTCAAGGGAATTAATGGGTCAAACAGTGACACACACAATTAGAAAGCCTTTGTAACTAAAGGATGTCATTGTACCCCGTAGGTTACTTTATTGTGCAGAGCCATTGTTGCTGTAGCAAAGGAAGAATAATGGGGAGATCTGTTATCTCAATGGGGCCCTTCTGACTGAATAAATATAAATACAATAGTATCTATAAATTATTTTTCTGGTGTAGTTAAGGTACGGATTACCACATGAGGAGCTCTTATTATCCTCTTTTTGTGGTTCTATAAGGTGGTTTAAAGTTGAACATGCAGCCTGTTTACAGCCTTGAAGTAATCATTCATGTACAATAATTTCAATATTTCTTTCTTTCAGTGCTCTCGTATGGGGAGCGTCCGTGAAACACAACCCTCAAAAGGTGGGCAAGGACCATGTGATGGAGGATGAAGATGTTATCCAGCTGGTGAAAAAGTGAATAGTGCTAGTGGACAGCATGGCCCGTGTTCAGTACAATTGCTCAATAAATCACCAAACGTATCCATAAGAGCATCTGTGTCACGAGATTCCCAGTTCTTTGCTGTAATTTAAAAACAAGATGACATGAATGTGTCTCATTTTAAAGAACCAACAGTACTTGACACCATGAATAGTTCATATTGAATATTGGTTAAGGCTTGCATTAAAATAAAACAATAAAAACATGGAACTAAGGAAATCTGAGTTTTTCGTTTTTGTTCAACAGTTACCATATATTTCTTTCATCCAGCTTTCAAATTTAAAACACGTCGCACATTTCTTCTCCAGTACACCATGCTTTATTTAACGTTTTTGTCTTTCTTGCCTTCATCGGATTGGGTTCAATGTTAACATGTATGTGTCAAGTGTAGCCGGGCTCAGTTTTTCTCTCTTTAAATCAAGATGATCTAATGCGCTACATCTGGTCCGCCTGAAGAGCGTCACAGAAATGTTGCATCATTAAATCCTGTGCTCCATCGCAGTAATACGCCACAGTCTCCTTCAGGAACACGCGAGCACTAAGCAACAACGTTACTGCGACCGTTTCAGTGTGGCTCGGAAAAAAGAAGTCATTTGAAAGCCCTGTCCAGCTAAACGATTTATGTGACATTGATGATGAAGGCAGTTATTCAGGGTGGTGGGCCTCCCCCTCTCTCTGGAAGGGACCGCCACTCAGGTTAATCAGTTCATTCACTCAGACCCAGTCTGGGGACATCACACACCAGCTGTTCACAACTAACAAGACTCCACGGAACCAAATAAAGAACATTTCATCAGAGCTGGGAGCACTTCTGGTTGCTTACATTATCTGATGTCGATATGTGCAACCTGCATGAAGTTTAGCGGCCATTTTGTGTCTGAGCATCTCATACTTCCCAGTGAGTCAATGGATTGCGGCAAAGCATAAAGTAAGATCGTGGTACAATATAGACAGATTCAAATTTGAAGAATTAAGACTACACTTTATTGAACATAACAATAAATATTCAGTCAATTCAGCTGAGCTTTCCCAAAGCTGTATTAGCTTGTTTTATTATCTTGCAAAGATGTGGTTTTGGCCTTTATTATTATTTATTTTCAAATAAACTGACCTTTACATTTCATCTTATATTCCATAAAATGTATTAAACAGGAAAAGGTAGCCGTGTAAAGATAGACAAAATAACTTCTGGGTGGTACAAAATATCCAATATACAAAACAGAAACTTCAACCTTGTATTTATATTTACTAAAATATTGAAGCTAAGCATACAATGTGCAATAGCAAAAAAAATAATCTCAATAGTTGATCCACAATTAAGTGAATCCACTCTGCGGTCGAGGAGAAAAACTGCTTTGCCAGACCACAAAAATATTATTTTTACGCCGTCATACGAGAAGCCATTTAATGGCAGAAGGAATATTAGTATTGTCTATTAATTACTGGTTACACTCGTTTACACTGTTTGATTCTGAACAATGTTAATGTTGGGTGTTTAACAAAGATGTAGATATGAAACAGGAGACGACTCCCAACACTATAACGGTCAATGAGGATGCTATCGAGTGGTTTTTTTATGTTATAGACTACAGTTCTTACTGAGAGAATAAACACTTTTGTAGAAAAAGCTGCAGTGGTTGAGGTTATTGCATGTGTGTCCTGCAGCAGCAGGATCAACCCCCCCTCAGACACCACCTCTTCCCCACCCGCTTTTACCCTGTAAATTATAGCAGCACTTTAGCTAATGAAAGAGTTGAAGACCGGGCACTAATAAAAGCCATTAAGTGAATAAAGCACTTCCCCTCTAACAAAATTAAAGAATCTACCCATTTGGAGAGGGAGGACTCTGTATTAATATTTATGAAATGCGGAACCGGCGCCCCCCCCCTAAAACTCCCCAACCCACGTCCAATCCCAGCCTGACCAAGTCCTCCTTGCCAGTGCACCTATCCCAAGAGAACATCCCCAACCCCGCCTAGCTTGAAGGAGGGGCAGGAGATGGGGACTTGAAGGGTGCTGAGGACGGAGTCAGGACAGTCTGTCTCCAGTTGAGCAAGCTGGAAGACCCCAAGACACAGCTCAGAGCTCCCCAGCGCCTTCGTCAACCCTCAGTCGGCTGCAACTAACACCGACTTTGGGACCAGAGGATGGGAAGGTGGGTTTCCTCGAAAGACCAGAAGTACAGAAGTGAGTTTCCAAAGACAGCTTCTGGAGGTTGTTGGTAAAATTAGAAGTAGGTTATGACTTAGTCTCATATTTATAGTGTTGTATTGATAGTTTGTTGGGTTTTGACTTTTAGTCTGAAGAATATTTGATGTTATTTCTTTGCTTAGAACAAGATATTTTAAATGTTAATTATTTAGAACATCAGAACTTGTCTTTAGTCAAATTTGCCTGCGTGAGTTTGAAATCGAACTCCTGAAAGACAGTATTTGTGGTGATCCGTGTCAGTTTTTTCAGAAAGAAAAAACACCAAAAACAAGGTAAGGACTCATAATTATGTTTCACAATCATCCATTCATAAAAACCATCACGCCATCCTATCAGCCACACCGCATCCCTTGAAACATCCTTATTGTTCTGAAAAACAGAGGTCCGTTTCACCGCCGCCGCCCACCATCTCCACCCAAAGTACTTCCATTTCCATGCCGTTTGGTCCACTGCAAATGCAGAGTTTCTTCTTTGTACATCAATATGCATTGTGGTGTAATTTCATCACACAAAGTGGTTCAGTTGCCGGAGCTCTAAGTTGATTATCGCACCATGCCTTCTCATTTTAGTAAGATGTCCCAGGGGAGCTGAAAAAGACACAAGAGCAGGTAACAAGATTGTCAAACCTTTTGGAGAAACAGCTGTCTTAACTGATGGTATCATCACTCTTGACATTGCACTCAGTGACCGTTAACTTAGTTAGGACTGAATTGCCAGAAGGGGTTCTGTCTTTGCTCTAAGAAGACAGCAAATGTCCAAACATGGGCACCAGCAATATAGCAATAACTATCATTCTTGCGTCCATTGGTACCTCAAGACTTATTTTTCAGTTAATTACATGTAAAATTTCAGAGACTTGACTCTATGAGATTCTGCAGTTCCCAACAAAATCGCTGACGAATTACCCAAACTCTGTTTCCATTGATCAGTTGAAGTTCATCCAACAGACTGATGGAAAACTAATTCAATAGAGCAACCATTCTTCAGGCCTAATGTACATCTTTTTTAAACATGTTTAATGAAATAGTGATAGTGTTTTTAGACTTTTTTTCAGTTGTGACCGGTAGAGTTGGGCGCGAAGGCCGGGAGGGTGGGGTTTGACGCAGTTTGTGCGCAGGAAGGGTGTAACCCTTTTTTCCCGCAGTGAGTGTGACGTTTGACTAATCGCTCTTTTAAATAATTATTATTCTTCAGATGGTCCTTACTGCAACAATGTACAATTATTTTCTAATCGTTGTGTGAACCGATGGTGAGATTTGTCTTTTTATTTTTATTTTTTTAAATCTATCCATGAGCTAGGATCTCCTCCCTCACACCTTTGGACTTTTTCTACACTTGGAACTGCAGATAAAAACCAACCAGTGGGATTGTTCTTCAATTGCAAGAAAATACTTTGATGATAGTGTATTTCTTTTAGGAGTTTTAATACTTGATGAGTTGGTTGACGAAAGCAAAAAGATCTGTTCTGTTTCATTGACCTCTCCCTTTGCTTCCATTTACATTTAAACCAAATGAAGAAGCTTTCAAGTTCCTTGACAGCAGTATACGGAGCTGGATCCACTGTTTTTCAGTATTTGCCCAGGACCCCATTGTGCTTGATCTAACCATGCAGTACATCTTCTGTCCATGGTTGTGCCAAGCACCTTGGAGGCTTGTGAGCACTATCGGCCTTCTGTTGGAAATTCCGGAGCAATATCAAAAGTCTGTATTGTACAGTTTGTGCATTTTTAGAATAAAGCATTAAATTACCTCTGAAATAGGGCAATAAAATGGAAATGAAAGGTAATAGGGTGTACAAAAGTACAATCATTATATGATAGCTGGCTCTGATTTTGTTTTTATTCTTATTCTGGTTGATGTATTGCTTGATGTACTCTAAGATGTAAGCCATGACCAATAAATATCATCTAAACATACAGTGTGTTTTATTGGCATTTTAAAAAATGTTAAATGAAGGGCAAAAGAGAGAGACAGAGAGGGGAGGGAGAGAGAGGGAGAGAGAGATTGGGGCTCGGGGTTTACAGCATTCAAAAAAATAAAACATTTTATAAAAAGCTGGTCGGTGTCATAAAAGAAGATTGGTGGAAACGATCAATTACTGTAAGTGCTCCGTGGCTTTTAATCATGGCTAAGAATTTCAGACGGTACTGGTCATACATTAAAACAACGTGCACTCTGTTAAGACATCACTGATCTGTAAATCAAACCCTGAGACATGCAAGTCCATGGGCTTTAGACATATATATGTATACATATATATTTTTATATATATTTTTTTATTATATTAGTTTTGTTTCTATAGTGCGCTGAGCATCTTATTTTTCTATCTTGCACCATAAGTCAAATCCCAACTACTGTTTTCAACCAATAAATTTGAATTGATTAAACCAGACTTGTCCTTTCTTTATGACTCTTATTACAATAAACTCAGTCTTCACTGACACTGCAAGTGCTGTAGGCATTACATGACAACATAACCTACACTGTTAAAAATGATGTAAAACTTCAGAGTTAGAATCACTTTCAGAATGACCACTAGCAATGAAGTACACCAATAACCTTGATCTTATTATGTTGTGGCCAATTGATAACAAATACAACATATCTTGTGTATTTATTTATTTTTTAAATAGCAATGGCCCTTTTCATATCAGACATTTGCTTGTCAGAGAAGGAAAAGCGACTGTTTTCTATTCCAGCTCTATTGCTAGTATATTATGATATCATTGTATTATAAGTTGTTTCATTGAGTTAAGCAGTAGGTGGTTCCAGTGGGGAAACCATTATACCAATCCATAAGAAGTGGGCGTCCTTAAAATGACGTAAATAAAAGAGCGACAGTCGGAACTGAAAACGTGAAAAACAGGGTAGAAAACTAAATGTATATGTGACATTCCTGTTTGTTTCATCTATTATTGTGAGACACGTCACATTAGATGAGCGTGGGATGATGAGGAGACTGTTTTAAGTCACGTGCTTCATGTACGTCATCAGGCATTCGCTAAATGTTTCCATTGCACGTTTTCACGTGTTGCTTTTATCATCACACCAATTTCTCCACCTCAGCCAAGCATACAAACTTTACAAGCCATAGTTCAAGTACTTTTTGGTCGGGACTTTCATCAAGTGGCAACATCCGGTGCTGAGAGATAAAGCGAACGCAGAAAAACTGCGTTTCATCAAATGGCTACTTCACACTATACCATAGACCTCCGTGTTGACATGTCCAACTCTACAGCGAAAATAAACATGTATATAGTCTGGTACAAAAAAATGTTTTTTTGGTCTCTAAAGCTTTTATTTACGTTTCCCCCAAAACTCTAAAGGGGGGGAATTGAATTGAACTCACCTGCATAAATGATACTAAAGCTTAAATTCGGCATAATTCAGGGCGTGGCCGCTTTGAGTGACAGGCCGCTTGCTGTCTGCTCTGCAGCTGGATTGAAACGCAGTTATTGTGAGCCAGTATCCCAAAGTCCCCCTAAATTGAATTCAGCCATCATTTATTTAATTTTACACCTGTCATTTGTCAACATGGCTTCCATGAAAAGCCTACTGAAGATTCTCTTGTGAGACTAAGAGCATTGTTAAATAAAATTTAAAAAACAAGGCAATCACAGTTTCAGGCATAGGCCATATGGGACACATTTCTGTCAGGTAGGCACAGCAAAGCCTTTCATATTAAACAAGCTTCTCAAAGCAAAAGTTTGATCGACATCAAACAGCTTCAGGATGGATATTTCTATATTAAAAAAAATATATAAAAATGTAATTTTACACTTTAAGCAAAATACTAGATTATTACAATCTAGCTAACGACGCACACACCACATCTCAAAGCCATACTGCATACCGATCATAAGCAGGTTTTGAGTATGTAGTGTGATGGATGCAATTCTCCCATAATGCAATGCTCAAAGGAAATGGAGCTACTAACAACTATCAATACCAACTGCTAAAACAGTTTACGATGATGATTACTATAAACGACATACTGTGTAGAATTAGTTTGTAGTTTGGATTTGTGACAAAGCTACAGTTGTTTGCCAGTAGAGTTAATCTTGTTCAAAGCTGATCAGTTGAGCAGACAGCACTTCACGTAAACTCTGGAGTAAAATCTGTCGCTGACCTTGTGCCCAGACAGAGAGTATAGGGTTTACAGATCATCCCATTAGACTGGACTACGCTGGGTGCTTTGCACTAAAACAAAGCCATTCACCCTTTTCTCTAACTAAGACAAGGTCAAACCAAGAATGAACAGCTGAACAGAGACAGTTATTTACGATGTTTATTTAATCTCTTTAAACGGTCATCCATTTCACTCAGTCTTGAAAGCAAAGGGTAATAAGTGCACCAGATAATGTCCACACAATATTTTTTTCTGTTCTTAAAGTTATTCTCCTGTGGTAGCTAATCACAAATGTTATACTTCCTGCAGAAAGAAAAACCAAAAACAGTATGTGACAACTCTTTTTTTTTTAGACTACAGCAGGTGGCACACAGGTTTCCACAAATATGAGCATTAGCAGTTACAATACATTCGCAAGCTGAACATTAGCAAACGTTGCATTGTGTCTAATTGGGTTAAAATCCCTTAAATCTGTTTTGTTTGACCATACAAGAGGTGAATATCAAAAAAACATTTAAGTTCCTCCCTCACACTTGTATTGCCAAACTCTGCCATTGTTATTTTGTACTCTGTAGTAGAGCTGGAAATACTCTACTACAGAGTAGAATTATACACATTTTTGACACAGTGGGTATATTATTATATTCAGTACTAATGTTTCAGAAAGGTGGATCCTGCGGTTTTGCAGCTTATTCACTCTGATGTACCACCATCACATAACATGACATTTTCGCACAATCTAAGATGTTTTTAAATACAAATGAATTTCAAGATATTTGTGCCAGATTGTTAGGCTGTAAACAGTGTACTTTATTAGGCGGTATTTTATTCCACAGAATGGGAAGCTCTTTGTACATTCATAACACCCCCCTGCTAAATTAATTACAACAGTAACAAGGATGATTTGGATGGATGAATTGGAGAATTTCAGTAGGACCCACATTAACAAAAACTGAAAAATCACAAAGCGGGATAAATGTTACTGAACTAGTTGTGAACAGGGATTTCCAGTATTCAGGCAACAGTTTTATGAATGTACAAGATCTACAGTACCAAAGAAAAACACCAACACACATAACTCACATAGTACAAAGTTCTGTGATGTCCGTAGTGGACACCACGGTAACAAAAAAAATTCTGAGCTGAAATGGGACAAATTAATATTTCAAACTCATGTGAACTGAATGGATTTTGATGTGGCACAATTGCTCCAAGTTTCTCTAAAAAGGGATATTGGTTTATCATAACATATCTCTGTAGGGTTGCCTTGCTAGTAGATCTAAACTGAAATTAATCTATTGAGGATTTATGTGGTTGTTATAAGACACTATGCCCCGAATGCTGAAGGACTGGTTTATCTTCAGAAGGCTGTTTTGTCGACGCTGGCAGTCTTGAACAGCCGCAGTGAGCTGAATAGCATGAAACCTCCACTGTGCTGACAGCAAAACAATGCTGTCCCCAAAACACAAAGAACCTTTGAGTTTCCTTTAAAATTCTGTAGACAAATTTTCCAATAATGGCATCATTATTTTTTTTTAAATCCACCCCATCCAGTCACCTGAAAATCAATAATTTATGCTGCGATTAAAAAGAAACCAGTTGCTTTAAATTCATGAAATGAAGAAGAAATGTGGTACAAATTATTCCCGAAGAGGCCTCAACTCCTCATCGGTCAGTGCAGAAATCTTGGCCTTAGTTTTAATACAGATATAATGTCCATCAAAAGCCAGTCAGTTACCATTCTATGTCCAATACTGCACAACATCTCGCTGTTATCTCACCATAGACAATATTTAATGTGACTGCATGGGGTCTGAACAGCCTTCAAAGTCAAGCCTTGTTGAACAATAGAAGACAAGACATAGAAAGATAAAATGAGAGAAAGTGTTTTGGCAAAAGCATCTCTACAATTAGGAAGTTTGGCTCAATCTTACCAACAGTTTTCACACGTACAGAATTACCAACAAGGCAAAATAATGCTACAAAGAATTGCCTGGCTAAGCAAAAATAATGCCATTGCCAGCAATCTGGATGAATATTTCTATGGCAACATTTTCCCAGGCAGTCCATTGTTCTTGTGACATCTCATCTACAACCAATATAACCATGTCTACGGATGGACATACTGTACATTTGTCTTATATGAAGGTCGCAACTTCCATTTGCAGCTCATGCGATCTACCCAAACAGTTGGGCTGGAGGGTTTGAGGTTTTTGTGCACGTGAAAAACACCAAGATAACCCCGGGTCTATAAAATGTCTATCTCAAGCGTAGATCTGTCCCGGGCCGCTTGTACGTGGCTTTTCTCCACTGAGGCGCTCCTGACTCGGCTGGCGGTTTGAGTCACTGGATTTAATGACACCTGCGTAGTCGTAGATCCCCACTTCCAAGTTCTTGGCCCTCAAGGCAGCAGTATGGAGCTTCTCCAGAAAATCAGGCATACCTGCCGGGTGCAAAAAGAGAGATTCACTAATTATCAGGGTAGAATTCCCAAACATGAAATGTATGAGGAAAGCAAAAAATGCAATCTGAATGCTACAGCAAAAATAGCAAAAATGTTGCATTGTGAGGATCTCATGTGTAAGGATTTGCTGCTTAATGTCATTGTAAATGTAATGGGGACAAAATAGTTAAATAGGATTGTGAAAATAATCATTATAATCATGTAGCCCTAAGAAGTTTTTAAGCAGTGTAGAGCTCACCACTTGACACCATCCAGTTCACACAGTAACGAGGAAAGACAGTCTGCGGATCGTCACTGTAGGTCAGCAGGTAATCAAATCCATTCTGTCAAGAACAAAACAAAAGCTCAGACTCACTGGCTACGAAACACAGAATCCTGGATGCAAGTTAAAGTAATTTGTGTAGCAACACATTCACCACAAACCTCATCGAAGGACTTGTGAGGGCGGATGACCATCTTTGACTGGTATGAATGGACTCTCACAAAGTCCTGAGTCTCTGGGACTCTGGGATGCTGCACGGCTCTATAACAGAATTACAAATGTAAAAAAATAAATTAAAAAAAGTTAATTGTTTAGTAATGCATCAAAAATGTATCTATATTTGACCCCAGAGACACACTGTTTTTAAAGTTCTACCTGGATACCAGGACCATCAGGTTGTTGTCTATGTCCACATCATAGCGCCGCACATACACATAGTCCCTCGAGTACATGGGATACTGTTAGGAGAGATTAAACAAGATTAAATAACAGCTAACAATCTGAAATCAAAAACCGATGAATATGCTGGAACATGGCTAGTAGTTGCTCTTAACCACATGATAAACCAAGGTCAATCACAGTTGTTTGTAACTATTTGCTATTAGCCAAGCTAGCACGCTGCAGTTGTGTTGAGCATAGCAGCGGATTGAAAAGACTGGACAGACCGGATCTAAAGATTGCTTTTGTTCAGGTTTACATATTTATTCCTGCTGAACAGGTGTATTGATTTGTCATTTGCAAAGGTTTATTTACACTCACAGTTACAAGCCTAGTTGTCATAGTTATCCTCACTTCACCTCTTAACTTCAGTTTTCACCGAGGCCTCTCTGCTTTTCTATTGGCTGACTTTGCTGCGTGTGTGTGTGTGCGCTTGTGTGTGTTTGTGTATTTGGAGGAGCTAAGCCCTGACCCAGAGCAAGAGAGATGTGCGCTGCAGCATGATAAAACCTTACACAAAAACATTAAATAGTACCGATGAAAAGAACCATAAACTTCAGAATACTCTAGTCTAATAATTTTGCATCTGTGCCGATTTAATACCGTTTTAATACCGTTTTCTGTACCCATCCCTAACCTTAACACACAATAGCAGTCAACAGAAACTCACCGGAAAGCGTGTAGCCCAGTGCACAACTTCAGAGCCTGTATAGGCATCTCTGTCCACCACTTCAAGCTTGATAACCAGCGCATCCCACTTCTTTCTGTACTCTGTATCCAACTGGGTGAAAGGGGAAAGTACAAGTCAAGGGTGAGGTGCTTAATATAGCACATAGACTGAGTGTCACAGTTGCTTTTGTGCTGCACACAAGCACGTTGGTTGCGCAAGTGCACCTGGTTTGTGGTAATGATAAACAAGCTGTCTTATATACCATAAACACAATCCATGTGAAAAATGTACATGGAAAAGTCCAACTTTTATAAATATTAGATTTTAAACAAAATGACTACCATTGCCAGTTGGATCCGCTTGCATAATTGTCATTTAATTTCAGTAATACAAAGATTTCCCATGGTTCTTCAGTCAGACTTCAGGTGAACACCCAAACCACTGATAAGGAACAAATAGGGCTGCTCTCTCCTCCTAATGGTTTTCTTATTGCAAGTCAGTACCTTAGTAGAATAAGTTATTCTTTTTCACTTAATTTCTTAATTAATTGAAACCGACATTTTACTAGTAGCACATAAGGACGTTAGAGAAGCCTGTACCTGTACATTGAAGAACTGCCTTGGAGTGACATCGTTGTAGGAGCCCAACACTGCAAGTAAAACTCAGTCAAACTCTTCAGACAAATCATACAAACAAAACCACAATCAAAGTACCTGATAAAACTCAGAGCACAAAAGTAACATGTGAGATTGTGAGTTGGCTGACCTCTGTATTCATAGAGGTGACTGTCGGGTATCGGTCGCTTCCACACTTTGAAGCCTTTGTTCTCCACCACAACTTCCCAGCCAGGTTCCAGCTGTCCTGCCTTTGTTCCTGACGTTGTGTTGAGACATTTAACAGCCTCCATTGCCTGTAGCTCAAGTCCACACCTTCAAATGAATGTAAACAACAGGAGAGTTTGTTTAGCACAATGCACGGCTGACATTACAGATTATAGCAAACATTATGCAAATACAAATGTCAAGAATAACTAAATGTTTATGAAGGTGTTGAGCTGCTAGAACAGCACCAATGCTACTTTGCAAAGATTCCACACGTTTATTTAACTCTGCTAGAGGGATGAACAATATTCTTGAAAGGATTTTACCAAATTTTGGGTTCTGTTGATGATGTCTGTCTAATGATATATCCTGTAGGTGTTCAACTCATTTAAAATGTACAGTACCAGTCAAAAGTTTGGACACACCTTCTCATTCAATGGTTTTTCTTTATTTTAATTTTTTTCTACATTGTAGATTAATATTGAAGACATCCAAACTATGAAGGAACACATATGGAATTATGTGGTAAACAAACAAATGCTCAACAAACCAGAATATGTTTTATATTTTACATTCTTCAAAGTAGTTGAATGAGAAGGTGTGTCCACACTTTTGATTGGTACTGTACCTCCTCTAATTGATCATGCAGGACTATGTCTGTGCACCAATGCATCCAGTGTGCGTTTAAAAGAAAAATATCAAACCTTTGAATTTCCTCATCTTGGATCTTTTCATTCTCCCACAGGAAGATACCAGCCAGGGCCGCGACAAGTTTCCCATGTGGTGCGTGCTTGCTCTGAAATCTCCGCCATATGTTACCGACCAGGGTGGACCTGGTCCGCTCGGAGTACAGGTTGGAGTAAAGCTCGCCGATCTGGCACGCACGCCGCAGCCTCTGTCCGGTTACAAAGCCGCAGTGGTCTGCAAATATGGAGAGCAGACCCTTCCTCTTTCGGCCTGATCCTGCGGCCTCACTGGCACCGACCCCTGCCCTCTGGAGCCAGGACAGCAGCAGGCCCATGCCCCTGCCCAGCAATGGGACCCTCTCCATGCTGTCTCTGCCTTCCTTGACGGTCCGCTTCAAGGGCCTGCTGCTCTGGAGCCTCATCGTATTGACGCCGAGCTCGCAGATCGGACGACGGGACACGGAGTGAAACATGACAGCGGTGACCGTGACACAAAGCTCCCAAACACCAAGATAAATGTCAGCAAAGTGCAGAAGCTTACGTTTGCTTACGAACTTGGTTGCAAAAAGCTAATAATCTGCAGAAATGCACTATGCATTACCTTAACACGGTTGATAATGCGGACGTTTGACTTAGACAGTCATACTTATATTCTGGTTGTAAGGTCGTATAGTGCATACGAGCACATGACATGTAACGTTAGCATTAGCATAAGCTAACGTTATCTGTCAAATACCTATTAGTGCGACACGGACACACCACGGCAGCACGTAGCGTTACTTCTTAATTTAAACTTTAATAACGGCACTGTAAACTATATCTACTTTAACTCCGACGAACAATAGTCTATCTGTGTGTCTTTCCTTGAAACAGCCTCACGTTTCAAAAACTCTTAGCAGCACATTTGACCTCCTCTTCCTCGTCCCCCACACGCCCACCCGGAAGTCCCGCCTTACAAAATGGGGAGCGGGCGTTCATTGGACGTTCGCTGCTCTAGGGCCATTCTGATTGGTCCCAGTGGGAGCCAGTCTTATATTTAGCTGCTCTGGCACCAGCATGTCTGAGCGGTCCAGCTTTACGCCTCTACCTAAGCTCCCCACCTTCCAGTTTTTATGATTAACTACACATGTTTGGTCATGTTGGCCATATAGCTCAGGAGGAAAATGTTATTTTCAAACATAGTCCAGGATCAAGTGGACTACATAAAGCTGAGCCCATACTGGAGATAAGGACAGTTTAACCATAGAGTTTAACCCTTCAGCGGTGCTGTTTATACTCAAAGTCACAAGTCATTTCACCATGTGTACTTCAGCTGGAGAGATGCATCAGTGCATGCAGCATACATCTAGACAATAAAAATGGGTATGTTTTATCACAAAAATGTCATACTTTTGTGTTAAAACATACCCATTTTTTATTGTCTAGATATATAACTATTTGTGATATGGATATAAAAACACTACTTCCTATTTTTTCTTGCATTGACCTTGCTGATATGTTAAGATTCAAAAATAACTTTAAAAAAGGTACCCAGATATCTGTTCTGATAAAACTCAGTGACAAATGTTTTTCATGACATGTATTTGATATCGATGGGAAAGGAGCATCGACTAATTGTTATTAAAGTCTAACACTTCCTCAATGTGAAAATGTGGGGTCTGAAAACTATAATAAGAGAGCATTTCTGACATTTTGAATCGTGCGGATGATCATACAAAAAGATACACGCAGAGAGAGAAATCTTAGTTATCAAAATGTTATAACAGTAATATGACGCCAGGTGGCACCGTTTAACCATGCAGAGAACCAGAAGCCATAGATCTGCATAGAATCATGCACATAGATCTTGCATGTTTGATATGAGCATACAAGCTAAGTGAAAAAAACACAATTTAAAGTTAAAAATATGTCTTGGTATATCTGAGAAGTGGCCTCAATGATTCTGATCAGTAGAGGTACAGTACAAGACTCAATGGTGTCATTAGGCTCCCCAGGAATCAATGGAAGCAACAGTATAATGTGTATTTATCCAACCAAATCATTCATTTAATCATCTTATGCAGGCTAACATGTCAACAATTGTAATCAAACAGTCCAGAGGTAATGAAATACACTTTATGCTAACACAATATATTGCATTATTTGTGATCCAATGATTACATTGACAAAGTTGCTGTAACTAGGAGAAATGCTTCAGGCCCTGTGTTTGCTTGATTTATCTTATTTTATTTTGAATCACATGTGTCTTGCTCATGAAACGAGCCGTGAAGGAATTCAGTATCATTAGATCGGCTGTTAGGGCACCCTAGAGGGCACCTCATCACATTGTCTCCACTGTTAGGGCCTACTTAGAACATGATGATGTAGAGCCCCTTCATGTTTTCTCCACTGGGCTTCCTGGAAGGCACTTGATTATTATTCTCTGGAAGGGCACCTTAAGGAGCACTTCATCAAGTTTTCTCTACTAGAAGGGAACCCAAGGGGGCAATTTTAATTGTGTTTTCTACACTGGATGGAACAGTTAGGGGGCTCTTCATCATGTTTTATTTATAGTGGCACCCAATAGAGCACTTCTTGAGTCCACTGAGTCCACCAGTGCATAAGACCATGAGACAAGATGTTTTTAAACAACCTTGTGTCTCTCTCTCATTTTTCTTATCTTATCTTCTGACTGCTCGTATGCTTTATATTGCCTATATATTGCATTAAGGAAAAATACTAGATTCGATCAAGTCTCCTTTTTGTAAGTTTGCCATTTGACCATTGTTCAAAATGAAGCAGGCTCTCTGTAATCTCATGACCACACAGGACTACTGGAGTCAAAGCTAGAAGAACAAACATCAGTAAACACGAGTTCCGAGATTTTTTTTTTTTTTTTTTTTTTATGACATCGGCAATCTCACTATCTTATCTTTCGTTACCTCAAGGTCACTTCACTGGTTACTGACAAGGGAGTAAACAAGGAGGCTTATTACTAGTGTGAGTAACGGTGTTTTTTCTGAGAAGGGAGTTAAAGAAGAAGCAAAATATATCTTTTAAAGTTGAAATGATATCAACTTCAAATGATTTTAAAGTTTTGAGATCATCTCCTATAGAGAATGTAAAACTCCCCGATAGATTATACGCGATCGTTATCGATTTATTTGTGGAAAGCTTCCTTTAGGTGCCAGGACAAGGGTTGTAAGTGATCGTGGCAGACCCTGTTGCCCAATGGATTTGGAACGGAGAAATTTTCCATGATCCTCAAGAGAAGTGACGTCAAGCAGGGAGAGACACTGGGGGGGAGTGAGGTCGTAATACAATAATAACTGTTATAACAGCATTGCCGATGTAAATAACTAACTAACCTACTGTGGTGTGTTGCGTGAATTATAACAGTTTTCCTCGTGGCTGTCATGCAAATACACGTTTTGGTTTAACTATAAGCGAGTCAAACATATTTGCTTTGCTTCCATATAGCTTCTCTGTTGAACACAAAAAAAGAACAGTCACCAAAGAAAACGACTATTGTTAGAGGGTGAATGTTATTATCATTTGCGGTCGGATGAACTTGAATGAATGACACGTCTTCTATACAGCAGTCAACATCACAACCACCGGGGCATTGTCTCCTTCAGCTGGGAAAGCAGCGGTTACTGGGGTTAATTGTGTGTTTTGTCTAATATGTGCATACAAGGCTTGTCTGAAATGTGGTCACATGAGAATCTATTACAATCAAGCTGACTGCATTCAAAATGTTAATTAAGTAAAAGTATAGCCTTAGTGTTACCAGTTATTAAAGTAGGCCTAAAGTACCCATAATGCAGAAATATCATGTCAGTGTTATTTTATTGTAGAATTATAATTTTGGATTATTATCAGTTATGCATTGTTGTGCAGGCAGCATTTATGTTGAAAAGGGTTGGGATAGAGCTAACTTCAATGATGTGGTGTGGGTTGATCCGTGACAATGAATTATATTTTTCACACGCACATAAATGCACACATATACACATATGGATACACACACTCATGCTCATTCATATCTTGACTCATTGCATTTTTTCCCTTTGTTTTCTTGTTGTTTATAATGTAATATTATTATAAATCATATCTTGTAAAAATGCTTTTTCAAACAATATTTCATACCATATGTATTTTCTTTTTGTATCCGTTATAGTATTGTGATTTAAAAAAAAATATTATATAGGTGGAGGCTTCAAATAAGCTCAGTGGGCTTTCTGCCTCTTCCTGCACTGTAATATCATTTATCTATGTTGCAAATAAACTAAACTAAACTGAAAAAAGCTCACTAGGTTTTAGGTCCTAATACTACAGAAATCCACAATAACAAATTATCATAGCGGCATGGATTCAAACCATCTTATTCCAGTAGTGTTTGTAGCAAACTATAAGCGAGGGGATACAGTACCAGTCAAAAGTTTGGACACTTTTTCTACATTGTAGATTAATATTGAAGAAGAAGGAACACATATGGAATGATGTGGTAAACAAACAAATGCTCAACAAACCAGAATATGTTTTATATTTTACATTCTTCAAAGTAGTTGAATGAGAAGGTGTGTCCACTGGTACTGTATAATCCAACTTTACGGAGTCTGGAAGTTTGAAGTTAATGGGTCATGGGAGTTCCGGGGTCTGGTCAAAAATCTGGAAAAAAAGTCTTCTTATACAACTTTATTTTCTTATGTACAGTACCAGTCAAAAGTTTGGACACACCTTTTTCTACATTGATTAATATTGAAGACATCCAAACTATGAAGGAACAGATATGGAATGATGTGGTAAACAAACAAATGCTCAACAAACCAGAATATGTTTTATATTTTACATTCTTCAAAGTAGTTGAATGAGAAGGTGTGTCCACACTTTTGACTGGTACTGTACATAAGAAAATAAAGTTGTATAAGAAGACTTTATTGTTCAGAGAGACATCCACTGAGCCCGTGACAGTCTCGCCTCCAGCTGGCCGGTGGGGGCGGGGCTCTTAAAGGGTGTATCCGATAAAACACAGCCCCCCTGCTCCGTTTACCGGTATGAGCGAGTTCCACACATGAGGCTACGGAGCTCTGATTCAAACGGATGCGTATCTGGAGTTGGAGTGATTTAACATCGAGTCGGATAGTCGTTAATAGCTGCTGATATAGTCACTTTATCTGAATTCTCAAACAGGGTTCTGCTTCCACATCGGTTTAACTCGTTCATTATCCCGCGCGCGCTATCATAACGAGACTGTCTGCGCGCGCCCGCTCTTTAGCTCACGGGTTAGCTCCTTTCTCACGAGACCCACACCTGAAACGCGCGGTGAGTTTATTTATCTTATATATCATTTAGACTTTCTATCAGAGGAAACGTGTCTGTGTGTGTTGTGTGATGGACGTCGTGACACTTGTTATTAGTATTGGTGTTATTCGATGGTAAAGGTGAAGCTAATGCTAAAGCTAGAAGAAGAAGAAGTCATTGTTTACGTGTATTCGCCATTAATTATACGAGGGGCGTGTTTGACATGTAAGGGAAGTATAAGGTCATTTATTACAAGTGCTATCCATCTGAGCAGCAGTCATTAAATAGGGTACACACACACACACACACACACACACACACACACACACACACACACACACCGGTTATAGGCTATATTCAGTCCTTGTTCCTCATATTGAGTCACATCCGGTGGCGTCCCCCTTTTACAAAGAAAAACAACTGAAAACCATTATTGAAACTGTGACTAAATGGCACGCTTGCCATTGAAGCGGACATACACACGTATATATGTGTATATATAGATATTAAAGAGTCTTAATGTTAGTCTGGAGCGGGTTCTGTTGTCTGTTGTGTGAACAGATGGCGCTCGTGCTCGGGGACTGTTCTATGAATGGATGACGACACGTGCACTCGTAGAAACCGTCATTGTACAGTCTACTATAAATAAGGCACTACTTTTTATTTATTTATCTGGTGACAATCGTGTTCAGCAGGGCTGCATTAACCCACACACACACGTGTAGTGTCCGGCTAAGATGAGATGACGATCGTGTAATGAGACACCCGGTTTCTTCCTGCGACATTTACCAAAAATGGCTTCCCATCTGGTTTTCAGGAAAGATATTTACCAGATGCCCTTGTTCCGGTTCCAAGCTCTTACAAACGTTACTGGTTGTTGTTGTTTCTCTTATTCAGTTATTAAAGATGTTGGATTGTGCGTTTGACACCCTGGTTGATGTCCATGAATCCCCCTAGCGTTGTTGTCAGTGCCTCTTCTTCATGCTCTTTGATGACCTTTTCACATGAAGGTTGAATGAGAAGAAGCTGTTATTAAAGCAAGCATTTTCTGTCTCTCTTTTTCTTTTCAGGATGTACCCCTGCTCATCTGCAGTTACAGTTGCACAATGGCAGTCTATTCAATCAGTTTGATATCTCAGCACCAAAGGAACATCAACAAATCTAGTAAAATTACAGGATAGCAATAAGCCCACACTTTACCTCTTGTTTTTCTGGTTAGTACTGGTTAAACGCATTAAAAGTTTACACTGTTAATAACGTAACCCTGTTAAAAACAGGCAGTTCTAGAGAAGTTAATTATTTATTTTACCACTTACCTCTTCATTTTACAAGCTGTTCAGAAATAGCATTATAGTAATACCTATTTTGACAGGCATTCATTACCTTTAAGATTGTGAATCAGTTTCCTTATAGCCTATAATCATGGTTTCAACAACTACCGCTGCACTAATACTGACCAGCGCAGTGGGGCTGGCGACCCATACGGCTCTGACAGAGTACACATGGTTGCTGATTGTCGGCTTCGTCATCGCCTTCATCCTCGCCTTCTCCGTGGGTGCCAATGATGTTGCCAACTCTTTTGGCACAGCCGTCGGCTCTGGAGTGGTCACCTTGCGACAGGCATGCATTCTGGCCACTGTGTTTGAGACTTTGGGCTCTGTGCTCCTTGGGGCCAAAGTGAGTGAAACCATCCGCAAGGGTATCATCGATGTGGGCATGTACAATGGCTCCGAGCATGTGTTGATGGCCGGATCTATCAGTGCCATGTTTGGTGAGTATCTGCAGCGTATATCTCTAAACCTACGGTCATTGAACCCTGTGAATAGAAATCGTGGACTGAAATGTCGGGAATAGGGCTACAACAAGTTTAACTTTGCTTGGACTTCAGTTTTACTTTGTTTTGTTCTGCTCTCACACAAATTAATACATTAGAGGGCTCTCAGCCCTCTAATGTATTAATTTGTGTCCTTTTTGTTGATTTTGAAAGTTCTCTGTAACGGTATGTTGAAAAGCTGCAATGAGGTCAACATGTCGGCCTAATGTGATCCATTTATTTATTCTCATAAGGTTCTGCTGTGTGGCAGCTGGCCGCTTCCTTCCTTAAGCTTCCCATCTCTGGAACACACTGCATTGTTGGTGCTACTATAGGCTTCTCGCTGGTTGCCAGAGGTCAGCAGGGAGTCAAGTGGCTTGAACTCCTCCGCATCGGTAAGTCAGGCACTCTTAATCAACTGACCTAGAAATGTCCTCTGTGTTTGGCTTAAATACATCACAGACTATATTAAGTAATGACAGGGTGTGACTGGTAATGTAGTGCTATGATGATAATTCATCTGCCAGTGTTGTGTCTGTGTTGAGGACCTTCTATACTGGGGTCAACCATCCGGTGTTTGAATTTTATGAATGACTGTTGCCAGAGCTAAATTCACACCTCCTAGATTATGAACTGTGTTTAAAAACGTAAACTTTAATTTTGAGTATTTGATATATAAATCAATAGTCATTACGGTAGTTTCTAATGTTGTGGAATATTTGGCTGGACTATCCAGATGAGGAATGGAGGACATTTGATGTGCTCAATGCACATCAGAGAACATGAGGCAATTTTACTCAAAACTTTTAGTACTAATTTCACAAGTTGTTGCATTAGATTGTAGATTTCAGGGCTATGTTCCGCTGTGGAAAGGCCTAACCTGATGTAAACCAGACTGCCCTTTTTTAGAAAAACAACAAAACTGAAACGGAATGAATACCATTTTAAGGTCATTCTGTTATAGAAAGGGCTTGACATTTTTATACTGGGGGCACAACAAAAACTTTTATTGATTGACTGAAAGGAGTATAAAACATGTAGCCAAAACAGCCAAAAAACATTCTCTTTATCAGGTATTTTATCATGGTTGCTCAATAGGTGCAACTGGCATGACCTGACACAAAAGCTGAGATGATATTTACTGGAATTTATTATTATTATTATTATTATTATTATTATTATTGTCAAGGAAGAGTTTTTTTGTTTTTGTTTTGTTTGTTCGTTTTTTTGTGACTGGATTGTCAGATATTACATTTCCACTAAATTACAATGATCATATTTTTTAAATTGCAGTTGCTTCCTGGTTCCTGAGTCCCCTTTTGTCAGGAATAATGTCTGCTGTTGTTTTCTACTTTGTGCGCATGTTCATCTTACACAAGGTAAGCTCTCTATTATCAAATTGTGGATGGTATGTGTGTTTGTGAGTGAGACCAGAACCTTCCGGGGCGATAAGTTTAGGTCAGTTTTAACACTGCCAAAATGAAATGGAGCAAATGCTTGTTACATGGTTAGAATCAAGCCACTGTCCTCTGCACTGTTCCTTATCCACATCTTACAGCTGGAATCATATTACTGTAACCTGACAGAAGAATGGAGCTTCTCTGTTCATACAGTGGACTTTGTATTTTTTTTGACTTGGTGCCCTGTTTTTGTCCCTGTAGAAAGACCCGGTACCTAATGGATTGAGGGCACTGCCTGTCTTCTATGCTGTGACTATGGGAATCAACCTGTTCTCCATCATGTACACTGGAGCTCCGAGTGAGTATCATTGTTTCAGTCATTTTGCTTTGCGTGCCTGCCCACAGCCTAAAATAAACTACTCCCTCAGACAGCCGGATGCCCACACGTATTCCAGACTGAACCGGACTGTTTACCATTTTTACAGAAGCTGTGTTTATTTTAACATGTTTTTTAGGGCTTTCTTGCTTGTGGTTCTATGTGGGTCATAGCTGGAATGAAGTTTTAGAGCGGTGCACAACAGGGAGATGGAAATAAGATTTCACTTAACTCTTGACGTCACTGTCTGCCCTTCAGACATGAAGGAGGAGAAGAGAAGTAAAGAGGATGTTGGAAATGGTCATAGTTGTCCACTGCCAGTAGTTGTATTGCTGATCAGAATATGTAAAGTAATGCTCTAAATACTTGTTGGCTTTTTTATCTTCAAGAATCTCTTCATTAAATGAGCAACTTTTGCTCCTTTTTGTTTTCTTCTCTCTACAGGGCCTAACAGTTCAAGATGTTAGCTGGCCTGGGCCATTAAATGGCACTACAGGCCAGAGTTTCACCAGATATTGTGGGCTGGTGTGTGCATGCACATCAGCAGCACACTTGCAGAGAGGAGAACACTTGCAGTTCCAGCATAGCCCATAACCGGCTTAGTCAGGCGTATTCTGTACAGTTGTGTGAAGTTCCTATACACACTGTACACGAGGACCTGTACTTGGGTACCTCGCATAGAAAAGGTGCGAGATTGCATTTCATTTCAGACTCATTAACAAACCCAGTGCGTCCTCCTAAAATTGTCACCACTCACACATATGTTAACAATAGAGCCCGTTTAACATTGGGTTAATAATCTGTTCCGGCATGTAGCTGATGATAAAAAAATAAGACAAAGCATGAATCGCAGCTAATTCTGTATCAATCATAATTTGAGGACATTTTTTTAAACGGAATGGTGTTTGTTTTTTTTATCATATAAAGCCAGACATCCCATGTTTATTTCGGGCCAAGTTCTGGATGTAGTACTATACTGGCACCCAACACAACAATGGCTCATTATTGCTGATATATGAACTCTAATGCAGAAGAGATATCTGCACCCAACTGAGTACAGTACATTTGGTTCCCTAATCTGGATCTTATCATAGTTGTGCGATTGGACACCAGGCATCCCACATTCCTATACTCAATATATACCCCAGTGCCAGAGACCTCAAGTAAGCATGTGCCTGCAATTTGGGCCGAAGAATTTTAGGGTCAGCTGTCAGTCCTTTACAGATGAGGCTTGGTGTGACTTGGGTTCTTCACACTTTATATATCTCAGGTGCTGTCACTCCACTGAAACCCGATTCATTGAAAAATGAAAATCTAGCATATAAACAGAATTAGGACATAATTCTTACTCCCTTAAAATGTTACACAAATGTTTGTCACCTGGATATGAAGTCAGTATGAAATCACTTTCAACTCCTTTAGGCATGTCAGAGATGCTAGTTACAGTTTCCTACATCATCCTCCTGAGTTCTGTCCATATTGCTGGCCTTCAGACAAAAGCCTGTTTTCATAATCTGTTTTTGTCGCATACCAGTGTATGTTTCAACATGCTGATTGTCATAGTGACAGTACCCCCCCCCCCCACACATCAGCCTCAATTGATGAACTTCAATGGGTTTAGCTGGATACGAATTTTCTGCCTGGGTTACCCTCTGAAAAACAAACACCCAGTAGCGTTGGTTGCTCTGGGGACTCCAAGCAATTAGCAACATAAAACTGATACACACATTTTATTATACGTGACCAAGCCACGTTCCTTCAACAAATCTTAGATGTCTTCAGGTGCTGCTATTGTCATGGATATATATACTCATTGTCAGGAGTGAACGTTGGGCTTTCAGATCCCTTTAGTGATAAGACTGGATGCAGCTGTCACTCAATCCTAATACTCTTGCTATGTACTACACTTGTGTCTAGTTGTAAATCCTTTCTTTTATACGTTGTAAGAACTAGAGTTCTAAACAAAAGTGAGGACAATACACCAACGGTTCTTTGCCAAGTGAGTCATAAACTGCCACTTTAAGCCATTGGAATTTATGCTGGTGGTGAGGCGCACATACAGTAGTGGAAAAAAACAACAACAAACCATGTTATTGTGTAATGCAGGCCATGGGATACAGGTTTAAGGGAGAGGTTTGGAACGCAGCCGTGGTTAAAGTCAATTTCCTGTGCAGTCCCATTCATCCCACTGCATGGCTGTGGTATAAGCTCACCCCTTTGTCTGGGAGTGTTTATCAGACCGCTAGACCTAGGCTTGCTTTTGAATCCCTTTCTTTTATATTTTGTAAGAAGTTTCCTACAAACAGTCACTGTGACAAAGAGCATTCACGTGAATGGCATCAGGCCCTTTGTCAGTTTCAGGGTCGTTTTTTTTTTTCCCTTATTCTGTTGAGTTCCTGGTAGTGTTACGGCACAGTCATGGCGAGCTGAATCCCACCTGTTACTGGGTGTCCCACCACATGTGAGCAGATGAACCCTAGTGAAAGACAGGAGCCACAGCTGTTACAGAGCCATCCGTCTTTGCCTCTTATGCCTCTCCAGTCCTGTCGGGAGTTAGCTTCCATTGCGTAACTAAATAAACATCAATTAGGTGCTGTGCAGTCTCATGATGCAGCGTGACTCCGTTGAACGAGTGCACTGTAGACTCAAATGAACACCCCGACTGAGACACCTATCACTTAGCATTGGCCCTTGTTTTCTTTTGTTTATCTCAAATGCAGTCCCAAGCTAGTGGAAGTCTGTTTTTGCATGGTGTTTTTTTTTAACACTTATGCATGGCCAAGGTCACCTCACCCAAAGCGGTATTGTTGGAATTTTCAGCAGCTCTTGTTTTTGTTTTTCTCTTAACAACACTGCTGACTTGCATCCTCTTTGTTTAACAAAGACCACTGCTTCCCTGGGGAAATTTAAATCGTGGCTTTCTGCTGGCATGTGCTGCATAATATGTACCTCAGCTGCACCGGCTCTGCTGCAGTCTTGGCAGGAGGGTTACCTTATTGCTACAGCAAAGGACTCCAGTGAAGGACCCCCCCCCCTTTCTTTTTTCCCTTTTCTCCTAAACTAATGTCGCCTTTTAAGGAACTCATTGTCATGTGCAATGTGTCCGCAGGGCATTTTGGGGTCATGGTGACATTTTTGCTCTTTCACCTTTTTAGCTGTTTCGGAACTGTTCACATGCTTTCCATATTTAACTAGGATGTGGCAATGCAGTCATGCTCTTACCAACTAGAGCCCAGATGTTATTGAAGTCATTGCTATATCCCTGTAGTTAGTTTTCATTCATGGGTGCCATCTATGTTTTAATATAAAAACACATGTCCTTCCTAACCTGACCTCATGTTGACTCACTAAAATACTATCTTTCCTTATATTTTTACATAATTTTATAAAAATTCTCAGTTTTAAGTTTGCTATATCAGTTAACTTTTTGTGTGGTCCACCAAGAAAGGTAGCACCTGCTGCCTTGTTTGTTAAATCTGCCTTTTCTCTATTCTCTTTTGTGTGTGTCTGATTCTGTCCGTGGCACCTGGCGGTCCTTCAGTGCTCGGATTTGACAAGATCCCTTGGTGGGGCACCCTGCTCATCTCATTGGGCTTCTCTGTGCTGACCGCCCTTGTGGTCTGGTTTATTGTCTGCCCTCGCCTCAAGAAGAAGATTGAACGTAAGTCATATTCAAGTTTTTGATTTTTGCTAACATGATGATTCAGTTTTCAAATCCCTGTCACCAGTTTCTGCTTACAACTGAAATTATGTTTTTTCTCACCGCCATTGGACACAGGATTTAGCATGGCACTTGTAACTTCAAACTATTTACCCTGAGGGCTCATTAATCCAGCAAATGGAGCTCAGAGATATTTGGTTATAATGGAATCGCTCTAATGAAAATCATCTGAAATTATAGTCACCAGTTTTTGCTCTATAATCCTGGATTAAAGTAAAACCCATCTGCATTAACACACAAAAAGTGTGGTTTGAGTGTGCAATGGGAACACCATTCAATATAACCTTCATGAATGTTTTGTAGTTCCCTCATTTGTTAACCATACAATGCTTTGTGTTCAGTTGTCCCTATAACAGGTCAAGTCTTGCCTTTCTTTGTTACTGCATTAGCAATCTATTGGGGCAGATTACAGAATAGCTGTAATTGATATTACACAGGTCATAGGCCTACAAATTAATCAATACCATTTACAAAGTGTATGTATACATTTTAAAAAGTTAATTTCTCTACTTGTAGTAATGTTGATCAACCAATTAGTAAGATATAAGATAGACCGATCTTAAAATATTTGTGATATTGACCATAACTGTCAAGTAACTCCTGTAGTAACAGAGAAGCAGCAGCGTTTTCTGAACAAGCACTTTCTGTCTACATCAGCCTCCATCCTGTAGACTAGCAGCCTAATTGGGTCATGCTGATCAACTAATTGGTCTTTACCTCTTTGACTAAAATAAGCCTAGGTTGACTTAAGATGTTGACGTGGCATTTGCACTGCATGTGTGGGAAGAGGGCTGAGGATGACTGAGTGCTTCATGTCCGGCCTTGACCGGTTTGGATGATGCAATGTGGCCAACTGGTCAGGATACTCCTAGGATGACCGCATAGAAAATATTGGCAGAGTATCTGATTCACTTTAAAACCACAAACAATTGTTACGTGAGCTGTGCTGAATCTCATCTTCTTTCATAAGTTAAGCTGCTGGCGGTAGTGTAAATATGTTCCTTGTAAGGTCAAAATCCATTTATCAGATCTTGTGAACACGAGTAACGTTGCATTTATAGGACAAAGGTTTTTTTGTCTTTTGACGCTAGTTATGAAATTCTTGTGACTCAACACATGTTCTGTGCTAGTGTTTCTTTGCTGTACACTGTATGTTTGGACATGAGCCAATCAATATCTCACTCCCAACTCCTCCCCTACTAGGAGATCTCAAGTCTTCGAGCCCATCGGAGAGCCCCCTGATGGAGAAGAGTGAGCTGAGGGAGGCCCACTATCCAATCCTGAAACAGACTGCCAGGGAGACAGCTACGCCTACCGCTCCAGCTGTCAATCAAAGCGCCTCTGCACAGTCCCAGGATGCCCCTGAGGAGCGCAGGGTGTCATTTGACATTGGCGATTCTGACGATGTTGACAATAAGGAACGTAGGGTAGCGTTTGACATTGGAGATTCTGATGACACCGACTACAGCAATGCAAATGATGGTAAGTGTGCCAAGAAACATTATTGTTGGACATTTATATGTAATTAAAATGATTTAGCCTAATAGTATGAGATGGACATGTAATTATTCTGCTATATATATATATATATATATATATATATATATATATATATATAAATAAATAACATATCATGAAATGACATAATCTAAGTTGATACAACATAAGACTTACAAGTTTTATTTCTTACCCCTTTCTGCAGCCCCTAAACAGGTTCAATCAAACAGTCAGGTCAACAGCCAGCAAGTCCAGCACAGCAATGGCTCCACAAATTCAGCCAATCAGGTCCAGTTCAACAATCAGGTTCAGTTCAACAACCGGCCAGCACAGATCCCAAGTAACGGTTACAGCCAGTACCACACGGTCCACAAGGACTCGGGCCTCTACAAGGACCTACTGCACAAGCTCCACCTGGCCAAGGTTGGCGACTGCATGGGCGAGGGGGCCGACCGACCTATCCGGCGCAACAACAGCTACACCTCCTACACCATGGCCATCATCGGCATGCACGGAGAGTTCAAGCATAGAGAAGGGGAGTACCGTGCCTACGAGGAAGACAAGGGTACAGGGCCAGGGGGTCAGGAAAGGAAGCGTGTGCGTATGGACAGTTACACCAGCTACTGCAATGCCGTGGCAGAGCACACGACTCCTGAAGCTCTCGGAGAGGGTGACGTGACACTAGAAATGGTGAAAGAGGAGGCAGGAAGCAGCCAAAGCTCTCTGGAAGACGATGGTCTTGAGGCAGACAAGCCAGAAGTGTCTACCCTCTTCCAGTTCCTCCAAATTCTCACCGCCTGCTTCGGATCCTTTGCCCATGGAGGAAATGACGTGAGGTATGCAGATTACTTCATTTTTTTAGTAAGCTGTCATCAGTCATGAAGCCAGTGTCCTAATTTTCTAGTCATCAGGCTAATAGGTGACATTTTTACTTCTCACTGTTCAACTAAGAAGTCAGAATCTTTGACATCTGTTGAAATAATGTAATTCTTTCCTCTGCAGTAATGCCATTGGACCGTTGGTAGCTCTGTGGCTGGTTTACAAAACCAGCAGTGTGACTACAAATGAACCCACACCCATCTGGCTGCTGCTCTACGGGGGAGTTGGCATCTGCGCTGGACTCTGGGTTTGGGGTCGCAGAGTGATTCAGACTATGGGCAAGGACCTCACTCCAATCACCCCCTCAAGGTATAAACTCCACAGCTGTTCTCTCCTTATTAATAAAACCACATCCTCTTCAGACATTACTGGACTTTGAATTTAGAAATGCTTGCTCAGACACGACCACGAGAGAGACTTGAGACATGATTATTTTTTTCCCCCTGCAGTGGTTTCAGCATCGAACTGGCCTCAGCCGTGACTGTTGTGGTAGCCTCTAACATTGGTCTGCCTGTCTCCACCACCCACTGCAAGGTAAGCTGGTCAAACATTGTGGTTTTGGAGCTAGACTGAGACACGGGGGAAAGGGCTAGTTAGTGTGAGGGAGGCTACGGTAAACAGGAACTCAGTCTGGGAGACGATCCAAATGTGGAGCAACTTTCTCCTCAATAAAATGTTACATTTTAGCTATGCCATCAGATAATTAGAAGTCATAGGTTTAAATAAGAGGATGGGATTTATCTAACATCTGCTGTGTTTATTTTATTTTATTTTTTAGGTGGGCTCTGTGGTTGCAGTAGGATGGTTGCGATCAAAGAAGGCGGTAGACTGGCGTCTCTTCAGAAACATCTTCATGGCGTGGTTTGTGACTGTGCCCATCTCTGGTCTGATCAGTGCTGCCATCATGGCCATCTTCATCTATGGCATCCTTTGAGCCTTCGGCTTTACCCCAAGCAGGGGAGGAGAAAGAAACCGCTTCAGTGCGCACCAGAAGAAGAGTGAAGTTGGAAGGCCAAAATATATCGCTTACCTCAAGCCAACAACTTTGGGAGAAAAAGGAAAGGAGAAAAAAAAGAAATGTTTGAAAGGACTTGTGATTATGGGCCTATGGTTCTTGGCTGCATCATTTTCAACCTAGAATTTGCCGTTTGTTCCATTTGGCCACATTACTTCTAGCAGGAAGCTTGCGTTTCCTTGTTCTGACTTGCTTTTTCATATCTCATCATTCTGTAACGAGTTATTCTGAAAGCATCAACTGATTATTAATTTTTTGTCTTTTCTTCCATTTTCTTTTTTACTTTGCAATTATGTAAATACAACCATGTTCTGTTTTAATTTTGTTTTACACATTAGAAAGAAGTGAACAACTTAAGATGCAGTATAAGCCTTTTGCAGATGTAACTCAAGTCCTAACACATGCTGAAAGTAACGTAGATGCAAAAGCAGTATTTTTAGGTTTGTGTGTGTGTATATGTGCGTGTTTTTTTTTGTTCAATTCCAAGTAATTGTTATAAATTAATTCATGTTTTTCAATCTGGCTCGGTATCCCCTGAACTGTGGCGCATTAGCTGGTCCCCTTCTCTGGTTATAGAAGAAAATTGACTTAAACTGACTAAATTCAGAGAGGTTGGTGAAAGTGTTTTCTAACATACTTTAAAAATTATGCAATCACAGATCTGCAGTGTTGTCTTTATGACATAATTCTCTGAATAGTTTACCATGGCAGAAGTACCAATTGTACACTGGATGACCGACTACAGAATATGTGAAATGCTGTATCAACAGCATAAAAGTCAGCGCACTCCCAAAGTCAATGGATTACCTGCAATCCAGTTATTTTATCAGAATGTCCTGAGCCTCTACATTCTCGATCAGCGCGGAAATAATCGCCTTATCTTATTGGTTACTTGAATTTGAGAAATGTGACACCAGAATGTTAACAAACAGAAACACGTGCTCTCAAACAAGTCTCCTGTTAAAACTTGATTGCATCATCTTTGATGATTAAATGCTTAATGCCTCCTTCAGCCTCCCAGTTCACCGTGTATTGGCTACTTCCCAGTATGTTTTCCTTTTCTGTGAAATTTGCATCTGCCTAGACATTTGGGTAGTTCTAGCTATACCAAACTGCAAGTTCCCTATCTGGTTGGTTTGGTGTTAAGCTGATCTGGTCTCTTGTTTGAATAAGGGTGGACATACGTTGCATGCCAACAGTGTGTGGTCATTTGGCTGCAGTACTAAATGCATATCAGATCTATAGCTGCTGTAGTTGCCTTAATTGTTTTAATTTTCCCTTAGGTACCAAAGAAAAGTTTTTTTTGTTTTGTTTTTTTAATGCACATCAACATACTCTAGTCCACACTTGTGGATGGAAAAAAAAAAACCAAATAAAAATGGGAAAATACTGGTATTGAATTTGTTTTCGTTCCTAATATCACAAAATTCATTGCACCTCTAAACGCAGATTCTTGTAAAACAATGCTATATTATATAAATATCCCAAATAGCAGTTCTGAAACACTGTTCTGAAGTCTTTTGTCAGAGCATATAACATGGAACAAAAGAGGACATGTTGTTCAGATAGGTGGAATAGTTCCCTTTTTATTGGCAGTAAGCGCAGTGCAGCTCAGGCTCCGGGAGATGAGCGAGCGTCGGGATCCACGCGCTGCTGTGCTTTCTCACTCCAGTACATCTGTGACGCAGAGAGGACAGACGAGAGGATTCCTTTACGCTAGCTTTACAACGCAAACAAACCACTATTCAGTAGTTTTCCAGGGCTCTGAAAAAATATATGAATCTCTTTCAGGTATGACTCACTCACTCAGTCCTTAGTCACTGATGAATGACGACAGCACCAGTGTGTGATGTTACTGCTGTGAAGCACAAAGGGATGCCTATTCTATCCACAGAGGATGAGGATTAACAGCTACAGGATGATTTATCTTATTAAACCAGTTCATGTAGTTCTGCCTTCTCAGGAATTTGACTTTTCTCATCAAAGAGAATCCAAAAGACAACCTTTATTATAGCATCAATAACCTTGGGTCTGAAGCCTTTAGTGAATTTTAAAACCATCCTGTTGGCATCTTTTAGGGCAGGGACAGTGCATCCTTGGTCCAAAAATAACCAGAAGCAGTCGATACAGTATAAATCAAGCACAATAACTACCTGGGGACAGACGCCTCGCAGTGTCCTGGATTCTTGTCCTAGATTTACTCGCATACAAGGAGGACTGTGTTCCAATAAACAATCCCAGCATCTTATTTTTGAGGTCAAGCAGCCAACCGATCGCTGTGGTGACTTGAGTGATCTCTCTAGAACATTTGTTTTGAATGTTTTTAAACCAACTGTTTTAACAAGCTGTAGATGTTGTAAACTTTTAATTGCTCTTGAGGCATTTTACAGTTCTTGATTCTGAACCCAACCGAGGTTTTCAACACTATTTAAAACTAGCTGAGACCGGCTATGACTGGCTCTGTTGTTCACAGGCTGTTCATTGCATAACCTACAATTTAACTTTCCCTGTGTTACTCAAAACAGTTCACCACATCTCGCCTCAGCAGGTACTACGAGTCCTCCTTAAAAAAAAAAGTGAACCACCGTCCCTGGATCATACTAGGGAACAGATAACATTGCATTCAGTCTCAAGATAAATCATTACTGTGTAGCATTTAGAAGTCTCCACCTTCCCACTTGGTTGAATCATGAATGGCTTCATCTGCAGAGGAGAAAGGAGAAAATGGAGAGTTACAACCAAGGATATTATTATAGCGAGAGATTCATCAGTACAGTGAGTCAGTTGTTTTACTTGTTCTTACCCAAACTGCTCACATTCTTTGGCACTGCCTCGTGATGCTCTAGGGAGACATTTCAATGTTTTTGAGTTTCAAGGAAATAATAATTAAGGGAAGTAAAAGTGTTACAACCGCATCGGGCCAAACTGCTGCGTACTTTCTATTGTTGTTTATCTCTAAATGTTTTTTACAAAATAAATTTAACAACTTAACACTGAAAACTGTTAGTTGTAGTGTAGTGGAGTAGATTTTCATAACTTACCCCGTCTCTGTCTCCCTTATAAAAACAATAAAGACACAAATTGTCATCGATAGAATGACAGAAGCTGAAATTACATGTTTAATGTGATGAAATAAACTGCATACAAAATCTTTATGTCACAAACTTACCATCTGTTTCCTCAGAAGACTCAGACTGGGACTCTGTGGGGGAGAGAGATCAGTCACATGGTTGTGATATTTTACATGTAAGTGTACTTTGAGAGCCTGCAGGCCTTTTTCCAATCTGTCCTTTATCACCATCTACAGGCTGAAACTTGAACGGTAAAACCTCTCACCCTCATGAGCTGCTGCGTCAGAGTTCCCAGCTCCCTCTGCTGAAGGAGGATTTCACAGTTATGTAATGTTGAACCTCAGAAAGATCACATGTTGTCTCTTTTAAGCCAGCAGGATGTCTTTTACACACCTGTGCTGTCGTCCTCAGCTTCAATATGCTCCTCTACTGTTGGAATACATTTCAACAGGTGGCATTAACACACGATCAATATGTGTTCAGGTATTAATCATATAAATATAACTTACCGGATCCATCTTGAACAGCCTCTGTATGTAAAATATTTAAAAGATTGCATTATAAACTGCAGCTGAATTAATTTTGAATGCGGTCAAAGCTCATGTAGTTCCTCTTACCAAGGTAGCGGGTTTCCTCATTCTGTTCCTCTGTCACTTGACAGTTGAGGGTAAAAAAAAAAGAAGAAGATTATTGACGGAACTGAAACTTGTTTTACAAACTGACCTTAACACAGTGGATGAGAGATATATTTGCTTAGGAGGTCACCTCATTTTTTGGGTAATGGTCATTGCCCTGGACTTTGGTCAAACTTACCATTCATCTGAGCGGCCTCGTTCTTTTGAGCGGCCTCAAACTCCATCTGATCTGAGGAGACAGTGTGATAAAATGATGAAATACAAGAGACAAACAAGACAACAGGCAGTTTGGGTAAAAATTAAGAAATGCAGTGTTACAGGTTTAACATCCATCCATCTTCTGTTGCCGCTTAACATAAATTAAGTAAAAAAAAAAAGAAAGGTGTCTAGACTGGAGAGTCTACTTGAGTCATTACAAGGGAAATGAATAAGACTGCCACACACAGACTTGAACATAATGTACATAAAACATCAGTTTCAAACTCAGCTGGTCCTCAATTGGACCGATGCACTGTACCTATTTTCTGCAGTTCAGCTAGCCCATCTGCATAAAAAAACCAAAACATTTTGATACATTTTGAGGCATGCAAGTCTAATCACCTTACATGAATGATAAGTACCAATTAACATTTAACAATGATTCCTCACCGGGCTGAGCAACTACTTCCTCTTTCTCCGCAGATTCCAGAGATGCTGAGAGAGCTTTGAATCATCATAAGTATATCAGTCAGGCTTTAAATGAATACATAACTGAACATTTTCTATAGTGAATAAGTATTAATCAGTTTTCTGTAGAGGCAGAGTCCCACACATTATCAGAACAAACAATAATAAAACAGACAAAAGACGAAAAATGTTGACCTCCCAGTCTCCATCAATGGAGACCACCCTATTTTAAATTGTAGTCATATTCTAAATCTTAAAAATCAAATCATAATAATGTAATATTCTTACCAGAGTGAAACGCTGTCACAGTGAGGAAAACACATAGTGGCACTAGAAATCTCATCTTGGCTGTTGGTCAGTGTTGTGGAAGATTTTGGGTTGATGTCAGTTTACAGCCTCTTATATCTTCAGTCACATCACATGTTTTGCATGGACAGGCGGCTCTGGTACCATTGTCCCTCCCTACCTGAAAGGACAGCTGGGTGGTACATCACCACACAGACGTATCCTTATTCAGGCCGTCAATGCCACCCATTGTTGGCTTCTCAGTCACACGGGCCTTTATTTGGGGAGTCTGTTTGAATCAACAGAAGAAAAAAATGTGAGTCCTTGCATTTGAGCTGAAAACAATGTTAATTTCGGGAGTGTAATCGGTGATTTCACCACACATTCTTGTCTTATGAATGATGGGTCACAAGCAAGAATGCAAACAGCTATTAAATGTTTTAACTTTAACCTCAGACCTTGATTCGTCATGAAAAGAACTGCAGACATTTTACTCCTTAAAGAAATTGATATATCTGAATTTAAGATGAGGATATTGTGAAATGAAGTGGATTTTAAAAGTGAGATGAGATAGAAATGTAAACAAGTGTAGAAACTGAGTAAGAGCTTCTAATATATAGACAAGAATAAAATGTTCATCAATATCGCCAATCTCAACTTTATCTTTAAAGTTTGCAAATGTCTTCATAGAAAGTGAGTGTCTTGAGAAGTGATTCAAACATAATTTAAACCTGCTTTCAATAAATACCAGATATGGCTTTGTAGTAAAATGTAAAATGAGTACAAAGCAGACAAGGTTTCATTCCTTTATTGCGATCGTAAACACTTCCACAACATACTGTTAGGACTGGAAGGTTTTGAAGTGTTGTTTAAAATCTGATTCAATCTGAAATCAAACCTTTATATTGGTAATTAAAGGCATCATTTTATTTGTGCAGAAGTAGACAGTTTTTCTGGCATTTGCCAAAAGAATTAAGTGTAAAAGTGAAACTTTTCTGTCAAATAAACAGAGCTATTAATTAACATTTTTGTTACAGTGTTTCTTGACATATAATCACAAACAGAAAACTTCTTTCAAAATCTAGAAAAATACACCTTTCAAAATGCTTAAGAAACAGTTAGCAAACTACAATTTTCTTCCCAAAGTTGCTAAAAAACATTAAACTGATTTAAATACAGTGAGTTTTTAAGACACTTTCAAGAAATAATACTCCATTCGTACAACACTATGAAATTAATCATACTCTAGTCTGGTCCTTGTGGCCTGACTCTGATGGTAATTTTGCCTCAATTTAAAACGACACATAAAAACTCAAATTATTTCTTAAATAATAGGGATATTTATCACTTATTAAAGACGTAAGCCAATTACTCTGATTTCTTTAAGGCACCATCATAGTTTTAACAATTTGAATTCCTTCAGTTCTTCAGTGAAATTAGACTGTCCAATAAAAAATGTAAACATTATCAGTACAATATAATAGTAGGAAAAAACACAGACTTGTTAACAGGTCTGTTGCTCACAGCTGCCTGTACTCACTAACAACATGCAGTCTCCTGATTAGGTAGAGAGACTGAGAAGTCATCAGAAGACATGTAATCCATCAATCAAAGGACATCTTGGCTAAAGTGGCACCAACAAGCTGATTTGCTAGATGTAAGCTAGACCTTGTTCATAACAGCATCTGTGCACGTAAAGAGGAACACTTAAAATGTGTCTACCCTGGAGTTCAGCGTGGTTCAAAGTGATTACAAAATGCAGCACAGTACAATATTGACCCGACTTTAAGTGGAATTTGTTCTATTGTTTCTGGTGAATGATGAACTCTGGCTGTTTCTTAGTTTTTGGTCAACAGTTCTATTTGCAATAATAACATTTTACTTAACTGATGAGATCTGGGAAAGCAGAGATAATGCTAAAATAGAAGTGAGACAAGGCAAGAGACCGGTAGCCAAACAGGCAGACAGGCTTTAAACAACCCCCCCCCCCCAGGTTAGCTGGTCTTATTTGGAAGAGAAGACAAACAGTACCATTAGTTTACAAAAATACTTTATGGTGGTTTGAAGTGGTTTTGTTTGCACAGGCAAACTGTGTATTGAGGGCTTATTTATGGCTTTACCTCCAAATACAGCAGTTTAAATTATCTGGTTGAACTGATAACTTGTGTACAACTCTCTGTTTGTTTGACTACTGACTGTTTTTTGCCTGATCAGACCTCATTGCATCTGTTTTTCCCAGATTGCAGTGATTACTTTGCTGAGTAAAGATATAAATGATGACCAACACTACAACAATAAGTTGTAATAAACCGTAATTGTGTTGAGTTTAAAGTGGTAAGAGCACCCCAGATACCTGAATAAGAGTTTGGATTTGCCCTGATAGGAGTGTTGTTGTAGTGCACCATGCTTGTCCATGAGTATCTGTGTGGCTTAATCTTGTGCCTGGTTGATTGTATTGTAATGCTTTTAGTTTTCTCTCTTTAGAGTTCCCCTCTCAGTCGGGTGTGCAGGTCTTCCTGGTCGATCCTGCCGACCTGTTCGTGCCAGCGGTGGTGTGCCAGCAGGGCCACGTTCCTGGCAGAGATGGCGCTCATCTCCATGGCACTAGCCGCCCACTCCACAGCGTTGAGGTAGTACAGCCTGTTGTGCAGGATGAAGGGAGGTGTCTTGCGCTGCGGCGGGCTGTAAGAAGGATAAGCCAGCCACTTGGTCTCCGACACTGAATCCCAGGAGAGGAACATGTCCCGCAGCTGCTCCTGGGTCAGCGACTGTGGGGAGAACACCTTCCAGACTTTGGTCTGGCTGGCGGGGGGTCGTTTGTAACCCTGAGGGATTTGCACGGGGTCAATAGAGCTCAGGCTGTTTATGACGGAGTCCTTTGAGTCCGTGGTGAGGATGTCAGACACGGTAAACTCCGAGGCTGGCTCTGTGGTCCCCAAGTAGGACATGTTCAGCATGCCGTGGACCAGAGTGGAGACAGTCTGGTGGTAACGTCCGGGGTAGTGAGACGGGATTGGGGGGGAGAAGCCTGAGAAGGCGATGTCAGACTTTCCCTGGTGAAGCGGCGTTGCTATTACCACGATGTCATACAGAGAGTGAGCTGAGCCCGATTCTCCGACATAACTAACCTCATAGAAACTGGTTGTGGCGCCTGAAAATGGGAGACGGAGAGCGGTTAAGATAAAAATATTTGACATTAAAAAAAGTGTGAACATTCACATGAGAAATCCATCAGTGGGAGAAAATGGCCAGATCTGTCCCAAATGAAGGAATGTAAAATGTACCTGTCTTGGATGGTCGAGCTTTGACTGAAATGGAGGTCACTTTGGCAGTGATGAGCTCACTTTTGCTTTGGTACAGCAGTCCTGAGCACACTCTCTTATTGCCTCCATCCACTGCCCACAAGCCTGGATCTGCTCCTGCCAATGACACCGCCCCTAAAACACAAGACATACAGTAAAATGTTACCTCTATTTTACAGCTTTTTCAACAAACACCTTTAGATGTGTCATGAAACAACCCAAACTCTTACAAACATACCCACGAAACCATTGAGGCGGACACTTTGACCGTAGTTGACACGAGTTATGGGAGCGACAATATCGTTGAGAAAGACTTGGGAAAATCCTTCGGCCCTCATTGTTTCCTCCAGGGTCTGATTCAGCAGGGTGAGAAAACTATCGCCGCCCATGGCATGAAGGAGCCTATCCACGCTGGAGAATGAGTAACCAAACTGCTGATACTGGTAGATCCTGTGTATGAAAGGATTCACATGATCATCAATGTTGATAATCTTGAATCTTTTGTTGAAAGAATGAGATTTAGGAGCCATGACAACTACTTTTCTGCCTCACCTCATAAATTTGTCCAAAACACTCTCCACCCACATGTGCATTCTGAGGAAGCTGAACCCAAATCGCCAGAGCATGCGCAAGAAATTGACTATAAACCAGTCGCTCTCTTCAAACGTGAGCTCCTTTCCATCAAAGATTGCCATTTTAGAGGGGACATCTGTCCTCGCAGGAATACCTAAAAAGAACACATAGTATGAGGGTTACTATCAAAGTTTGAAAATGTACAAGACCACATACCAATAACGGCTACAGTTATTCATGTGTTTATTCTGAGTCTGTTTAATTTCAGGTATCGTAACGCCCCTCCCATTATCTTGGAGGCTGTCCCGATCATCCTCAGCAGGCAGTTGGCTGACAAGGGAGGGTTGCCATCTTGATTAAACTCACCTGGATCTTCCAGGCTATAAAAGCTAGTCCATGAGCTCATTGTCTTTCTGTCCCTTCCTACAGCTGACATTCACCCTGCAGCACCTTCTTTTGCACAAACACAAAGCACACATGCACTACTTTCATTGCTGACTTTGATTATCTGCACACTCTATTGTTTGTTTGTGTTAACTGTAGTTTAATGTATTTTTGTTGGTTTTGAGTATAACCTTGCGTGGTCTCCCTCGTTGTCAATTTCCTAAACTAGTTTGTGACAATGGCGGCTTGTCCAGGATGCCAACCCATTTGGTATGGTTAAATCTAGCCTTAGTGTGACAAAGGAGGCTGGATTATTGTTGTGGTTTGTTGGTGCTAATTTGAGTTTAAGCCCTTGGTAGGAGTACAGATTAAAGTGCCATCGGCAGTTAGTGTTGTGACTTCGACTTTTGGGACTTTCAAGCAAAGTTGTAGTTACTTTAAATACTTTTGTGAATTTTGTTTTTGTGACAATACGTTACCTAATTTCTCAATGAATTGCTTCATGTGTAGGTTCAGAGGATGGATCACTGAGCCTCCCGTCTCATACTCGTAATCTCCGATCTTCACTGTTGCAAGTCGCCCGCCAACACTGCCTGGTTCAAACACATCGATCTTCACTGCGGCTCCAAACTCCTGCCTCAGGTAAAACGCTGCAGATGTGCCTCCAATGCCTGCTCCGACCACAGCTTTAAGGCAGCAATGACAACACAGTTAAACAAATTTGTAATATTTTCATTTGATTAATAAAACTGGTAGTACTGCTGTAGCTCCATATGCACATTTGTAGGCTGAATGAGTGATTAACTAATGATTATCATTTAAGATGAAGCTGACAAGTATTATTCTTGTATATGTTATTTGTGATGATTTGGTCCACAAAATGTCTATTCTCCCAGATATCAAGATAATGTCTTAAAACAGTTTACTTAATATGAACAGTCCAAGCCCAAGAAATGTACAATAATTTAAAAGATCGAAAAACAAAATCTTCACATTTTAAAACCTGGTATCAGGAAATGTTTTGCAGTTTTGATTAATAAATGCCTACTAAATGATTAATCTATAATCAGATCGATCAAAACTAATTCAATTTATCAATGCTTTTCCATTTGTTAAGGCCTTATAGTTTTGGTAATGGCAATATCATAGAAGTGACCTGAGATCCCGATTCAGTTAAATCAAAAGGTAAAAAGACCAGACTACTGTCTAATATATAAAGAATCATCCCATCAAATGAATGGTGATCTTTCGTATTGACTAATGAATTGACATGGCACTACAGAACAACTCATCAGCAGTGTAATTATTGAGGGAATTTTGTTGCAAATACCGCATACTGAGTGTGTAACCAGTTAGCAACCTAATTTGTACACATTATGCCATATATACAAATGATGATGTCTGATAATCTATTTGTTTTGAGTTGTCTGATAATCTATTTGTTTAAATGTTAACTTGCTGGCATGTGTCTTTGCAACTGTATTCTGGGTAAAGTCACAGTGATGTTTCTCCCACTGTAATATATTATTATATTTGATTTATTGAAAGGAGGACTGATGTGTTTTGTCTTTAAGTGCACCCTAGGACAGACTCACCTATCTTTTTGGGCTGCTCTTTCAGCTCTGGGGCTGAGGCTAGACTTCTCCTCCCGGCGTGCCAGAGCCCCAGAAACAGCAGGGCTCTCAGTGACAGAGTGCGTGGATTCATTTTGGGCGTCTAGTTCTCGAATGCACCACGCAGCATCTGTACAGGAGGAATAAACACGAGCCACGGTCAGTTCACATACAGTCTGAACTAAGAACATGAAGGCAACATTCATTATCAGTCTTGATCAAAGGTTACTCTCACAGGAGTTCAGACTGACGCATAGAATAACAAATGAAATGGTATTTTATTATAGAGTCGAGTTTAAGGCTTACATGTCTGTCAAATACTTTGAAATGTATAAAGAGAGAGCGTTGAAAGGTTGAGGACTCACTATTTCAAAAGTCACTACAGGAGGGCTGCTGTTGATCGAGGAGTAGCCGGAACAGTGTTGTCTTTTTGTTTTTTTAACTTCGTTAAATTCAAAGTCCGTTTAAACTCCCCCTCACAACGCAAACAGAAAACTGAACTGGTTACTTATACTTAAATCAATAAGACTACGAGTGTCAGCAACTAACTTAACTTGTTTAGGGGTTGCATCATGTCGGAGCGCCGTGAACGTCTCTTAATACGGAGACACACTTCCGGGCACGCTGACGTGTTGAGTTTCACAATAAAAGTCCATTAACCCTTTCATGCATGAATTATGACAACCTCAATCAGGATGTTTTTACCAAGTGTTTTTATTGCTCTTTAGGCATGAAAAACAAGATTTGAACTTTATTTCAGATTTTTACATGTCCACTCAGGTGGACAGCATGCATTTTTGTTTTCAACTGAATAAATATGTATTTAACAAACAAATGAATAAAATGATATATAAAGATGTGAAAACTATAAAGTAATATATGTATATACAAAGAAAATGTGCAGACTATCTTTTATGATAATTGGCAAAGCATCCAGGGCACAAAGCCACAAGACACTGCATGCAGACGTACTTGCAGCATCATGGCATCTGTTTGCATTTTTTGCTTCAGTATGGGATGATGCAATAGCGTTCACTGTAGTGGCTGATGTGCAACTATGCCATCAAAACCCATGCATATAAAAGAAAACAACATTTGAATAGCTGTCATCTGTAATGACCTCTATGCATGAAAGGGTTAAATGTTAATATGAATTAAAAACTGAATAAATGTGGAAGGGGTAAAGTTTAAACGGTTGATTTGGTCCTCATCGTACAACTAACCTTTAAAAGGCATGTGACACATACAGGCTAATTTGTATACATTGTTTATGTATGAACAATGTAGAAGCATAATAATGTGCTAGTGAGGAACTAGGATAAAGTACTTTTCAATGACCTATATATGAAAAAGGGAAGTTGTCATACTTATTGTGTCAATTCTAAAGACTGTAAGACTTTAAAATCGGGAATTTACTGGACCTCAATTTTGAAAAGAAAAAAACCGGAAGAGGATTTTTTTTTTCTTCTTTACGGAAGTAAACCGGAAGTGGCGCAAATATCTACTCCTCTTGAACCATGCTTGAATGGAGGTGACCTTAGTTATAGTCAAATTGTAAAGTAGAGGAGCCTGCTGAGGACACTTCGGTCTGGTTTGGATGCTAAAACTTGAAACGTGAATATTAAGACGTTGCGCTGTGAGCAGGACGAACTGAGATGGCAGAGGCGCATCAGGCACGCGTGCACGCTGCGGTGGAAGAAATGGTCCAAAGCCTAGAGAGGGATCACATCCGTGTAATGCAGGCAGGTGTTTTATGTCAGGAAATCTGGTCTGTGCATGCAGTGCTTTTGCTTTTCTACCACACTGATCTGTGCAGCACCTGTATCCATTAAATGTGTTTTTTTTGTTGCTGCAGGGTCGCATGTTCAGGTGCAGTGCAGACTGCTGTGATCGTTCCTCAGACTCCATGTCTGTGGTGCACCGGTGTATCGAGAGGTGTCACACTCCTCTGGCCCAAGCTCAGGGACTGGTCACTTCGGAGCTGGAGAAGTTTCAGGTGAGGGGACGTTTGTGTGTGTGTGTGTGTGTGTGTGTGTGTGTGTGTGTGTGTGTGTGTGTGTGTGTGTGTGTGTGTGTGTGGCATTTCCAATAGTCCTCAGTCAGGCCACATAGAACAGCTGTCCCATGCTATCCATGACAAGGTTATATATATATATCAGTCTGACATTTCTAATGGTTTTTAAAGTGACCTCAAGTTTGACCCTCATGGGATACCTAGGGATAAAAAAGGGTCAATGTAAAACAATGACATTTTAGCATTGGAAGGGCTCTTGTTCAGTTTGAGCCTAAATACTTGGCTGCCTTGTCAACTGTAAATCCTAAACATGTCTACTGGGACTTATAGCTTGTCTGTTTTTTATTAAGTCTAAACAATCTCTCCTCTTTGCCCCATCAGGACCGTCTGACCAGATGCACGATGCACTGCAATGATAAGGCAAAGGATCTTTTTGACTCCGGCGCTAAAGAGCCAGCTGTTCGATCAATGATGGACAGCTGTGTGGGCAGTTGTGTGGACGACCACGTAAACCTGATCCCCAGCATGACCCGAAGAATCAAAGATAATTTGGACTCTATACAGCAGTAATTAGAGGGATGGTATGATGTTCAGTCTGAGGTCATTACACATACAGAAACAGAGTCTCTCAACTCAGCCAGTTTGACCAGTAATAACTGAAGAATAGAGGGCTGGAATACCATGAAAAGATGGAGTGTGAAGTTAAAAAAAAAATGTATTGTGAAATACTAAAGAGGCTATGACTCTGAATCCTGGTGTGTTAGAGATTTAAAACTGCTCACTGTGAGATTTGATATCTTACCATGTGTAATCTACAAACTATAACCTCCCTGGAGACTAGCAATTAAAAGTTTTGTTAGCTCTTGGTTTGGTTAACCAAGTGATGCATTTGGTGGCGCATCGTTTGTGAACAAGATGCCAACTAAAACATGCATTGAAGAAGAGAAGTGTGCATTTAAATGTTTTTTATCTCATTTCATATCCAGTATCCCCTATTTAAAATACAGGTATAGAGTGCACCACCCAATGATCAACTCTTTTCAGTCATATCTGATTTCTGAAGTTTCTCTCCAGTATGAGCCTTCTCATCCCTTGGTCTTCTTTTGTCATTTTATTGTTGTTCTGTGATTGTCTGACCTCATGTTGATATACGTTTATATATCTGTATTAAAAGTACTGTAGATGTACCTGTTTTAAGACTGCATTTCAATGATGGAAAAAAACTCTTATTTATAAATACCGGTACAAGAAAGACGACACTGCAAGGTGTCAGTCTGAGTAACTGAAGGAGAACATTGTAAATGAACAAATACAAGAAGCAGTTAACACAACATCCGATGTTAGCCTCAAAACCTATACAACTGGTCTAAATCTAATATGTCTATCAACAAATGTTGATTTTATTGATATCCATAATGTTCAATGACTTTTTAAAAATACTGTACAATCCCTTTTTTTTATTACCTATCGACATGCTATATTCTGACTTTTTAGGATATTTTTTGACAAACTACACTGACTTTTTATGACATACTGTCACTTTTTTTCCACACACACTATACTATGATCTTTTTCTACACACTATAGTATGACTTTTAGAGAAATTCTATACTATGACCTCTTTCCACATGCTTTACTTGACTTTTTCAGACAAGCTATACTATGGCTTTTGAATTACTTATTTTCCACATGCTATTCTATGACTATTTTCAACACAATATTGAATATGACTTTTTTCGACATACTATACTATGATCTTTTTCTACATACTATAGTACGACTTTTTTCAACATACTATACGATGACTCTTTTCGACATACTATATAGTATCACTTTTTGGACTTTTTTTCGACATGCTATACTATGACTTTTTAAAAAAATACGATACCATGACTTTTTTCGACATACTATACTATGACTTTTTTCGAGATGAAATATGACTTTTTATGACTATTTTCTACATACTATACTATGACTTGAAGAGCAGCTGTAGAAAAGACCTTTGTTGGAAAAAGAGATAGGATCAAGTGATAGCACCACAGCCCACCTGAATGGGCAGTTTTATTGGCTGTTTCGAAATGTATTTTCTTTTGCAAAAAATAAATCCATACAAATACAAATTAAGTAAAAAATAAATAAATAAAAAAACCAAACAAAACACCTTAAAACTTAGTAACATATACAGATATACAGGCGAGTCTTACTGACTAGAGAAAGTTATCAGTCCATGTCTGCTTTACAGGATATCAAAACAGCATGAGCTGACAGATTTCCAAAATTGCCAAACAAATAGTGACCTAACCATTAGTACAGAAGTGTAAAACAACATAACTGCAAAGGTATTTCATGTGGTGATGTGAGAAGTTTAAATAGCCTGCTTAAATATGTCAAACTGAACAGCAAAAGAGAGGCAGAGGACTCCGGTAACAGCAGTTAATGGACATTTGATAGTCTAGCTGGTAAACAATGCAGACATTTTCAAAATCTGAAGTCTGTCAACATTTCTGTGAGGTCAGACAGCTGGTGTTCATGAACGGACATCCAAGTGTAAACTGTGTAAATGAGGCTTATGTCTCATGAATCAAAAAATAAAAAAAAAATATCAACAGAGCTGTTGATACAAGTCCACCCTTCACTCCATACAGACCTCTGACTACATCCCACAGTCAATTTACATATTGTCAGAGTTAGCAACAGACTTTTAATATTCCCATACAATCACTAAATGTCCAGTTCACCCTACAGAGCACTTCCCTGATGATGTTCCCATTAATATAATATATTGATATAAGTGACCTGGGTGGTTTTCATCTTGTGAAATGGTCCAACATCCCAGTGCAGAGAGTTCATGGCAGGGGTCCAAAGTTTGAAGCTGCTCTGAAGACAAAAGTGGCCTAATCTCTCCTGGCCACTGTCTCTGTTAAACTTCAATCCCCATGTTTGGGCAGCTAACTGTCAATGTGCCAAAACACTGATATAAAAGATTCTCCCCAAACATCTCACTGTGTTACATAGCATGCAGATGGTATGTCCAATGTCAGAATGATGTTGAACGTGGCGATGGATTGCACGCAGAAGCAAGTGTCGGTGTCTCAGCATTACCAGAGTAATAGTAGCAGTTAATGGCTGCTGAACAGGCATCAAGACACGCAGCGAGCAGTGCTCTCTTGTTCTGAGGAATCTGGACGTTGGTCCGAGTGAGGTGATGTATACAGGAAGTTACAGCATACGTAGAGGGGGAATGTTAGCAACCGGCTGTCCAGGTTCATCACCACATACTCCTGAGTCATTGAAGGGAGGGGAAGAATATTAATCAGGAAAAAAACAGCATATTATACAACGTAATGAATGACATGACAATTATGCCATCTAGAGGGTAACAGTGCTCACTGACCTGGTCTTTCTCAAGGGTGAGAAGCTGGTAACCTGTTGAGCGACTGCAGACCAGCTTTCCTCGGCTATCAAAGGAGGCAAGACGTAACCTGAACAAATAAAGATAGTCAAAGGTAGGTTAGAGACTTTCCAAGATTTAAGCTGCAGATAAATACACATTGTTTTAAAGGAATGATTGAAATTTTGGGAAACATGCTCATTGTTTTCTTGCAGAGACTTAGATGAAAAGATTTATACTATTCACATATCTGTAAGGTAAAAATTAAGCTACCAACAGTAGCTTGCTAATGTAGCTTAAAATAGTCTGTAGTCTGGCTCTATCTAAGTAAAGATGCACCAATTGATTGGCTGCCTATCAAAATAGTCTGTTTTTTTTGCATTAAAATTGATTAAAATCTGAAATCGGAGGGGTTGGTTTAAAAAAAAAAAAATCTGAAATCAAAATCGGCCAAGAAAATTGCAATTGGTGCATCACAAGGACAAAGTCTATCTGTCAGGAAGAAAGTGAATGTATTTCCCGAAATGTCAACTATTCCTTTAAACAAAAAAATTGTTTCAATACATGAATATTATCAACAACAACCAAACAAGCTCAGTTTTACAAATGTGGCTGTGGTCTAAAATGGATAGCATACTTTCTATTGTAATTTCAGCAAATCAGAGTAAGAGTAAGATCAGAGTAATAATTACAATACTATTTACACTTGATTATTGCTTTATCATCAGAGAGGTTAACAACTACTCATCATTTCAAATTCAGATGTACCAATGAAATTAGCAAAAGGATCTAAATTGTGATGCAGTTGCACTCCAAAATGTATCCCAAAATTACAAATTCCCTTTTCAGTTTTTTGACTGCAGCACTGCAAATGTAGAGCGACTTTAACAAATGCTAAATCACCAACATATTTGTTTTGTTTGAGACTTTTCCCCCATATTATACCAGCAATTGTTATCTTAGTTTTCTTCTAAACTCTAGGAGACAGACACAGCTGTACATATCATTCAGATAAATATTCAAAAGTTTGCTTCACTACACACCTGAATGCCAGATGCCTTCGAGGTTGCAGACTCACGGCACCCCCACATGGCTGACTCAGAGTATTTCTCTTGAAGACTATGAAACGGTTTGTGTAGGTCACCAGCAGGTCAAAGCCAAAGTTAAAGCCTGTCCACCGCCAGCAGTACTGAGGAGATGAAAATATATATTTTTTCTCTGTAAAAATGAAAAAAGAAATACAATGTACAGGAGCAGAAGTTACTGTAGAAGCGAGACTGTCTGACTTACATCTCCATCTTTAGTCAGTTTTCTGCCGCACCTCATACTGCTCAGCTCGAACTCGTCTTTGTTAGCTTCCTGGGGACTAATGAAAGACATTAGTGTTTTATCATCTGAACAGCATTAAAATTATATTCTATGTATACAGTTTTTGTGCTTATGTGAAGACGCAGCTAAAAAATACATGTGAAATTAAACAGTTCACTGACATAACACTTCTTCAGTCTAAGGTTCTCACCCGTTATCGTTGTCAAATTCTGTCCGGAGCATGGCGAACCACTGGTTTTTGTAAACCGACGTTAACCAATCTGGAATAAGATGAATAGAAAATATTAACAGTGCATAAACACGTGGAAAAGACAATTCCTAGAGATGTCAATGTTAGGATGAACGTTGGGAACTCTGCTTTACAATGCGTCTACACGATTTTGTTAAATTTTAGTAAAATGGAACCCTGATTCTTAAGCACGTTAAACAACATAAGAAATTAATTAGGAACAAAATTGGAAATAGAGAAATTAATAATTAACTAATTAATTGGGCTTATTTTTCCTAAAATAGTCAGTTAGGCAACAAGAAAGCCCATGACAACTGAATTTAAATCAGATCCTTCAATGTATTCAAAACCAGTTTACAGCTTTTATTATAGATAATGAAATTAAAGATAAATATTTAAGCAAAGAAGAAACACATTCATTTTGAAATGTACTCAGACAGAGCCACATCTTACCAGGAGGTAAAATGTTGTCTCTCTCCAGGATGCGTGCAGAGGCAAGGTCGTTGATGATGTACTGGAGACGAACGTGTCTGAACACTGAACAAAAAGGTTCGCCATCCTCTGTGTTCAAGAAGGGCTCTTTTTCACACAGATCTGTAGAACAAAGTCAATCGGAAACAAAGTCAAACATCTGCGTGTGGCTACTAATGAAAAACATTATTTAAAGATCCCTCTTTCCTACGATGAAGCCTTACTGTACCTGTTCTGCGTTTGCAAAGCCAGGCATCAGCGTCCGCCAGGAGCTGTTTGATTGGGCCGTCCCATGATTGATTGAGCTGCAGAAACATCCACTGCAGAAAGAGAAAATACAAAGAGAGCTCTTAGAAACAGGTCTGATGCTACAGCCAGTGGGAGTTATAAAATATATATATTTTCATGTACCTTTTTCAGAGCTGTGTATACATCCATCTCCACCTGCATGACAAACAGGTCCGAGGACTGGATGAGCTGCTCCATCACCTCTCCCCTGTTAATGCACAGCGGAGAATAAATGGTGAGTTTGATCATAGACAATGCTTTTACACCACGGTTTGAAACATAGTTACTGAACACAGATTGTCCTTATTAAAAAAGGTCACAGCACTAAAAGTATTTGAGACCAATTTTATTTGAGCACCACAGTCTAATCATGAGGTTCATGCCGATATGAAATTAGATGTGATGCCTTCATTATCAGAACAGATACAATGGTACCTCAAGAAAGGACATAGGACGGAAGACTATGTTAAAACTACAGAACTGTAAGCACACACACCCAAGTTCCTTCATCAGTTCAACATTTTGATGGGTCATCAGGTTGTTTAGAAGCCACTCAAGACACCTGCAGAAAGAGACAAACACATATACAGTGTGATGTGAGTACACAGCATAAGATACAGTTTTACGCTTTAATTACTGTGATTTGAAATAATTAAAGTCTGACTTTTTCATGACTAAATCCAAGCCATAGATGCTGGCACAAGCATAGTAGCCACACACGGTCTTTGCACTAATATTTTCCTTCATGGTCTCTCCACACTGCTGGATCAAGCCATCCTGTAGACAACAATAAAAAAACATGGGACTAGATTACTTTTTCTATCATATGACTGCATGTAAAAAAAATCAAGATGGGAATTTAATATTTGAAACAATAGCTGACTTAATTCAATGTACTGACCAGCTGTAGCATACAAGCAGCTGCAAGAATACTGACAACTCTACTGGGCTTAATCAGGACATCATCCCGGTACAGGGATCCAAATACGACCTGCAGAGCTACACACACACAAAATAGTGCAGCTCTATCAGTAAAACATATAAACAAACAAACAGTCAATTGCTGCTTTCTGTGACTGTGGTCTTCTCACCTTCAGTGTCGATGTTCTGATCAGGGATCTCCAAGTTGATCTCCATCATGTTGGACTCTTTCCATGAGCCGCTAAACATGCTGGAGAAATAACCAGACTACAAAATGCAATAAGGAGGGAAAGAAACAAGAAAGACAAAAAAAAAGTATTAAAAAGGACAGGCAATGATAAGATGATGAGATGATATATCACTGATTGTCATTGTGCTGTTTTTGAATTGATGTTTTACCTGACACAGATACACTTTGTGGAGGTTCCACTCCTCTCCCTGAGCACAGATGCGAATGTCACTGTTTTCTCCATTTAGGAACAAAGTCTGATAAATGTATCGTGATGTGCTTTTCAATTTCTTCCTGCTCAAGTTAGGAAAACACAAACAAACAACAGAGGAGAGACAAAAACAAACGTAAGACGAAATATTGATGTCTTAATGATATTTGACACTGAATTGATTTTTTTAACCACACTTGCCTGCGAGGTGTATCTAGTATGGCATCGTCCTCCTCTTGTTCACTGTCACAGTCACACTGGGCATTTCGTTTCCTCTTCTTACACTCACATCCATGCTTGTGGCTGGTGGTTGGGCCCTCTGCAACCTCATCTGGTCCCGGAGAGGGGGACTGGAACCTACTGCTCAGACCTCCCATCTCTACACATCCAAAGAGACGTGACACAAACAAAACGATCTTCAAAAATAACAAGTCTGCCGTGCTGTATGTTGACATTGCAACAGAGCTACATAGATCAATATAATATCAAAAGCATTAGAGCAGATACTGTTAGGGACTTTGGCCTTTGCAGTATTGAGATAAAGCTTGTGTTTTGTGCTTGTGTTGGAGTGTTATTTTTATTTTCTTGAGGGTTTCAATGACAATAAATGTAATTATGGATTAATCTGTTGATTCATTTTCAATTGATTGATTCTTTGTCCATAAAATGTCACACAATAAGGAATATCAACAGCTGAACAAAGCTACAAAGTCACACATTTGTGAAGCTGAAACAAGCAAATGTTTGTAATATTTTATTGCTAGATGACTTGATGTGATTGATTATCAAAATTGTTGCTAGTAATCTGAAGATAGAAGGATTGACAAATCATTTTTAGCACATTCACTTTTCCTATAATAACAATACATTTTATTTATAGAGCGCTTTTCAAAGTTCTCAAAGACGCTTGCTATAGACTGCATTACAACATAACAATGCAATTGCCTCAACTTGTCTGTCTTATGAAATTAATAAAATACATTCCACATTTTGACAATTTCTCAAAATTATGTGACGATGTTTTGAAAGTACAACTAAACATCTCCATAATATATGTAGGCTATTTGGTAAAAAAACAAACATTGAGGAATCTTAACAAATAAATAACCATAGTATTGACCTTCTTTAAAAATGGCATTTTCTGGTTAAATGTTCAAGAAGAAAGCAAATGGCAGTGAAACAAATATATTTGGCCCACATGGCATAGGTATTAACTTGTTTTGTATTTGAGATAGTTTCATAAACAAAGGTACACTTGTCAGTAACAAAGATTAAAGGGCTCCCTCCTGCAGCATATGGGAACCACATGCACAGTATATTTAACAAAAACGACACATGAGCTGACTTACCTAATGATTAGCACGGGACAGGCTGAGGGAGAGGTGTTGTGTTTATTTGGTGGGTTAACACCGGCCGATTATCTCGGGTCAGACTGCCAGACGTGGACGAGCCAGCTGAAGAGAAGCTAACCTCAGAGCTAGCTTAGCTGCCGAATTCACACCCGAAAACAGGTGTGAAAACAATAACAGCGATGTTTCTGACAAGATGCTGTTCTGCACACGCCTCCAGACCTCAAAACTCTCTTTGGTTCCAGTTACATTTTACTAGATTAGCACAAATATAAACCCAGAGGAAGGAGATGTTGTGTTGATGACCTGAAAAGGCTGTGGCTGTTTTTGATATTCTTCTTCTCTCACTAATTAAATGTAGCATTCTTCGACGCAGATGGCTGCTCTGCTCAACGACGCCACCTACTGTGAGACGGACGGATTACAACAATCCAGTGTTATTAGTCGTTTATGTCAATTATCATTTATTTGAATAAGGAAGACTTTAAGACTGCACTGGCTGCTTTTAGAGGGAAAATGATGTTTCAATAATTTGTTTCCACAAAAAAACTCCCAGAATGTTTATCTGGGCTATTACATTACATGTTCTTTTGGGTTTTTTTTAGATTGATTTAATAATTTAACTTTTAGAAATGTTTCAATAAATACTGAAAGCTGGAAGGATGGAATAGTCATCATTTCTTTTTGTGTGAAAATATGACAACCAAGCATGATCATTTTCATGTAAAGAGAAAGTGATCTTATGATTTTTGTTGACTGTCGGATCGGAGGGTTAAAACAACAAAACAGTGCTTTAGTTTTACATTATACATTACACTAATACATTGAATTTCAAGGAATAGCTATGTTATTTGTAATCAATTATAGGTAAAACACTGTATATTTATTTAGGCCTATTTAATGAGAAAAGATAGACATGAGTTTAAAAAAAGACCTAAGTAAAGAAAAAGTAAAGAAAGTTTCCAACAACTAATGAATAATGATTATTTACATGGTTTTAAATGAAAAAGCATATTGTTTCTCTGGAAAAAACTGCAGATAAACTCAACACAACTAACTAAATCCTTACTAAGCTGAGCTTTGTCTCTGTTTTCTCTATATTGGTACCACATTACATAGTCTTAAACATAATGAAAACACTGATGGGTATGAAACAACAAGCTTACTCGTGATGTTGAGAAGAGTTTTTATGTACAACTACATTATGTATTGTGTGAGAGTGTTCATGCATCCAAGGCAACCAGTGCACAAAGGTCTTTCTTATTTTGCCCATTCAGACTACTTCAAAACCTCTCACACCATCACACTCTCACCTCTGACTAACCAACTTGGTTAGACCAAGACCACACCACACTGAATGGAGGCTAAACTAATCCCTGAGTTGCATAAAGTGTTTATTCTACAACCATCTGAGTGGCCAAAACATACCACCAGTTTTTACAGAGAATTGAGATTTGGGAGAGATGTTCCCCTTCCAAACCCTTACACAAAAAATAAATTCTATCTGGTATTCTAGTATTGTCGAACATGAAGGCTTGAACGTTTTGCTGTGCGTTTTACCACTCTGGAGAGATATTCAAGTAAATAGTTGTTTTCTTTTGCGAAGATAGACACACCTTATTTGTTTTACAAGACAATTGCCCTTTACTCCCCTCTCTCTCTTTTAGCAGCATTTAACATCAACAACGCTGACACTGCCATGTCTTCTGTGTTCAATAGTGTGGCTGGCCAAAGTCCAGAGATAAAATCCCTCATCCGAGTCAATAAACACAATTCTGACAAACAGATATGAATGTACAATACGTGACCGACCTCCACTGGTGTCCTGTGGTATTGTAGTCATGACAGGAGCTTGAATGACTGCAAGAAAAAAGAGTCGTCGGAACAGTCACAAGATGTATATGTGTGGTACATTTTTATGGTGAAAACACAGTATGCAGAAAGAGCACAGATGGTTGTCAGTGTGACTGCTGACTAGGATTTTCCCTCCTCTTGTGTACAAAATACCTCCAGCGTTGTGCCTGTGCCCATAGTTGTAATGTAAATATTCAATTAACAGATATATGTAACAGATATATATATATATATATATATATATATATATTATATATATATATATATATATATATATTATTTCTTTATTTCTTTTCAGGAGAAAGTAAGTGGAGGAAATGCGGTACAAAATATGTAAACGTTACCTTATTCCCGTATAAATTATACATGATATATAACAGATAAATGTTGAATATTAAAGATTATTTCAAATGTTTCACTTTAAAAAAAGTTTTTTTTTTCCTCATATTTTTGTTAACTTATTGAACTTTTTTGTAGGGAAGTTTAGTAAAGCGTGTAGTCCGCGAGACTCCTTCTCCGTTCACTTCCATTCTATGCGAGTGAAGGGGCGCCGGATATGACGTATGTTGTGCTCCGTGGTGGGCGGGCCTATTGGAAGTATCAGCCAATGAACGACGAGAACCTCTTTCACAACATTCCAATCCCTCCCGAAGCATCCACCTCCTCCCCCTGCCCTGACTCGCCCGTGTGTGTGGGACTGTGACACGTACTGTGTCCCTTTCATAGACGTGACCAGGCTGTATTGGTTCACCTGGGGCAGGGATACAGGGCTGTTTTGACCCCATGTCCCCGATCAAAAACCCTTTTATTCTGAACATTTTGTAGCATGGAGGCGAGAGAAGCAGCTGCAGGTGAGGTTGTGTAAGCAGTGACAGTCAGTGTGGCGGTGTGTTGTTGTTTAGCCAATGTAATTACCAGTTAGACCAATATTTAACCACGGAGAGGCTGTGATCTGTGTGTAAACAAGAGCTGTGTTTTGTAAATCATGCAAATATTTTCATGTTTTATAAAAAAAAGAATGAGCAATAATTTCGTTGACATAGTGTTTTATACACAAACCCCTGCTCTCAGTCACAAAAACATTGTACATTCTTCTGTTAAACCTCTAGGTGCTCTTGTGGGCAGTGATGGAGAGGAGCAAACTCCAAAGAAGGACACAGCTCCAAAAAAAGACACACCACAGACCAAAAGCAAGATGGAGAAGATCTTTGGGTTCAGGACGGAGGACCTGACCTCCTGGCAGAGCCTGGTGACCCTCCTGAACCGTCCCACTGACCCGGCATCCCTTGGCATCTTCCGCTGCTTGTTTGGTAAGTTAAGATATGATTTACTCAAACCACACTGCCTGCTGGGTTTAAGGGATTATTCAACAGGGGTAAGATTGGCTCCTAGGAGCTTTTAAAGCACTTGTGCCCTTTCCAACTTTTATTGTGTGTCTTTCATGCAGGTTTGCTGATGGTTATCGACATCACGCAGGAACGCGGCCTCAGTCACCTGGACTATAAATACCTGGATGGTGCCCCTGTGTGTCGCTTTCCCCTCTTCAATTTCTTACAGCCACTGCCGCTGGATTTGATGTATCTGGTGTATTTGGTGATGTTCTTCGGTGGGTCACACTCCTTATTTTAATGTTAGAAACGTATGTCCATCATGTTACAGTTTGAAAAGTTCACACCTGAATGTTTACTGAGGCTTAGTGAGGAAATGGGACCCTGTGTGCTTGAGTCTAAGCGGATGCAGGCGTTTTACAGGAGACGGCCTCTGTGGGGGGGCTGTCTACGGTGAAGATGAAAGCACATGTACCAGACCTGCAGTTTTCCGCATTTATTCTCCCTTCAGGCCAAATAGCTCATTAAACTAATTATGTTTGAGTCTTACAAAGATTTTAACAACAAATGCAAATGTGACATTCACTGTAGCAAGAATGTAAGCAGAAATCAGAACACAATGACAATCAAAGTAAATAACAACTTATAAAATAAAAAAAATCATTAGGGTTACAAACCAAATACTAAGTGCACGAACCAGCCTGGGTACAAATCCATGATCTACTCTTCTTCTCAACAATTCCAGTTTTAGGTCAAATTTGTTTCACACCAGAGACGAATATCAAACCCACTTAATTCTTCACATTAACAACATTAACACTTTCTGTTACAATATTGTAGATACAGTTCAAATGCTTCTGCAATACCCTGATGAGTCCCTAGTATGGCTCAAACTCTGAATGCCTCTATTTCCCATAATGCAATACTATATAGCATCTGCTTGTTCGACGAACATCTGTCAAACTCCACACCTCCATACTTTCTATTTAAAGTTGTTCAGTTTTCCTCAGAAGACATTATACAGCTGTTTTTTATTGGCTGAGTTAGGACTCCCTTTGGACTATGTGTGAAAATAGACTAATTAATAGTAACAACAACTGTTTCTTATTATTAACTGAAGTTTCGTGTTTATGTTTCTCACTGAAGGTGCTTTGGGCATCATGCTCGGCTGTTTCTACCGTCTCTCCTGCCTCATGTTCATCTCAACGTACTGGTACATCTTCTTTTTGGACAAAACGGCCTGGAACAATCACTCGTACTTGTATGGCCTCATTGGGTTTCAGCTCACACTTATGGATGCCAATAGATACTGGTGAGATGATATTTTTAGGTCTGTCTGTGTGTTTGCTTGTGCATTTCTGGCCTGTTATATCTGTGAGCAGAGGAAGACCTGTGTCTTATTTGTAGGTCAATCGATGGATTGAGGAGGCCTTCTATAAGAAACGCTCACGTGCCTCTATGGAATTACACCGTGTTGAGGACACAGGTTTGTGCACCAGTGACTTTTAACAGCTAATACTGGTCATTTTTCAATAATTCATGAACATGGCTTTGGCACAGGTGATCTAATAATGTCAATGTTTTTTGTTCCTCAAAGATATTTATTGTTTACTTCCTCGCTGGACTCAAAAAGTTGGATGCAGATTGGGTGGAGGGATACTCAATGTCATACCTGGCTCACCATTGGCTGTTTGATCCTTTCAAGTAGGTTTAATTGTTCAAAGCATTTTATCACTGACTTTGTTTCTCCCACTCTGATCTTGCTGTTCACACATTGTTTTTTCAGAATGATTCTCCCTGTGGAGTTAGTGAATCTGCTAGTGGTGCATGCATGTGGTCTTGTTCTGGATCTGACCGCCGGCTACCTGCTGTTTTTTGACGCCACACGACCTTATGCATTTTTCTTTGTCTCGTACTTCCACTGTATGAACTCTCAGCTCTTCAGCATTGGTGAGTCTGCATTAAAACATCTTTCTTGTGGCCGTGGGTACTTTTAATTCTGCCTTTATTTGTGGGGAATCATTTTACCTTCATCTTATTGACAATGTTAATCCTCGACAGGGATGTTTTCCTACACAATGCTGGCCACCAGTCCCCTCTTCTGCTATACCGACTGGCCAAGAAGATTCTTCGCCCGTTTCCCAGCATTCCTCAGCGCAGTCCTTCCCGCCACCTCACCGGAACCTCAGCCCAGTACTTCCTGTGTTTACAACAAGATACAAAGCACCGGCACCAATACGCAGGAGACCACACCTGTCGCCAAAGCTCCCAAACTGAGATTCAAGCACAAGCTGGGAGCCATCTTTACTCTTCTATACATAACTGAACAGCTCTTCCTGCCTTACTCCCATTTCATCACCAAGGTACATTAGTCCGTTTATAACATTGACGATCCTAAAATACTTTTACAGCTGACTTGATCCAAAGAACCAATTAGTAAATGGTTAAATAGTGTTCTTCTGGCACCTTTTCTACACCGAGACATTCTGTTTAATAAGATTGTACTTTGCTGTCAGCAGTAGCCTTTTAAACCCTCTCTGAGTCACCAGGTCGATTGTTGCTCAACCAGAGTCAACAGTCATTGATCCACAGCAAACAACAGCTCAGACTGGTGTCAGCAGAAGGGTGAAAGCCCCAAAAGATTAGATACTCATCATTTGTTCTTTTTTCTTTATGTATTTAAAATCTTGGTTTATATACTGCTTAAATAAGCAATTGGTGAAAGGGTGAGAAAAAAATTGCAGAGTGATTTCTATTAGCATGGAATTATCCTAATATTTAGTTTTTCTGCAGGGTTACAACAACTGGACCAATGGCTTGTACGGCTACTCATGGGACATGATGGTTCACTCCCGCAGCCATCAGCACGTTAAGATCACCTACAAGGACGGAAAAACTGGAGAAACTGGATTTCTGAACCCCGGGGTGAGTTACAAGGAAAAACACTGTCAGACGCAGAGTATGTGAGCCGTACAATTTATCTTAATGCAGCGTAGACAGTCATGATGTTGAGTACATATGCGCAACAGCTACAATGCAAATCATATAAGGTTAATTATCCTGATAAAACACTTTAAAGGTTCGATAACAAAGTCACCGAAACACCGTATCACTAAATAAACCACTTGTTGACTTGACCTTCAAGATTGTGATTTCTCTTAATTTCAGTTTAGCCGACTACTAATTAAGAAATAATTACACTGTCTGTGTACTGAAGGTGTTCACACAAAGCCGTCGCTGGAAAGACCACGGAGACATGCTGAAGCAGTATGCCACGTGCCTCAATGAGTTCCTGCCCCGGTACAATATCTCTGATCCTGAAATCTACTTCGACATCTGGGTGTCCATCAACGAACGCTTCCAGCAAAGGTATGAGAGTCGTTTGCTTGAGAAAAAGATGCTATCAATATAATGACTTCAGGTGTATCAAATAAAAAAAATGTCATAACAGATAATTATGAACTAATAGTATTAATTGAGTGTGTTTTTAAACTTGCTCTGAACTTCTCTCTAAGGATCTTTGATCCCCGTGTGGATGTTGTGAAGACTGATTGGTCACCTTTCCGACCAAACACATGGCTGATGCCTCTACTGATCGACCTCTCACCATGGAGGACCAAGTTTCAGGAGATTGAGGGCAGTTTGGACAATCAGACTGAGATTGTCTTCATCGCTGATTTCCCAGGTCAGAGAATCTCTTCTTGTCCTTTTCATTTATATGGAAACGTTTTGTAATGTTTCTAGTTTGCTACAAGGGCTGCCTTTGTGCTAGCTAACAGTATGTTACTTTTCAGGTCTCCACTTGGAAAACTTTGTAAGTGAAGATCTGGGCAACACCAGCATCAGTGTTTTGCAGGGCAAAGTGAACGTTGAGATAGTGGACGAGAAGAAGAACTTCACTCTCCAGCCTGGTGAGCAGATAAAGGTACAGCAGCACACTATCATCACCATTAACATTTTTTAACCTTGACACACAGGCATTTACCATAATGTGTATGTGTGTAGGTGCCTGCCGGGGCTTACCATAAGGTGTACACAGTGTCTGAAGACCCGTCTTGCTACATGTACATCTACGTGAACACCACAGAGGCGGCGCTACAGGAGAACTTCACCAAGCTGTATGAGCTTCAGGAGCGTGTTCGCAACGGGACAGGTAAATGTTAGGCAGTTATCACTATGAAGGGGAGCACTTAATAGTGGAATATTGTATGAAAAAGTACAATGCATAGCTCCAATGCAAGCATGATGAAAAATGTATTGTCGAGAGCTAAAAATTACTGGATGCTGACTAGACGGTTTTGTCTCCTCCCATAGAAACCGAGCCTCTTCCTCCTGAGCTGCAGCCTCTTATCGCTGCAGATGACGGGTCGGAGGTCAACGCCACTGACCCGATTGTGCAGCTGTTCCTGAAGAGGCAACGGCGTATGAAGGAGGTGAAGAAGCGCAGGGAGGCCGGTGCACTGGAGCGACTGGAGCGCTTTGCAGTGAAGAAATACTATACGATACGGAGGGGGTGAGCGTGTTCTTCCTACGACACAGTAACATACCAGGTTTTGTTGTATTTACACAGAAAATGACCAAAACAAAACTCCCTCCCCTGCTCTTTTAGATTCTTGATGACAGCAATCGCCATGAGGAACCTGGCGGTTGGTCGCCCTCCTCTGGAACAGCTGACGAGAGAAGTAGACTTCGCCAACATGAAAGAACCACAGGCAGAAGGCAACCAGGACGAACGGCTGAAAGACGAAGTTGGTCATGGAGAACTTTAAAGCTGTTCGTAGGGACCAAAGATGATGTGTTGACTTGCTGGATCACACATTCCAAACAGATGTTTGTGTGTGTTGTTACTACTGGACTGTTACTGGGACATCGCTGCCCAGAAATCAAAGTTTTTTCAATTTTCTATGCCTTTGAAATATTCTGCCTCTCAGATTATTTCCAAATGTAAAGCCAGTATTTTGTTAAAGCATTTCTTTGTGAAGCTGAATTTATGCAGAGGACAGGTTTCTGTTATGGCTGCACAATACTGTTAACAGATATGCACTGCTTTGTTGTGCAAGATTACATTTCCTTTTTGTTTAATTTTTGACTTGTGACTCGACCAAAAATAAATTTCAAGACATTCACAAAATGATGACAGTTACTTTAAAAATGCTCCATGATGGATGCATTGTATGATCTGCTGGAGGCTTGTAAATCAAATACTCTAGACTAATAATTCTTCCATGTTTTGAATGAAAACAAATAAGCGTGTTACTGAACAGTTTTGAGTTTTAAGGGGACAGATTTTGGCAAACATTCTGACATAAACAGGATAATTTTGGTTGATAACTCCTCATGTTGCCCAGCAGGAATGGCAATTATTCTGTCCCACTCATAACGAACACATTTAAATTACAAAGAAGGGAATGTTGAGGTTTACTGTTTTCAAGGGAATATACTTCTCTGATTTTTTTAGGCAAACCCTATAATGTGATAAAAACTGACTGAAATACAGAACAATTGTTAGCGTGTCAATTGACAGCCTTTTCTAGTGAATTTTCTAATAAAAGCTTGTCTCCATTCAGTTGATGTTGCTCTAATTAAAACTTGGACAAAGTTGACAAAATAAGTTTCTGGCAATAATGCATTTTATTGGTGTCAGTATTTAACATGTCGCCCATCTTAAAGTGCTACAGTTGAATTCCAGTGTTCACTGTAGGTTGACATTATGGCACATAAATGATACTTTTCACAAGGTCAGAGCACACACAGTTCAATGTAACACAATATAAATACATATAAATCTATGAGATGTATCTCTAGGAAATGATATACTTTGTTAAAACATAAAATCATGATCTGTTTAGTCGAGGTTACCTGCTCAGGATTCATTTGATTCAGTATAAATATGTAGCTGTCACTGTGCTGTAGTGGAGGTCCAGTCACATAAGAAGTGTCATCAATTACTGCCCAAATAGTGACATGCAACATATTGTTTCACAAACGCTACAAGTAATTTCAAGTGTTCACATCAGGAGATGTTTGTAGTTCACAAGGAACAATATAATTTCATATTGCACAGTGTTTTAATGGTTGTTAGTCTTTTAAATCACCGTCTCTCATCTTAAAAATCCTCTGTAAAACAAAACATTTTTGAATCCCTTTTCATGATGGGTGACTATACTTCTGATCACCACAAGTGGAAAAACTGGCTTTCTATATTATGTGAAAATTCAAGATTAAACTTGACAGGACTCATAGTAGTGTTAGATACTGGCCTTTAGCAAGACTTTATTCCTATTAGACTAGTACTTACATTCAGCTATCAGTTCTCATTTCTCACCATTGCATCTTTCGTTGAACATTTTTTGAAGTGCAAGTGAAGGAAGGAATGACACATAAATAAGAAATGGAGAAGCACCCTCGAGCTTGCCTTAATCCTCTCTTAAAGGGGAACTTCACTTATTTTACACACAAAAGGCTATATATGTGTATATGTGAAAAAAGTTGTAGCCATTGTGGGTAATGTAGGCGCCAGGTGAGGAAGAAGATTACATGGCATTTAAAAGAAGATAATATCTCTTACTCTGCTGCGTCAACTTTTTTAAAACTATTGTGAGTCAGATAATACAAAAGGAGTGCAAAGCTAAATCAGTGGCGTACTCTTTTGATTGCTCTGTCTTGTCTGTTTTTCCAATCACACCGCTCTCAAACTTAATGTGTCATTCCTCTCTCACAGGTCCTGCCACATACCGTCTGTCTGTTTCCATTTCAAATAGGCTTTGTGCTCAAAACCTCAAGCTCCAAACTGAACTGCTCACTGTAGGACTCCTTCACAAACATCTTATGCTCAATAAATGAGGTCCAAATCACATCTCATCATTTCCAGCCTTACATGTAGCACATAGCTGTCAACTCCACCAGAATGCACAAACACACTGTAAATCGTCCACGCTCCCCTTCGGATGACTCAATGTGGCAGCTCAGGACAAATTTAAAAACCACAGTGCTGGAGCTACAAAGGGAGGCGCACATCCCTGTTTGCGGGACACGATCCAGCTCTAAACTCCAGCCCCGTGCTTTGTCTTTACAGGCCCCCTCTGTGTCTGGAAAAACTAACCTTCAGTCCAGCTTGCATCAGCATTTCCTTTCTGGTTCCCCTCAGTTTCAACTTCTGGTATTTATTTAAAGCTCTCAAAGTTGATCCTACTTTGATCTTCCTCTTCTCTCTATTTCCAGCTGATCCTTTATGTTAATTTCACTCATTACTTTCTTAGGAAAGAAGGAAAAAAAATATAAATAAGTTAATTTATTAGGTATAATCAGAAAATAATATTTTAGTCTTTACTTAATTAGTTTGATTCTAATGCATCAATCAAGTTAATCTGCCATTTTAAAGCTGACAAGTTGTTGCTAAGATATTTTTCTTAGGATTCAAATCCATTGGCCAATATTGCTTATTTTAAGAAGAACTGATGGTGCTGGTGTCATTTATAGAAAGAAAATAACCAAAATGATGGATTTTTGTTTTATGCTTTTTAAAATGTAAATGAGGCTCAGTGTAGCTCAACATGTCACATCCTCTGTGATACACACCTAAAATAGCGTGAAAACATGAAGCATCTGTTTGTAGTGACGTGCCCTCAGATTGGGCTCTGCAGCTCTACCTCGGCTGAAGATCTGGGTAGAAAACTCCATGTACCACACCTTCAATCACAACATTTGAAAATGCATCTGAAAGGAAAAAAGAAAAGAAGGTTTTCACAATAAAAGGTAAGATGACTAGAAAGTCTATGCCCTTATTTTGCTGAAAACGATGTGTGCAATCACACAGGAATATTACGATATAGGTGTAAGTAGCCTGAACTCACCGTGAGCGGATGGCAGCAGGTAGGGGTCTCTGAGAAACAGCAAGACTGGCTGATGTGAAAGTTTACTGAGAAGAGTCCAAAAAGGAGAAGTCAGAAGGTTTGTGGTTGGCTACATTCTATATATAAATTAACAGGATGCAGAAATGTAGGTGGTGTCACCGACATGCTGGGTGAAGTTCAAGTGCAGAGCAAATAGTGATTCAAGTTTTAACCAGTTTGAAATGGTGCAAAACATGAATCTGACCAGCTGATTCATAAAATAGTTATTAATTATATTCACAGAATAAAAAGACTCACCTTGATTCCTCTGATTCTGTATCAAATGACCTTGGAGAAGAAAAATACAAGTTAAGCCACGTAGCCTTCCAGTAGCTTGGCAACCAACAGATTTTAAAAAACAAATGCCACAAAATCGGTCTTTTATATCATAGAGTCAACTCACCCACAGCTTTCTGTTTTTGGCACTGAAGGAAAATGGCGGATATTGAGGAAATCCAAGAATATCTTTGGAAGAACTCCATTTTCCATAATTATAGTCTGACAAAACAGACAAAACAAAACTAAATTGCAATGTGCACATGAAGAAGCAGCACTCAACTGAAGTGACCTGAATGACTTTTCTGGTGAAACGGTTGGTATAATCTCCCTACATCTGTATTCTAGTTTTGTGTGTTTACTTTGAGTTAGAGACAAAATCTGTATTTGGTAAAAAGAAGAAAAGCAGCGTTCATGATACCAACTCCATATTATTGTTGTTATGATACTCAAATTTCTAACTTTGATAAAATAACTTTTAAGATAACAATATTTTAAACCATTTTTATTACCACACGGAAAATGGACACAACTAATTGCTTTTGGTGTATCGATACCGAGGCAAATGAGCATTGAAACCGTTTCAAATATTCAGAATCAAAACGTAGCGATACTTCTGTATGTATGCATAAAGAAATGTTATATTGCTTTACTTTCTGCAAACAGTTCCAGCAGGTGGAGTGAGTTTGTGTTGGAGTACCTGCAGGTAGAGCTCCAGGCCTTGCCTCCTCTGCTCCAGCACTTTGGGAACCCAGTTTCTAACATGTTTGGATGGGATCTCAGGTGGCTTTATGCTCTTCTTTAGCTGGAGGGATTTAAAAAAAAAAAAACATCATTAAAAAATACGGGACAAATGAGAGTATATAGGCATTCTAGCAGCGTTTTAGCATGTTAACTTTTGCTTATTATCAGGACCAGCATGCACAAAACCAGGACACTGAAACTGAAGCAGCTAACTGGAATTCAACTTTCATTCATTTTATTACTAAAACCTGTGCTTTTAATACCGTGACATGTCAAATGGTTTTGGTAGAAAAAGGCCTGTACTGAATGTAGATTTCCAATCAAACTAAATGTTGAGTATTCAGCAGGACAGAAAGAGGAACTCATCTGTAAAGCTACAACCTCAAACAATCTGTTACGGTGAACGTGGTTAACCACCAGTGAGCCCATTGATCATTTATTTATTTGCAGCTGTGATTTCCTGAGCAAGCTTCGCACTTCTGAATGTTGTACTTGTAAATAGCTAAATAGAAAATGTTTTGTTTTTGACGTTCACATTTCTTCATCTGCCTGTTTTTTTTCATGTTTAGTGAAACCCACTATATTGCATCAGTTGAAGATAGAAGCCCATGGAGCCAAAAGTCTCATCTTACAACTGCGTTTTTTAACTGAAGTCAGTTAATAATAATAATATGATAAAATCTCACAATGAAAAAACTGCTACCTAGAAATGGTTAGCATTTATATTTGATAATGATAATTGATTATTAAAATAGTTGTCATCACATTTTCAGCAGTTTGCCGATTGACTAACTGACTAATAATTTTTAGCACATTATGCAATAAAGCACAGATATTCAAATGTTTTTGCAACTCATATATTAGTGAAAAAACCATGGTGGTAATATGTAAAAATGTTAATATTTCACTTATGGTTAAGGAACCTGAAGTTAAACTCATGAGGAAGGAAGACTCGTTAATACTCAACACCAATAAATGATCAGAAACTTCAGGGATGCGCTGAAGCTTACCATTTTATGTAAAGCGTGGAATTCACTGTAGCGTTTCTCAACAGCGTGTTGTCTGCCATTCATCAGCACGTCAATTCTAAACACCTGAAAGAAAAAAAATAGGTTTGTACTGTTCTTTTCCAAAACCACTCTGTGGTTGAAAGTCAGTTGAGGGAATCATGATTTATCAGCAGAGCACATCATCCAAAAAGGGCCCCTCCCAGTGAATACACTCAGTTTGTGACTAACTGACCACAGTGACCAGTTATATTCTATGTCAGCTAGTTAACAAGAGGAAACATCTGGCTTCTGTAATGTTATCTGTCAGAATTACTGCTTCTACTTCCGTCACTCTGCTGGATTCTTCCTTAAAATGTCACTCTTGTCGCCAGCATTATGTAAATGAGGAAATCTAATTATAGATGACTGTAGTGGTATTACTGCTATTTAGTACTGGCAACATAAATACATACTGTTTTTCCAGAGAGAAAGCCAACCAGTAAACACGATTAACAAATGCCAGAACAACAGCACAGCAAAACAATGCTATCATTACAGTGGAAAAAGAATGCAACATAAAGTGAAACACATCCCAAAGAGACTGATGATGGTTGAGAAAGTTTAAGGAAAAGTTTGACATTTTAGGAAACATGTTTATTTGCTTTCTTGCCTGAAGTTAGATGAGATGATTAATACCACTTTAATGTCTGTATGGTAAATATGAAACGTTAGCTGGCTTATTGTAAAGAATGGAAACAGAGAGGGGAAAACTGCTAAAAGAAAGAAAGAAAGTGCATTTCCCAAAGTGCCAAACTTATCTTTGAAATTAGGTTAAAAAAAGGGCACCGGGTCGGGTTAGTAAGGGGGGGGGACTTGCAAAGGGGACTATTTTGTGTCAGAAAGTCTGAACATTTAAATCTGGAGATAATGAGTTTGGAAAAACATTTTTGGAGGTTGACCAACACACTAAGGAATAAAAATCGGTATAAACCTGCCTCTGCTGCTTAATTGTGTCTGTTTGAAGAAAAAAGTGTCTCGTTGCAACACTACATTTCTTTTCTAGCCATTTAGGATTACATCAATGTGGGTAAATGGAGTTTAAAGGGTTCATGTAGACTTAATTAGAGGTTCCCTGTGCAACGAATGATGTCATGCAGCTTTATTTAAATCAGCCTTAATCTGTGTCAGACAGCTGGGGATCCTGGGTGGGTTGGTCCACAACAGCTTAGACACACGTTCAGAAGTCTAGCCAACACTACATTGAAATCAAGAGTAAACGAGGTTTGGTTTTTTAGATTATTTTGATCTTCACATTGACACGATTTACAATGTTCACAAACAAGGTCAAGTCACGCAACCAAACGGAGCCCTTTGACCTAAACAACGACGTGTTTCTCTGCTCGCTGTTCAATAAATCTGAGTGTTAATGTAGAAGCTGATGACAGCAGCAGACGACACGGACAGACGGAGGTTATTATGGAGCAGCTTACCGTGTATCCTTTCTCGATCGAGTTGTTTTCTGAACGAAACGACGGGATCGATACTCTGACTGGGTGCATGTTTACTTAAAAAAAACAAAGAGTTTCCAGGTAATATATTATCCTATGGCACACACGCATATACACACACACTCACACTCACACACAAACACTGCTGGTGGTGGCTGACTCCAATTTCTTTGGCAGCCAGATAAAAAAAATCCTGGATTCAAACATGAACAAAGTCTCGGTGGCGCCCGCTGCTGTACCGGAGTAAACTACCAGAACCAGGTTGTGATTTTAATATTTTAATAATGGGCAATACAGATCCACATTATGGAGCCAAAAGTGTTAGTGTAAACAACTACAGTACCAGTCAAAAGTTTGGACACACCTTCTCATTCAATGGTTTTTCTTTATTTTTATTTTTTATTTTTTTCTACACTGTAGATTAATATTGAAGACATCCAAACTATGAAGGAACACATATGGAATTATGTGGCAAACAAACAAATGCTCAACAAACCAGAATATGTTTTATATTTTAGATTCTTCAAAGTAGTTGAATGAGAAGGTGTGTCCAAACTTTTGACTGGTACTGTATATTAACCAGTAATCAATAAACATATCATTACGTTAATATATTGTGTAGAATATATACAAAATATACATATGAACAAATAATATATGTAAAAATGCCAAACATGTTCATGTTACAGCTTCTCAGATTTGGCCCTTTGCTGCTTTCTCTCTGTTTTATATTTGAATGAAGATGTTACGTTGGGCACTGGAAACTTTTGATGGGAAAATTTATATTTTTTGTGACATTTTCTTGACTAAACAATTAATGGATTAATCAAAAATATATATAATAATGTGTAAAGAAAATAATCAGAAGTTTGCAGCCATTTAAACCATTTGTATACACGGTTTATATGGTGTGTGCACGTATGTGATGTGTGTGTGGCAAATACAATAAGACATAGAAAAATATAAGAAACCAAGGCAAGACAGGGAAGTCTCCCTTAATCTGGTCATTCCAAGAAAAAAGGTGTTACAATATCACAAAGTTTTATTCAACTCAGTTTCAATAAAATCTTTGCAGTAAAGAGTTTCTTTCGTTGCATATAAATATAACAAATACATTTCCTTAAAAGCTGGTTCATTTTAAAATTGTGATTTAATTGATATTGACTTCACACTGAGGGTAAACTGGTTCACACTTCTTCAGATTCTAAATTGAATTGATTGTATTCTTTAACTCTCCTCCAAGTGGTATAAAACGCAAGCATACAGTACAAAGCAATAAAAGTAAGAATTTAAAGATATTCTCGTGAAAAGATGAGATAACAACATACTTATCAGTATGGAGAAAAACAAGCAACAACATTATCCGTCACCATGGCGTCAGATTATTCCTAGCATTTCTGTCCAAGTTGGGAGTTTTTTAAAATTTAAAATGTATGTATCACAATATAATATTTATTTAATAATGCTTTCATATGCAGTCCTCTGCATTGTAATACACAGAACATCTTTGCTGAGTTCCTGTGAATGATGTCATGTCATCTAATACCTGAAAAAAAGTATAAAAAGACACCATGAGGATTGATAGACAATGCAACCTGTGACACAAGTGTTGAAAAGCTGAATTTGTCCCATAAAACATGATACTCACGATGACATGTGACAACCTGACACGTAGGCGTAGTTGCCAGTGTAGCGAACGTCACAGCGCACAACGTTGTTGCTGTAGTCTGATTCTGGGACGTGATATTGGGGATTTACACTGACCTGTGGGGAACAACATATTATCAAAATATAAGAATCATAAAGCAACAAACTACATAAACAGCATGGACTGTAATCATGGAGGCAATGGGTTTCCACACAAGTGTAGCTCTTTAAAAGGGGTTTAGTGTCCGACGAGGAAGACAAATGTCATCTGGTATTTGTAACAAACCTTGAGGATATAGTTTCCAGGTTTCACATCTGTGATGTCAATCCACTGGCAGTCGATGTCTGCGTTGTAAGTATCATAACATCCTGGACTCAGGCCCTGCACATTGGACAGCATCCACATTATATAAACAAACACACTTCTTAAGAAACAATATAAGAATATTATATTTTAACATAAAGAACTGAAGAAAGAGAATAAAAATCAGCCAGGCAAAATAAAGAAAAGAGAATGGAAAAATTAACCACTGCCAAACAACTGATCAGACCTTCAGGTAGGTGGGATCGTCTGACAGGATAAACAGGAAATCGTTCAATCACCACTGGCTCGTGCAAGAAGGAAATACTGAAGGACAGCTGCTTCAGTACAAGATAACTTGTTTTTCTTAGTTCCACTCTCCTTCAAAGAAATTCAATAACCAGATTCCTATAATCAGGTCATTGAATGAAAAGCAAGTCAGTATAGTCATTATCCTTAATTTTGGTCTGAACCCAAATTAAACTCAATCATTATACTGTTATTAGTTATCTCTATTGGCCTCTTGTAATTGCAATTTTCAAGGAGAATGTCCCACTGCAAAAATAATGGAGGCACAATACAGGGCAGATTGTTAGTGTAAACATTTAAATATTAAGTCTCCAGGGGGGTGTTTGAATGGTTTAAACCTGCAATTGGCTTAATGTGGTGTTAGGTTGTGAACTGAAAAACCTGTATTAACTGTTTGTTTGTTTTTTGGCCACTTGGGGGCAGCATAAAAACATTTAAACAGAAGACTGATATATCATAACCTTATAAAGTGGACATGGCCAATTTGTTCCCCAAAAACTGCATATTTACACCTACAGCTGACACCTACAACAAGAAGAAGTCCAACATTCACTCTCCTCTAAGCTCTGATTTTGGTCTCCACAATCTCCTGAGGGAAATATTGTCTCTATAACTGCAAATTTCTTTACTATGTTCCCCAGCTAGTGGCTAACTGTGTCTGTCTGCTTTGGTGCTGTGCAGGTAGCATACAATGACTTTAACAGAGGGTTTAGCTGCCTGCTGTAATGTTGTGGGCAGTAAAACCAAAACAGTGAGTTGAAAGATGCTGAATGCAGAGGAAAAGAGAACAGTATAGTTTGGTGCTTATTTTCTGTGGGTTTGTCAGTACGAACGACCCCTTTCATAGACAGTAGTAGTCATGTAATCCACTGTCAATATAAAACCAAAATAAGAGCATCTTTAAAGTCAGGAATATCAACATTTCATCAGTTATCTTTTCAGCGGGTATCACTGATACCTGGGTATGTGAGGTGCAGGCATATCGCCTGTAATAGCCGTAGTCACAGGAAGTGTCCTCCAGGCAAAAGCTGGCTTTGTGACCTTCAGCCACCGAGTGGTGGCTGGAGGCGTCCAGCAGGTCGTAGTGGCTGAACTCATCCATGCTGTGGAAGTGCCTGTGGATCAGCAGCAGCAGTGTTCATCAACAATCTGGGACTTCAGACAATCAGACAATGTTTGACATGTTGAGACCGTCTTGTTCCTGAGCTACATTTACATAATTACTGATTCATGTTTAAAGTTATTTTATGGGATATTTCACAGTGTTCACTTAAATGACTGCAAGTCCCTGTGACTGCAGACATCACAGGTATTTATCATACACATATAGCACTACATTGTATCTGAACCTGCTTTGACTCATTATCTTTAAGTCAGTTTGTTTAATGACACAAAACCATCTGGATTTTAACACAAGTTGACTTTCAAAACACTGACAAAAAGCTATACGGTCTAAAGCAACAGTTAATTGGATCTTTGCCAAATGGGCTCCATTTTGGGAATAAGCACAGTGGGCCGGTTGTTCCACAACATAACTATGGGCTGAGGTAGTTTCTGAAGAATCAGGGAAAACTGGCACTTTTCCAAAAGCTCAATAAAGGACCAAACACACCAGCGGTTTTCCTTTTAGGCTCATTATTCTCATCACACAACTTAATTTTACAATGTCTGGCTTTGCGGCTGTAAATCAACTGAATTTTGAGGTCATATGAAGTTCAGTGACATCATCTTTTGAATGCCCAAAGCGGGTTTCACTGCCTATATGCTGAGATTTTTTTAAAATATAAAATAACATCTTTAAAGGTATTAAAATACAAATGTAAAGTAACAATTCTGATATCAAGATCTCAGCATTGTTATAAAACAGCCAGAAGTAAAGCCAGCTGTGGTTCAACAGGGGGTGCCATACCACAACTATGTTTTCATGCATGCAATGTTCATGTGAATGCCTCTAATTGTCAGATTGTTGGCCAGTGATCACAAATGATACAAGAAAACAGCCACAAGCCACAGAGGTTTTCCCTTTCTGTGTGGGATGGTGAGGTCAGAGATGATCTTATACTCACTGGTGACAGCTGTGCCACTCCCAGGAGTAACGTGGCCTGCTGGGGAGGAAGTCCGCCGTCCCTTGGTTCTTGACTCTCTGAGGAAACCTCAGCAGCATGCGGGTGTCATAGTCTCTAATGCTGGCTGTATAGGCTGAGCTGCAGGCACAAAGCAAATGTAGAGCATCAGTTTGCAGAAAGAAAATTGTCATATGTGGACACAACTACATGACTTACATTGTTTTTCCTGCTAGACCCCCCCTCCTCTGAGTGGAGCAGTTTTTCAGTGTCTGACTGAAGGCAGTCACCATGTAAATGGTGCGTGGAAAAATAATTTGCAGGAATGAGGTTGTTTTCGATAATGTGTTTACCATTCGGGCTTTCTCTCCTCGGGGAAAACTATAATTATACTTTAAAGAAATCCACCACTCCACCCATCTGCACCATCAGTGGCAGGATTCGGTTAATTTTACCTCAGCTCATGGTTCCACTGGGCAGCCCTCACCCACAAACACTTTAGGCAGTTGTTATGGCTCAAAGCTCTGTGAATCACACTCAGACTTGGATGAAATCCCTGTTTTTTCCCCTCCCTGTGGATAAGTCTTGACAGCAGTCTACCTACCTTGACAAACAGTTCTCCTCAGCTGCACATCTCAGGTTGTACATTGGGACTCTCTGGGCATAAGCAGAGGCTTGAATGTAGTACGGGTCAGGTACCAGATCAGGCAGACCTAAACCAACAAACAACATTATAGTGATAATAGCTATAAGAGTGATGGTAAATAAAAGTGGTACATAAAACATGAACCAATCAGTCAATTAATGTTTCATTTACAGACAAACACAGTAACAGATGGGAAATAGATGCAGAAATGTAAAACCAAGTCAGACAAAAAAAACCAAACTGATTAATTGAAAGACAGGAAGCATTTTATCATCTTAAACACCACTATTGGTCATTAATCCAACTCTTACCATACTGATGATACCTTGTGCCATATCCGGGTCTCGATCTCTGGCTCGGTCTGTCGTACACGTCATAATGATTGTAATATGGGTTATCGCCATCACTGGACTTGTAGGGGTCGTAGGGATCATCACCGACCATCATGTCTTCTCTCCGGGCCGGAGGCGGACTGACGGTGACCTTTCCCTGGGTCTCGTTGCTGCTCCTCTGCGTCCCGTTGCGTTCACTGACGTGGTCATTGTGATGCTGGCGGTGCTCGCGTCCTCTCACGAGCCTTTGGAGCAGAGACGGGGCCACAGGCTGGCTCGAGGTGTCCGGATGTCTCACGTTGGCATCACGGATGATGGTGACAGGTCGTGCGTGCACTTGCTGCTGAGATGCGCCCCTGCGTTTCGGTGGCTGATACTCAGAGCCCTGGCTTAAAATGCTGAAGACCTTGCCGTTGTGGGACCACTGTAGCGTCTGCCGGAGAGCCGCTCTTTGGTTATTTCCTTGCTGGGTCCCCGAGTTTGTCTGAGACTGCACAGCATGCAGGAGGAAAACAAACAAATAGACGCACGCATATGCGTAAAGTGGCGTGCCAAATATGCGTAATCCCATATTGAACTCCGTAAAAGGAGATTTAATGTGACAAAGCCAATATTTCAAAAATGAGCTGGAGTTGCCACTTGTCTTTGACTTAAATATCCTTCATCACTATTCGAAGGATATTCATTGAGAAGAGAGGAAAAGTTTAAATGTATCCGTGTAAACTCATCTCACTCTGCTCCTGTAGCCTGCAGTGAGATGATGATGATGAGGAGGAGAAGGAGGAGGAGGAGGAGTTCAGCATTTGGCGTTTATGAATCTGTTATACAAGTCTGGTGCTGCTGCTCATATAACCACTGAATGGATACGTGATGTGTGATCATTCCCAGCCAAGTGTGTTTGATAACTGCTCTGTCTGGCGCTTTGAAATGTGGTAAATGTGTGTCGGTGACAGGCAGTGAGACTTGTTTTCTTCCTCACAAAGAAATCATGCACATTTTGAATTATAACAGACCAAAAACAGATGCAAGCTTTCTTCCTACTTCACTTGGATTGGGTTTCATATAAATAGCAAGACCCAATTCCAGTAAATACTGTATATTGTCCCAATTTTTTGGTCATGATAAATAGCTTTTTCCTTGACTGTTGGATGACCTCCCAAACAAATTGCAACACACTCTACAAGAACTCTCTGCACTTTCTCATTGGAGGAGCTCACCAACCCTAAACATCCCTCTTTGATGGCCCTGCAACATTTGACATTTTTTCTGGGAAACCGTCTGCCACAACCCTTCCTCCACCCAGTCCTGTCTGTGTTGCACTTTACTGTCAACGTGAAAGATTCATCACGTGCATTCCATTGTAATCTTCTATAAGGTCATACATAATAAGTCTATTCTGAGCAAAAAACAAAATGAGGCTGCGGTGATACTTGATATCTGCATTACTGTGTCTGGTGGCAGACTGGTGACCCCCACACTCCTCTCCTGATAATTCAAAAGTAATTAGCTGCAGCCCAGTCAAATCACGCCCTGCTGTTAACACCCGAGGTATAATGCATAGTTTGGGAAACTAAATCCAGGGTTTCCATTTTCCTCCATCAATCAAAACCAAAAAAACTGACCGCAGGATGGCTGCTGCTAAACCACAGCAAGTGCTCAAAATGATTTTTGTTTTTGAGAGAGCTACAGACTTGAAAGCAAAACATTTGGTTTATATGAGAGGAAGTTTCATTAACATGTAAAACCTGAGATTAATTATGAGCTACTATGTATATTTATAAAGCTAGCAAGGAATAATGATCAAATAATATAGAGATCACCTGTGATCTAATAACAGATCAATCACATTGTTCTATATCCCGACACTAGGGGGCAGATGACTGCAAATAACATTGGAGTGCTGCATATACCTGAGGGAGATGTCTGGGAATTGGGGGATTATGGTTTTTCCTTAGACAAATAATTAATAATGATTTCCCAAAAGTCAAACTATTGCTTTCAGGGGTCAGTATGTTTTAACTGTTGTCAGATGCTTGAACAGCATCTTTGCTCATCCCACTGTTTTGTGATGTCGCATATTTCTTTGAACCAATCAGAGTTTAGCAATATTAAATCAAAATCTGATGAGTTTTTGGGCTGTTTTGATGAAGCAGATACGTTCAAATTTTGAGTGTTAAACTCTTAATAAATAATAACTTTGGAAATTTTGTTTTTCAAAACTTTAAAGGTGCCATGTGGTGTTTTCATGTAAACAAAGTTATGTTTACATTCATTCCTCATCAAAATGTGTGTCTCATTAAGGTCTAACAAAGTAGGTTGAATGCATTTCCTTCCTAATAAAACATTTCCAAAGCAAATTTTTATAAAAAATGTTTAAACCTGTTTTATTTACATTCATGTTTGATAGTTAACAGTCTTATTGGGCACATTGCTACATTTCTTGGTGCGTTACGGCCACCTGTAGCTCACCTGCAGATTAGAAAACGTTGCCCGTTAACACTACTAGTGGCCAAAAACTCCACAGAGTACCTTTTAACTTTGATAGTTGCATATTTAGTTAGGAATATTTAACATACAGATGAAACTTGAGCTGTAAAAACACAGTGTGGTGGTGATTTATACATCAACACAAGCACTTATGATTCCATTGGAAATCTATTCTGCCCAAACAGAAGCTGAGAAAGAGACCGAGAACCAAAGTTGGACTAAAAATACTTCATGGTCTGAGAATGGTTTCAATTTAATGGTGAACTGATTATATCATGCTGTATTTTACAGTTTAACCAGTTGTATTGTTCTTGGATAACGAAGGTGCATTTCATCTCTCTTTCATGTGATGTAACATTTCAGCTTGTGCAAGCTGTAAGGGCCAATCAGAGTGGAGTTATATGATCTCCCAAAAATGTATCCTCCCTGCAGATTTATATGAGTTGTTCGGGAGTTAAAGATAAGTGGGAAATGTTTGAAATTATTAAGAAACAGGATTCCTGTGGCTTACTTATCCAAATGAAGATGCTTGATTTTGTGAAACATTTTGACACTTGGTTTAACATTAATCATTTCCTGGGGATTAAAAAGTGAAAAAAAGAGTCATGAGCTATGACTGTGGCTGCTCTTTTGTAAATGTTTCCTTTTTTGACTTCAGAGCCGCAGTTTTATTGTCATTCACCAAGGATTTTTTTCCCATTGTAAAACCCCTACAGATGCACCGTAGTTTAAACCGACATCTGAATGTGGTTTTGCTCAGAGTATGACTAATAAACACTCCTCTGAATCTGCATACAGAGACTACAAACTATGTGTTCCTGGATTTGCTCCTGTCTCTTCCTCTGAACACCAGACAGTCAGAACCGGTTATAACGGGTTGCTGATGTTTTTCTCTCATAATTCATTGAACTTTCTCCATGCAGAGTTCTTCTTGTCTCCAGTGAGGGCAGCACAGCATTCCCTCAACACAGCTCAAGAGACACATCTGCAAGGAATTAGTCGAGTTCTTTTGTCCACGTAGCTGGAATTCACCCCCATTCCTGTATTTTCTATTTGGACACTCGACTGTGTTAAAATAATTTGAATATATATCCAGGTCTTGGTTGCAGAGTACGGAAGGAAAATAGCGACAAGACCTCCTGCATAAGACACGTCATTGAGTAAAAAAGGGAAAAAAACATCTCCATCCTTTCATGATGCTAAATTTACCATAAAACCAACACCATTATTCAGTGCCATCACTGAGTAAACATCTGGCAGACATTTGCTACTTTGCTTGAGACGTAAACCCTACATTTAAACATTTACAGCAGCCACCCACTACATTTAAGGCATATTTAATTAAAATGTGCTCTCGCATATGATATAAAACCCACATTGCTGCAGTTTTGATGGCTTTGTTTTCTCAAACATGTGCCGTTAAAAAATTCAGCTTCAGAAGTATAGTTGAAAAAAGGATTGTTTTCTCCAGTTCTGTTTATATTCACATTTAAATATTCATCATTTTGACTTCATCACAGTTAAACAGGACCACACGTATCTCTGATAACATCCACAGCAAGCCTACTTCCTCTGGTTTCTTCAATCAGATCCCTCTACTTAAACCCCACTACTTCTAAATCATTACATCCCTGCTTCTGTTAATTGACATCTTTCTACACTCTCACATTTCTGTCCAGCAGTAGATCTCGCCGTCCACCCATTTAAAAAACCCCAACTCAGCCTACACAAGCAAGCTCAGGTTCATCTCAGCGCAAATCTCTACAACAGAAACAGACAATTCAAATATGTTCTCCTCCTTCATAAATACTGGGTTTCCATTACTTTTGGAGCACCAAACGAAGGTTTTGCACCACACACACACACACACACACACACACAGACACCACATACGCAGAACAGTCTGGTGGACTACGTGGCACTCTGCACATACACTGTAGACTCTGCAGTCAGAAGGAGGAGCGCTTTATCAAAACAGAGCCAAGAAAAGTTTACATTGTGCAATGATTCATGCAGATGTATGTCCTTCCAGTCCACAAATTAGAGAAGCAAGGATACATTCCAGTTAGTTCAGTGAGAAAGAGATTGATTTGCTCTGCTTTGACTTGTGAGGTTGTATGATTTATTCTCTGCAGGGATTTATGCATCTCTCTATTTGCCAAGAAAATAACAAAGTTAACTGCAGGGATAACTTTCGGACACTTATCACACTTGAAGTCGGTGTTGTTCGGTGAAAGCCTTCAAACTCCCCTTTTGACTTGAATTGGGATGTTGCTACTAAACCTTTGATAGTAGTTAAAATGGTATAGTTACCATGTGAAATGATGATGATTTTCAGTCAAATTCAGATTTTTTTGGCCATTTAGCGGCAGTGGAAACAAGCTGTGAACACACTAAAAATGTATCACAATTTGAAGAAATTGTTTGACTTTTTGGGAATATGCTCATTCACTTTATAAGTTAGATAAGAAGAATGAAAACAATCTCACTCTCATATCTGTCTGGTAAAAATGGATCTATAGCCAGCAGCTGCTTAGCTTAGCACAAAGACTGGAAGCAAAGGGGAATCAGCTAGCCTCGGTCCGTCAGAAGGTAAAAAGGTTAAAAAAGATTAACAGTTTATTTCTTTACTAAGCTTATTTGTTGACCAGGAAATAGTCCGGCACATTGCTCCCTGTAAACATGTCTCACGATTTACTAGTGAGGTTTTTGTTTAGTAGTGACACCGTCCACTCTCAGCTAGGTCATGAGTTCAAATCCTAGCACAGAAACTTCCTGTATAAAGTTTGCATGTTCACCTCCAGTTTCCTTTCGCAGTGTGAACACATGCAGGCCGGGTGGGCTGGAGAATTTACAATGAGCTAACCGCAGGTGTTACTGTTAGTGTGTTAGTTTGTCTACCTTCTCCATATCCAGCTCATGGTGGGTCGGTTCTGGCCTCTAGTGGCCCACATAGTGAAAATGGGGAAGACAATAAACGAAGGAATTAATGTTTTTTCCCCACATCCTATGAATAGAATGTGACATTTGAAAATGAAGGTAAGTATGTCAGTTTCTCCTGCTGCAACAGAAATAGACTGAGGGAACACTTGTATATTTTTGACAAATGGTCTCTTGACTAACATCATTAACTAAAGAGATGGAAATATTATATTTTTAGATGCAGTGCTTTCAAGGTCTTATTGTCAGAGTGAAGCAGTTATGCCACTACATGAAACACACTTTATTCTGTTTAAAAAAAGAATGATGTCTCCATCTACAGGAGACACTCGGTACATTAAAATGAGGAAAATGAGCTTTGTCAAGTTTAAATATATTCTGTTATGCAAAGTATCCAAGCTTGATATTTTTTATGATCAACTCCGCAGAAGTAGAAGTATATTTTGAAATATTTCCATGAAATAATTCCTGATGTCTCAAAAATATGAACACATGAACACACATTTAATTCTTTAGTTTATTCATAGAACGGAAAAAACAACAGATACATTTACAGTAAAAACAAAAAGCCACACAGAAAAGCACAACACACATTTCTATGCTTAAATTTCATCAGTGCCAAACAACAATACTTGTAAATCCCATCGTCAAAATTGGTCTAAATGTCGGTCCAATAGATTGAATGCTGTAACAGAGTTGAATAGGTTTGCTGCAAGAAAAGTTCATGTTCAATAGGCTGCTTGTTAAAATTGTCAAATATTTGTTCATTTGTGAGAAAAATATAAAACGTGTACAGTTGTACGATGTGCGCCATCGGCCCGAAAACAAAGTAAATTACTAATAATAGATATTTGATATGATTAATCAAAAATTGAAGATCCGTGCAGAGAGGTTGATAAATAAGAACAGACCCTGAAACAGACATACCACTGGTGCATTAAAGGCTAGTGGTTCACACCGGAGGCGCTGCGAACAGCAGGTGTCCAGAGAAGTAGCTTTTGGTGCTCAGCCCGGTGGTCCCCTCGCTGGCCTCCAGCCACACTTTGTCTCCCGCCTTTAGCTGGATCACCGTGTCACCTGATGACAAGTAGTGACCTCCCTGATACACCTTGTAACCGCGCAGCACCAGCTTGGTATTGCACTTCAGGTCCACATCTCCCACACTGACAAAGGATATGCTGAGAAAGCTGAACTGATAGACACCGGGGATGACGCACGTAAACAGGCCTGTTTTGTTGCTGTAAAGGTTCTGTTTGTTGTAGATGACTTGACGGAAACTAATAATTTTCTTTGAGGATGGGTTGTACTCGCCCAGAAGGACGGAGAAGGCCGATTGTAGCTGTGTAGCATTGGAGTTGAGTGCAAGCTTTCCAGGGAGGCCTGGGGGTCCTATTGGACCTGCAGAGGAACAAAAGTATAGAAAACTTATTTGCTTTGAATCTACTTTGATAAAATAAATGTTTGATGCTACATTATGAATTATTCAGTGGGGGGAAGTAACTTGCTTAAGCACACACATGAAGTACAGTTTACTTTTACTGATCTACATTTTAGATGGAAATGTTTTACTTTTTACTCCACTTCATAATTAGTACTTGTTTAAAATTTCTATTTTTATCAAACAACATATATGATAATCGTCTAAAATATGTTGCATTGTTCAAATGAGAGATAGGTGGACAATCATGACACCTGGGACATGAAAATAAATGTCCCAGGTGTCCGTACAGTGTAAGTTAAAAAAATTGGTGAAGCATAAAAGATGGATGTACTGTAGAGATGAACTGTATTCCAAGATCTACTGTGTACGTGATATATGTTTATGTTAATTTATATTTCATGTACATTATATAAGTTCACCAGATATGAAGATGCTGAGGCTGAGCTTGTTTTTTTTTACATGTGGGGTAAATGTGTCTTGATGATGTTGCACGTTTTGTTAAATTTTTCAGTACTATCTACAAGGTACAAAAGGCTGAACAGACGATAACTGACTAGATTACCTCGTTGTCCAGGAGGGCCTGGAGGTCCTGGAGGTCCTGGTGGTCCTGCTGGTTCATTTGGTTCATCTGGTTCACAGTCTGTATATCAAGATATAGAAGTTAAACTTATCTAGCCTCCTATTTCTAAGATTTTATTCAAAATGTGCTAGTATCAGTTAACCCTGACTGGAGTGAGGATCACCTTCACGAAGATTATAAAAGTTAAGTGTCATGATCTCAATGTCATTTTTCTTAAAATTTGGCTAGCGCTTGTTAGTACTTAAACCGACCTCTTCTCGATTGACTTCATTACAGCTATCACCCGTGCCTGCAAGATCAAACACCACATATAAAGAACCATTTCCATACAAGTGATTAGAGAGGAAATAAACACACCAGGTTAGAAAAACAGAATGAAAAATACAGTAGGTGACAAATTATTGTGAATTCGGAGCTGAATGTCTTCCCCCATGGTCAAAAAGTTTTGGGCCGTGCTGTTTCACCTGTGCATGGTCTCTCCCTCCAGGCTGAGAGGTTCAGGCGGGGGATGCTGGAGCAGCGGGTGAGCCGGTTAGTGTTAGAGCGGATGCTGAAGGGGTCAACAGGGACAGACGTGATACCGGTGTTGGCACAGATGATTCCGGATAAGGAGGCCCTGGCCAGAGCGGCTCTCTGAGCCCGGTTAAAGACGCCTGGGTTCTCGTACCACAGCCTGATTTTTTCAAACAAGGATTTAGTGTCAACAGAGGCTGTATTTGAAATGCAAGTTCTTTTAGATTGTGTAAGCATCACTTTACGCATCCACACACATACTGACCTGTCACCCTGGCGGATCCTCTTGAACTGTGATGCGATGAGGCAGGCGAACACAGGCCCCACACGGCCACCACGGACGAACGGCTCCGCCACGCCTCCCATCCAGATGTCGATGTTGTCGGCCGTACCGTAGAGCTGCAGCAGCCTGCGAGCCAGGCCGCTGTTGTTCAAGACCTGAGCGAGCTGCGCCTGATTCTGGGGCTGAGACAGGCCACAGAACTTGCGCCAGGCGTTGTAGCCTTGAGGAAATAACGAAACAAGTCAGTAAGGAGAGGAGGAGGAGAATTAAGAAAGAGAAGAAACATTAGAAAAGGCTAAAAATGTGAGTGATGGTTGTACCAGGCAAGCCGTGGTCACGTCCCCTTTCCATGTTCAGAGAGCCCAAGTCCAAAGCCAGATGCATCACAAACTGGAACAACCTCTCCCTCAGAGCGTCCACCATCATGTGATCCTGAGTGTTCAGTTTAGCAGGACTGCCCGTCAAGCCACGGAGCAGAGGGTCAATTCCACCTGAAGGTAAAAGGTCAAATAAAAGTTAGGCGGACAGTTTGAGAATGAGTGATTGATAAGTTGCTACCCTTCTCTTTGCACAACTCACCCTCAAAGATGATCCTCCAGGGCGTGAAGAAGGCCTTGAACAAGGGGACGCTGGGGAACCGACTGGTCTCACGGAAATTTTCATCCAGACGCCCTAAGAATGGCTGGATGGCCAAGTGAGCGAAGCGGTAAGCTGCTGTTGCAAAGACGTTGGCGATGCTGGGGTCCACGTTAGGATTGTAGCCGGGGTAACGGCCGAGCTGTCTACGCATCGCGTCGTCACCCACAATGTGAGGCAGATAGTCCCTGAAAACAAACACCTGAGAGAGAAAGAGATCTATTTTGAGTGAAAGAGAGTGGAGTGTATGATGTCGTATCTTTCATGCGACAGTGCTGTTGAAGTGATGAGGAAGGCTGCTCCGCGGACACTGTTCTTGCTGGTATAATAAAGTTTATTACAAACAAGCAACACATGTCATGACGGACGTCTAGAGCGCCCGGAGGTCTCGAGTCGAATCTGAAAGCCCTGCCTTTCGGGCTCTCGCACCTCCTTATATAGGGTACATGTTATGCAACATTTGGGCTGAAGTCAAGACAATGTATGTGGCTCCGTCATTCTACACATCTACCCTTCAGCCCCTGGTATCCTGCACATCTGCTTCTTATATAAGACAAAGACACTTGGGGCCTTCGCTGTATTGTGCAAGACCTGAAAATATACCACAATGACACATGCTTTTGAGCTGTAAAAACATAAACATGAATGCTGATTGACTCTCAGGTTTGCCTACCTGTGTGTAAGCACCCTGGATCTTGCGGGCCTCTTGGTAGAGCGTCTCGCTGTCCCAATGTCGGTTGAGACGCTTCAGTTCCCGAGCCAGGCGGTTATGCTCGCGCATAAACAGGGTGTGAATGGACGTCAGAGCGATGTTCTCGTCCACGCGGCCATCGCCTTACAGACAGAAATGTACACATCAAATAGTTTTCATAGTAGTAATAGTTATCTGCAGTTATACATGTTAGTATAGGGTCATTGTTTTCTCAAGATAATTCGTTACAATACATAAAAAATACTATAGCCCTATTAAGCATTTATAAGTACAATATATGTTCAATAAATAAATACACTATGATGTGGTTGTATAACAACATTTCTAAGTGTTTAATAATCTACAGTAATTTTCAACAATTATACCTTGTAATAGGAAGACATTTTACATTATTACAAATGTATTATATTATATTGTTATTCATTATCCGTTTATAGGTCAGCATCCCGCTGTGGAGTAGCTATAGGAGCTATACTTATAAGCGCTTGTAAATGCTAAACATTTTTTTTTTTTTCAATTTTAGAAGGTTAGAGTCTAGAGCAAGATATACATCAGTTTTTTACAACATAGCAACCCCAAAATGCTTATTACTGATCTTTTAAGATCTAATAAATGACTAACTAACTACACATAAAGCTATTAGTTATAGTGAACTTGCAAGATGACTAACCTGCGATGAAACATGGCACCTCTCTGGCGTTCGTGTCGTTGGTAACTCTTCTGCGAGTGGCACACATGTTCGCCTGGAGCGGGCTAAAGGGCAGGAGCTCACGCCGGTTGTCTCTGAACTCTGTGTTCACGCGCAGCAGGCCGTCATCACTTTCAAGGTCGCGAAGAAACCGGGCAAGCTTCTCATCAGAGCCGTACACTTGGCCGAGATCCAGGAAGGCTGTCAGGGTGTTGATCTGCTCTCTCTTGTTGGGTTCTCCACCAAAATTGAAGGCAGAAACTCCCGTCCCGCAAACAGGGGCGGATCTGAATGCAGGGATGCAGCTGTCTGGGCCAGTGGGCAGGCGGGGGTCGCCGGGAGGAATCTGTTTGTAGAAAAAAAAGACCAATTTTCATGGAGGGAAGCTTTTTAGTGAATACAACATCTCTGTGTTTGAGTTTGAGTTTTCACACGAACCGCGATGGGGATGCATGGCTCAGTTTTCTCACAGCTCTCATCACAGTTGATCCCGTTGCTGAAGGATCGGATGCTGGGGGAGAACGGCGTGAAGGTGAGATCGTGGTCGTTCCACTGACCAAACAAGGTCACCATGTGAGTGAACTGTGTGTCGTTGACAACGCCTGCGTCTGTTGTGCGAAGGATGTTGTTGGACACCAGTCGCACCTGAGAGTGGAGTAGAATAGTTTTAATTTTAAATCAGCATTTACGTATATGAGTCAAAGCGTGTGTCAAGGTCGTACCAGTGGGAGCAAGAAGTTGTTGATTCTTCGGGTGTTGTTCCAGCCTTTTGGTTGAGAGATGCCGTCTTCATATTCGGCAGGTAGCCAGCGGGCGAAGGGGGTGTTGGAGGCTCCGCGGCGAGGGTCAACTCTAAAAGAGAAACAGGGGACGTCAATGTTTGGAAACGCTGCTTGAGAAATGCCAGGAAAGTGAACACATCTTCTGCGGTGCACCGCCCAAGATGTTCAGGTGTATTTCACAAGCATTTCCTCTAAATGTTAGCAACACTCAATCTCACAGAACCGTCAGGAGTCCATTCATTCGTTACATCTTGCTTCTTGGAACGAAGTGCTTTTTGCCTACATGCATGTAGGAAACTGTTATTCTAGAGTCAAAATAGTTTTATATTATAAATTAATTTTTTTTGCATGTTAGAGTTTATCTATGTTTCTTCCGTTCAAGATCATGTTAAAGAAGTGAAAAAATATAGAAAAAAACTGCCACATGAATGATGAAGGGAGTTTTTTGGAAACAGCATTTTATGTCACTTGAATGTTTTCTCTTACATGTTGTTGCAGAGGCTGGTGGCTGTGCGATACTTGTTGAGGTTTGGCGTGGTGCGGCATGATGGAAGGCTGACTCGAGCTGCACATCCAGTTATTTCGGCAAGCCTCTGCAGATCCTCTGCGGAGAGCAAATCTGAAAAGAATGTATCGATGTGTGAATGTCAAATAACAAAACAGTCTATCACAGACCCATTAACCAGGACCAGGAAAAGTTGTCAGAAAAACTGTGTGAGCACTGTGTGTGCACTGTGTGTGCACTGTGTGTGCACTGTGTGTGCGTGTCTGTTTGGCCTGTCTTACCTGTTGCGTTGAGTGAGCGTTTGTGGACATGATGCACCCTCTCCTGCAGCAGACGGAGGGTTTGTGCCATGTAGTCAGCGGATCTCACAGCTGAGCGCGAGTCACCACGAGGCTGCTTCAGGAGACGAAAAGTATCGTGAGGACGCACCATCTCCCTGCGGACTCGTCTCAGACTCCTGGATGAAAAAAGTCACACAGTCAAAAAAATGAAGTCTGAATTGTGGTATTCTTTTGGACCTTTACCTTTTTCTTACAATTACTGAGCTGCAGAATTACTGAAATGAATAGCTTTTCATGACAAAGAAACAGCTTTTCGGTGTATTATTCTGCTGAATTCATTTGAAATATAATATACTATTTTACTGTGTGAGATGAAATAATCAATAAAATGAACTCACTCTTCCCTGGAGTACTTGTATGCATCATCAACAACTTTCTTTGCCTCCTTAAAACACTGTTCAAGAAGAGGGCTGCCGAGATATTCTCCTGCAAAGAAACAATAAAAAAGTAGAAAAACACAATAACTGAAATATAATATTTACAGACAGAAAAAAAAAAAACTATATTCATCAAATTGTTCATCCATCTTGACAAAATAATGCAGACACATTTAGGTGGAGATTAGAAACGTGTTTACAGACTAAGGGATGTCGCCTACCTGCAGGTTTGGAATGAGCAGGAATCAGGCTGATGCCCAGCACAAGAAGTGCAGAGAGAAGCATGTCTAAAACAAATAAATAAAAGTCAGTATGAAAATATAATTCATTGTATTCGTCAACAAGCATGCACAGAAATTATTTCTTCAGAACCATGTAACATTAAAAAAATATCCAAGCATTCACAACAAAAAGCAAATCTCGTTACCTGTGTCTGTAGAGATGTCAGATGCTCTTGAGATGTGGAGTTGGCGGTGTTGTCTTTATATTCAGTTCGGGGCGAGGCCTGAGTAGGGTTGTCCAGGTGATGCTCCTGTCAGTAAAGAGAAGTTCCTTCTTCCTCCTCTCTCTGCTCAAGGAAATCCTTAACTCTTATCATTATTGTTTGGAATGATTTTCTCATTTAGAAAACTATAATTACCAGAATCAGAGGCAGAGGTAGTGAGGGTTGTAATAGTAAATCATTATAGTATAATGTGTACTATTTGTAGTTGGCTTCTAAGAATTTAAATATGAAGCTATTTGAATTACTATGTGTCTTGTTTACTATTAAAATTTAAATGTTGATGAGTTTTTTTTTTCTTTATTGATAGCCAAATAGTAAAGAGATCTGCAGCATTTTGACAGTTTTCTTTTAGTCACTTGTTGACTGATGTTGCCATTTTGTGGTTGTGGGCCTTTTGTGTTACCACACAGAAACTGATGAACTTGAGTAAGTATTTGAAAAGGGGAAGGAATGCACACTTGTTCCTATTAATTAATGCACATTAAAAATAAGAGTTTATCTACTTTAGCCTCTGAATGAAACGAAAAATCCCTTTCAGCAGAATCAAGGTAAGCTATCAGCGACAGAGCATCACAGGTAAATGAGTAACAGGTTGCATGTGTGAGCCATGGTTGAGCAATGAGGAAAAGGAAAGACAGATATACTGTCAAATATAAACTCACCTTGGAAGTGTATTTGCGTGTTTGGGATGCCAGCCCTGTGGCTGCTGTAGATACAAAGGCTTTTCATAGTTGTCACGCAAATTTGTCACTAAAAACTCAAAACAAAGAACAGAGGCATGACAGACGTTAATCTACCGTGAAGATCATGAGTTACAATAATTAACTGATAGACATTGATGAGATGAATAACATGCTGAGGAGAGTATTACATAACGTACTATTTGAGTCCAAAAACACACCAGAAGACCTTAAAAATTCTCATTATTTATGAAAAAAACATCAAGTATTTAATTAGAGATTTCAGCTGTAGACAAACACACACAGCTGAGACTACAGGATCATGTTGGATTATGGATTTATTTATCTAGACCGTATGTTTTGAATCAGGAGTCGAGTGATTGAATCCTAATCCACCTGTAAATTCAGCAGTCATCCCACTGAACCTTGGGCTACATTTCAACTGTAAAATGTAATGGATTAATTTGTAGTAGACATTGTTGAAAAGTTGAGGAAGAGGTTGTACAGACATCATAAAAATAAAAATAAATCTTGCACGTCATGCTAAAGCATCAGTGACTACAAGTGATTTACAGTAATTTACTTTAATATGTAAAGGAAACGTAGGGTGAATAAAAAGTTTTAATGAAAAAGAAAGAATATTCTATATCACTTTTTTTTCTCATTAATTTCAATGAGAGTTAGGTTTGCCTGTTTGTTAAAAAAGTGCAGGGTCACTTTTCTGTCAGCACATCGTGTTTGCAACATCCACAGGACAGTTGCACTAATCGTCCCCAGTTCCCTCTTTGCAGGATGTCATAAAAAGCAGAAACTAACAGCAATGGCTGAAACATTGTTGGTCAACCTCAGGGTTTAGCAAGAAATCATATTTCTCCAGTGGATTGGTTTGAAAGCTGCGTTTATGTATTTGACAGGAGAGTGCTGTTGGCAAATTCTGCTTTTACAATCTACCAACAATTCTGCACAGTCAAAAGAGCAAGAACTTCATAAGCAACAATACATGCGAATTGAAAAAACGTCAGGGTTTGTTGATGATAATTTAGTGCGCTGTGGCTTTAATAATGCCTCCCAGTTCTGTTAATTATAAGTGTAATTCCCCATGTTCCAGGAAGAAGGGCTGTTTTTGAGCAATGCATGAGTCATTTACGCTTGTTTTGGCTAATACTTACTTGGTTTAAAAATTTGCAAGATACACTCCTCATCTTTACTATCAACATCATAAGGAAGCAGTGTAGTTGGAACCAGAGATAATAAATTCAAGGTGTCTTCCACCAGACTGATTACGCTAAAAGGAGTTCCCGACATTCAGGAAATCTTATACTATTTCCAATTACTTTCATTAAACCCCATGCATATGAAAAGCTAGAAAAGAAGTGCAGGAGATTATGTGTTTATCCATGTGCAAACCTGAGGCCTTATGAACATAGACACAATTTGCACAAAGCAAATTAATATGAAATAGAACTAAACATCAGTCCTTCACAAAAAATTCATGGACAAAAGACAAACTTTGCAATAAAAGAGCTTGCAGGAACAGTCGAGACGTGTCCTGCACCACATCTGACAAGTACACCGAAGCATTAAGAATACAAAGGCCTTTTATGCCATTAAATAAACAGCAGTCAATGCATTTTATGTGACCCGAGTGTAAAGACACCTGTGTTATATGAGTTTTATAGTGTCTTGCTAAAAGCCAGTTTGAGGAAGTTACTGATATATTCACTGCATATAATACGCAGTGAGTTTGCAAGAACGCTTTATGTTTGGGTGATAATGCCAGATTTCTTTTGGTTGGGTTGTGTTTGTGGTAGTTTATTCCTTATCTTTGTATTATTGCAAATCTACCCGCTGTGGGATTAATAAAAGATTATCTTATTACACTTCTTACATGCCTGTAAGGACTGTTATTACCACAGCCTTGATACATGCACCTTGCTGCCTCCACCCTATATTACACTTAATCAAGTCAATAAGCTTGGCCACATTTTTTGCTTTGCTAATAGTTTTGGTGATGTTATGTTTTCACCTCTGTGACTGTTTTCATGTCGTCTGCATTATTCAAACATCACAGACACATAGACGTTTGGTTGAATCTCAGAAATATGTGTTAATAATGTGGATAAACACAAAGAATATAAGATTAGATGAATATATTAGTAAATTGCAGCTCTAATTTGTGAAGTTTGGTTTATATTTCAGGGGGATCGTTGTCCTCAGCTCAGTCGAAAACAGCACAAACAAAATGGCTGCAGCATCGCCATGTTTCATGTGAAACACACTTAGCAAAGAAAAGCCTATAGTTCAGCTGGAGTTCTTCTTAAATGTGCAGATTCGGTCACAAAGAATGTCAAAGAGATTTCACAAGCAAAGCTGGCACAAAGAAAAAGCCCCGACTCAAAAGGTCAGAAGGAAGAAACTACGACGGGAACAAAATGTGCAATGCTGTCATGGAATCACGCCCACTATTATTCAAAGACAACCATTGTGACGCCAAATACTTTGAACAATCGACAGCATAGGAACAATGTCAGTCTCTTTCAGCACCTCTTGTTTTCAAGTAAGTTATAGGCCGCTTACTTCACTTTATGCTCAACAGGAAGTACAATTCTATGGTGTGAAGGTGCAGAAATAGCCAACATAGTAACCTCAAGCTGGTTTGTATCACTGCATAGTATACAATTTCAGATAGGCACACTTCTCTGAGAGCTGCTGCAGAGATTAGAATTACTGGAATTACACACTTGTTCTACCATAAACAACTGGTCATAAAGATAAGCCAAGAGACTTATCCCGGAAACTTCCAAATCGTGTTATATTTCACAACATAAAGAAACAATAGTCAGACTGCAATCCAGTTGAGGCTGTACCTTTAATTACGCACAGTAAAAATGTTAGAAGGATCTAAGAAAAGTGGAGATGGCTTTGTTATTCTCAGACCCTCACCATGTGGACAGTTTAGCCTGAGGGTGGCGCCAGAGAGGCAACCATGTTGATACACATCAAAAACATTTATAGGCCCAATCCCAATGTCCCCTCTAATGCCTGAAACCCTGAACCCTCAGGGGTTTAACTGATATCATCTGTTAAATTCTAGATTTTGAGAGGCTGTAAGGACTTGAAATTGTGTGAATACTAATGGGACAGCCCTTTGCTGCAATATTTCATGTTACCTAGACAACATCTTAAAGCTAGGGTGGGCGATTTTGGAGAAAACAGCCGTTGAGATTCCGTCGCGTGCTCTCTGGCCTCTCCCTGCCACGCTACCTGCTGTAGCTCCTCCCACCGAACGTCAGTTATGCGCGTTCATGTGAATTCAGTTACATTGATAGGAAGACGAAACACGCAGGGACGCACCAACGTCGTTGCCAAGGTGACCGGACAGTCCCACAGCCAATAAGAACGGAGAATCGGAGCCTCGCTCTGATTGGTCAAAGTGTACATGAGCGGTGGCAATTTTTGGGTGCGGCCCACAGAGGCAGGGGAGAGCAAAGTTATGAGCAGATATTCTCAGAGCACTTCACCTACATATAGCTGACTGGCTATTAGGACAGTTTTGCCAAATATTACAGTAAAGAAATTACCCACCCTAGCTTTAACATGGTATGTACAATTGTAGGTATTTATTATACTATTTACTCATACTGATTTGAAAGTCTTCCAGGCTTCTGCCTCACGAGATCAGATGTACCTGTCAAATAACGTTTTTTTCTTTTTTGCCAAAAAACAGCTTCAATGAGAAAATTGAATATTTAATGAATACATCTGTGTATTATAGTTTCTGCTTGCACTCCTCTGCTTTCATGTGTTTTTATGTTCAATCTTTCCTTCTTAATTTTTCTGTGTACATTTTTATATGCCAGGCTGAACCCACATGTCTTCTTCTTTTTTTTTTTTTTTTTTTTTTTACAGTTTCTTAAAGTCTCTGGCTTCCACGCTTCCACTGTTAACCCGTGTTTAACGTCCCATTGCTTTGAATTGTGTGTAATTCCCTTGGGCAAAGTCTTCAGAAATGCAGACTTACAGAAAATGTGCATTAAATGTCTGCGAGATACCTCAAGCACTTTGTGATTAGACTGTGGTACGGAGTGAGTGTGGATACTCGGATTGAGCCTTACTCTGTTCAGTGGACAACTCAAACTCAATTGTGTTGCTCAACGTTGTCAGACTTTGTGCAGCTTGCGAAATTACAAGCTGAAATATATACTTTAGAATGAGCCCTCGATCATACCAACCTGCACTTTGAGACTGAATGCTCAAATGCTAAAGTTCTCATTTTAAAATGCCTAAAGTTTGCATAATAAATGTCAACATGTTAACATGCTGGCATTTAGCACGTCATCGCAATAAATTGAATAGTAAAAAATGATATAGCCCCTTTATGTACAGTTGTTGTACGTTTATATAGCATCCATCCATTATCTTTACCGCTTACCTTGTTCAGGGTCGCGGGGGGCTGGAGCAGATCCCAGCTGACATTGGGTGAAGGCAGGGTACAGGTCTCCAGACTATGACAGGGCTGACAAATAGAGATGGATAACCATTCACACTCACATCTAGAGGCAATTTAGAGTTATCAATCTATCTAAACTGCATGTCTTTGCACCGTGAGACGAAGCCGGAGAAACCTGAGGAAACCCACGCTCACATGGGGAGAACAGTCTAGCCACCACAACACCGCGCAGCCTGCTTATAAAGCATCGTTCATATTATTCTAATAGCAAAGCGTTTTGGTTTGTAGGAAAATTAAGCTATTGCATTAAAAAAGTGCTGCACATTGTAGCGGCTTTAAATGTAAAAATAACCATAAAAACCAGAAGCAGAAGTAAACAGTTGTCATAACACAGACTTGAGATTCAGGATGACAGATTTGAGGGGATACTGACTGCCTTTTGAAGGGGCCGTTCTAAAGCAAGGGGATCATAAAATCTTGAGTTTCTTTTTGACCAAAACGGAGATAAGAAATCAGTGTATGGTCTCGTGAAACATACAAGTAGTTGTAGTTACCGCTGCAAAGGAGTTTCATGTTTTCAGTTTGATTTGTCTGATTGCCACTTTGTGAGTGGCAAATATTCTATAGAAAAAACTACAAAAAATATCTCAGAATTCACAATTTAAATGAACCAAAATGTAGCTGAAACAATGCAGCTACTGCATATTTTAAATATACCGTAACTGCAATACATCAGTCTTTAAAATGCAAAAAATGTTTGCACTTTGGTGTGAGGAACTGAATATGAAACCATTATCTTAGTGAACAAACTATCAACCCCCACCCATCAAAATGTGGTTGTTGGGGTGTCCTGTCACATATAAGCTTCAGTACACTCACAGTTCCCTGTACAGACCTCAACACTCAACTAAACGCCAGAAAATAAGAGAGGATGGCCGTGCTCAAGATTGCCTTGATTGTCTTCGTTTGTCTTGAAGGCTGTGGTGAGACTATAATTCATTTTACTCTGATGAGGAATTATGAAGTGAATAGTAAAACAGTCAAGTGATGAGACATTACAATGATTATTATTATTGACAAATATTTCCCCCTGCAGGTCTGACTTCGGCTTTCAACATCTATGGTCTGCACAATGCTCCAGATGCCCTGAGAGCAGTAAGTTTACTATTTTGATTTCTTGTTATATTTTACATTCAAAACATGAATAACAAAAGACACATATTTTACGATGCGCAGCTTCAAAGTATAATGTGTATAAAACTTATCCGATTAAGAATGTACTGAGACAAGACTTATAACACACACTCAGTACATTCTTACCCAACAAATATAACTTCAAGCAACAAATACATTTAATTACAAGAAATTACAAGAGATTCAGGGATCTCCCATAAATTAGAAATGAAAAGAAACTAGAAAAGGTTTATGAAAGTATTTTGTATATTTGGTGCTACAACTGTGTTTTATAATGCATTTAACACTCTATTTCACAGTTGTGGAGGAATTAATCAGATCTTCTACTTTAGTAAAAGTACCAATACAGCACTAAAATACCTCATTACAAGTAAAATAATAACTAATTCAAAATCCTACATGAGTACAATTACAGAAGTATTATCATCAAAATGTACCTAAAGTATCAAAGTAAAAGTATATGTAAGTATAACAGTATATGTTATAAATACATATGTAAATATATATGTCAGAAGTTGAGCTAGTTTCAAGATGATATAGTGTGAGTCCAACCGTCACAGTGAGAACTGAGATTTGCATTTCTTAAAAATCAGGAAGTCTCTTCAAGTAGAATATTTAAAGTAAAAACCTTTCACATGTGTTTTTTTAGTTTCACCTTTGAATCTAGAAAACCTGGTCCAACCACACATGAGTTTCTTCCTCATAAAATACAATGAACATCAGGAAGTACCCTTCACAAATCTCATGCATGCAAAGACCAATAATGAGGCACCCAGTGTGTGTAAGTGGTTAAATGAGTTTAAGGTGTTAATTCATCTTCATTATGTGACTTTTACTTTATAATCAGACTGGGGACGTCTGCCAGGACTGCACCCAAATATTTGAACTCCTTGCCGACATGTTTTCCAATGCAGACCTCCAGGTGAGTACAATAGCGGACGAAGCACAAAGACTGATAGTAGCTCACTGATATTATTATTGATACTGTGCATGTCTATATTCATAAGTCAATATTAAAACACACACTGTGCTATCCCCATGTGATCTGTGGCTGAATAGTTTTCATTAAATAAAAATAAAAAAACTTAAATTTCACCAGATTTTTTATTAGTTGTCGCCCATTTTCACATTCAGAGGTGCAAATGATTTATTTTCAGTCGAAAATTCTGAGAAATTCAAGCATGCACAACAATAAAGATCCCCTTTTTTATTTTTGGTGCGAAGTCACTTCCTATTTTTTGTCTATTAAAAAGTTGAAATGAAATTTCACACCAGTTCCTGTTTCTCACCTGAGCACAAAGTTCCTCTTTCTTCTGAGTCCCATCTGAGTCCAAAAAGAGAAAAATTAAATTGGTTAATTTCAGTGATTTGTATTATCTATTTTGAACCACATATCATTATAGAAAGACTGTTCACAACTCATCGTTACCTCTATTTTGTTGATACCAGTCAGTTGGGATGGTATAGCTGTGATCAGAAAAAAAAGATCAGTAAAATAAGTGCCAGTTCAGTGATTTTACCAAGATACATTTTATTTACCAATTTTATCAATTACAGAGAGCTTCACAAAGCAAAGTGGAAAGATGCAACAACACATAGTGTACAATATAAGACCTATTACTTAGTATGTGTAACACATAGAAAAATATCATTTTAAAAGTCTTAAACATTTTCACACCTTACAAGGTCTTCACAGAGAGGTGTGCTTTGTAACATGTACTTTTGCTATGAGCAACACAAAACAAATGGCATCACATAAAACTTCTCCATTTGCATGCTTAGATACCACTATGGTGCATGGTACTACCAAATAAAACAGTGTTAAAGACATAAATAACTCAACTACTTATGAAGCTGTTTTTTAGTTTATTTCCATCAAAGCAAGGTTTCAAAAAGGCCCCCCTTTTTTTTTTTTTACAAAGGTTTGTTTTTAGTTCCTAATGTCACAAAAGCTGCAATTTAACCAGCTAGCTCCTGTTAGCTACAGCCTCACTACAGATGCTACCTAGCTAGCCCGCTAAAAACGTGTCTAGGTTGGACCTTTATTTGGTATTAAAGTGGTGTTAACGGAAGATCCTCGCTTTTAAATTCAGTTACCTCGGAAGCCTTTTGACTCTGATCATGTTCTGTGAAGAGGGATACAACTCAAAAAGATACTTTTCTCTTTTTTAATACTTTTGTTTGGTGCTAGCTAGCTAACAACTCGCTGATGAGCTTGCTAGGAAGCACGTGATTGGCTGACAGGCGAGGGGGGCGGGGACTGGTGACAGCTTCACTGTCATGGAAAAAGTATATAAAACTTATTCGATTAGATCAGAAATGAAGTCCATAAAATGTACTCTTGCTTTAAAAAATTATATTTTTTAATTATTTGGTGTTTTTTAATATATGTTATGCCTGTTGCTTTAGGCAGCTCGTTTAAGTTTTTGCCTCAGAGGTAAAAGCAACCATTCTTCCTTTAAAGGGTTATTTTGACCAATCATTATGCAACTGGCTTTGCATTGCGCCTGTTGGTCAAAGATGAAATGCAATTGACTTTGTATGGCCACTACCTTATTGTCTGTTTAATGTTTTGCAACTTCGGCAGGCGCTGTTAACCTCCAGTCTATACCATTGGATTTAAGAAAGAAAAACTGTCTCATTTAATAACATAAAAGACATTATCACAATGCATGTAATTTTGACAGGAAATTTGAAAGTTATTTATAATAGCACTTAAACTGTTCATGCGATCCTCTGACCTTTGACATAGGTTGGCAGAGGGAATTCTGTTGCATGTCTCCTTAAATCAAAGATCATGTTTAGATTTATATCAATAATGTAAATATAATATAACTTTGTCCTGAGGTTTAAAGAACACACAACACCTAATTTAGCGCTCCTTTTTAGAAAAAGATTATGGATGGCCTTGAAAATCTGTGTGACCACCTGCCTGGACCAGCTAGTACTGCTAAACTCTGCAAAGATGAGGTGGAGAAGATGCTTCCACTGGCCATCACCTTCATTGCAGGTGTGGTGGTAAGTTGCATGCTGGATTGATCGTCTTGGTTGAATTTCCCAGAATAATTAATAAATGGAATCAATGCATCCTGTAGTCTTTGCTGTCGGTGTGTTCCTGATGAGATGTCTATCCTAAACACATCTCTTTCTCTGCAGAAACCAGAGCAGGTCTGCAAAGCCATTGGACTCTGTGGCTCCTCTGACGAGCAGAAGATGCTCAGCTATTTCGTCAAGGAGGTCCTTCAGGCTGCTGTGAAAAGTGAAAATGTAAGTGAAGTACAAGTTCGAGGGACACATGCAAAGAATAAAATATTTGTGTGTGTGTTTGTGTGTTGTGTTTTACTCCCTCAACCTTTTTTTTGTCCATCAGGTGCAGACCCCACCACAATGCTCCTTCTGTGTTTTTCTGATCAAGGCTTTGGAGGACATGCTCCCTAAAGAAAGGACTGAGGTGAGTTACGCTCATGCAAAGGAGGAAGTATCTCTTTATCCTGCAAAACCACAGACATGCGGTTGTGCATGTAAGTAGACACCCGAATGCCTCCAGACAGCACTGACAACTTTTGGGTGAAACACTGCACCTTCCTCTCTGCAGGAGGCCGTGGTCAAGCTTCTGGGTGAGATCTGTCATATTTTGCCCTCCACCTACCGGGATCAGTGCGAGGCCGTGATTGACAAGTTCGGCAAGACGGTGCTGGATGCAATCCTGGGCTATGCCACCCCTCAGGCCATCTGCGCTCTAATCCACATGTGTAATGGGCAGGAGGCTCCTCATGTAGGTCAGTCTGCCTCTCCAGTTTAAAACCTATGAAGATGTTTTTCAGTCGGTTTTTTGTGCCAGTGAGCAAGCAGGACAGACACTAAGGCTCCTGAAGTAGTACATCTACATTTAATGCAACCATTATTAGTGTGTTACACATGTTTGGCTATTTAAAATGGCCTCCTTGTGAGAAAGCTCTCTTCAATTTACAATTATATAAAAACGGACATATTTGGTCATATTTTTTAGAAGCTGGAAGAAGCAAATGATTACTTGATAAAGGATGATTCATCAGTTATCAAAAATAACTGATTTGCAGTCTTTCAACAAATCAATTATCATTCTAATGCTCCTGTTTTTTGCATTCTCAGACCCGTGCACTTTGGCCACCTACAGGTGCAGAGACATGACGACTGCCCTCAAATGTGGAGTAAGTAAAAGACTATCAAGCAGTAAACTGGGTTAGCTTCTGAATGCTAAGTAGTGACTAAATTTGCTATTTGTCTACTTCATGCAGACTTTGTTCTACTGTCAGAAATTTGCCTGGAAGCCTCTCAACTAGATCTAAATGTTAAGGTAGGTGAATATTTCTGTCCTTTTTGTGAGAACTTATATCTGCGTTGTTAAAACTAGAACACATAAGGCCACATGAAATATCTCCAACTTTTTCTATTTCAGGGTGGGCCTAAATTAATGAGTCAAACTCATTGTCACCATGGACAACCCAGATCTTTCAACATCAAACTGCATATATTACTTATACTGCTTGACACCTGTGCCATTCTGTTTGATAGCATTTCTTTCTGATACTGATTTCATATCTTACTGCAATTTTGCTCAGTATATACTATCTGCATTGAGTGAAGAAAACCAGGACTTAGTTTTACAAAATATCATGACAAAAGGATTATTTGAACTTCTGATGTAAAATGAATGTGGATCAGATATGAAAGCTCAGCTGTAGGATCAGAAAGTTGAATTATTTGTAAAAAAAAAAAGAAAATGTCTTCACAAATATTCTGTGTACTTACTTTTTTTGTACTGACCTCTGTATAAAACGTTTCAGGGCTTCATACACTTAAGTTTCTTCCTGTAATCTTTCACGCAGTCAGATTATCTCAGAAGAGTTATCTGACTAAATGTAGTTTAATTCATATCAATGGATAGGTATTATATTCTGCCAATAAAAGCGCATTTTAAAAAAATTCTCATTCGTCTTCTCTGTATTAAATTGTCATACACTGGCTTTCCAATAGTTTCACATCAGCACCCTGTATTTTGTACGCAACTTTTTTAAGTTGTCTTAAACCCAAACCTGGTGTTTGTAAAAGTTCAATTTCTGTGGTAATGTTTCTAAACCTTTACTTTAGTATATGTTGTTTTAATGTAAAGAAGTGAATGTAAATTATTGAGCGTAAGGATGTTTGTAGGTTAATCAACACAAGTATAAAAGCAAGAATATAAACTATTCTCAAGGTTTTGTGTCAATGAATTTATATTCTGCCCGAGGGTTTGTTATCATCTTAAGAGCTTTATAATAGTGATAACTACTTCTGCCTTCATGTTTTACCATTTTTGTTTCCATCTACAACTTTTTTCTCATTTGTTGTTGGCCGAACCTTCATATACAAATGATAATTTGAACTAATTATTAGCTGTTATAAAGCAAGGTTTGATTAAATGTACACTGAGACCTTTAAATTAAATCACTTGAATCTTCTTCGTGAAACAAAATAAATAGCCAAAAGCACAGCCAATGAGCACAAAGTAGAGTGCAGTTTATTTTTAAAGGGTTTGAGAGAGAAACGCAACAATTCAGACTCCTCAGCATGAATTATTGAAGAGGGAGATTTATCAACCTCAGGGTAGACACTGGGGGAGGATTCAACAGGTAAGGAGTTAGACATTAGGGGGCAGGGGATACGGGCATTGCAGAAAATGAGAAAAGGCACTTTTTCACATTCAGCACCCACAATAACAGACTTACTTCTTATTATTAAAAAAATTATTACACAAAAAAAAAAAAATGCTTTACACCCCCCACATGAGACCATGTAAACAGGCTGGTTTCTCTGTACAACACCAACCAATCATTGGTCTCTTCTGTGGATGAGCTAAAGGATGCAAACATATCGTGAAAAAAAATATCTTTGGGAGGTTGAGTCGTCTCACCAGATGACCACTCAGGACATAGATTACTTTTTTAAAAAGCTCTCAGCACCACTCTAACAGATCCTATCTGAGCTTTCTCTGCAGTACACTCAAGCTGAGTGTAGAGGAGCCAAACTCAAGATGAGGTATCAGTGTTATCAGAGTAGAGAAAAGAAAATCTTAATTTCAGTTTATGTGAGGACACAGTGCCATCTAGCTACACAAGGAAGACATTTAAGGACACACTAACTGCGCACACAGCTCAGACAAAGTACCAACTGTGGGGAATTTTAGATGAATAACAACCTTTAAGCTTACAGCTGGTTTAGGCTTATCTCTGCAACTATATTGTGAGGATCCATGTCAAGGAGAAAGGCCACTGGGGAAACATTGGAGGCATATACTGTGCATATTTAGTCCCTAGAACACATCTTTTCTCTTTATCTGAATTTCCTCACTAAACTCTCAACAAAAAGCCTTAAAAAGAACAATGGCAGGGAAAACCTTGACAAATAAGGATCTTTTCAAGGGAACTAATGAGGAAATATCAGACTTGTGCCATCCATTGGGTAAAGTGTATAGAATGTTTTTAAAAACCTCTTTACTAAAAAGTTAATTAATCATTTAAAACGAAAAGCTTCAGCTGCAAGCTCAACATTCATTTCGGGACTCCTATACATTGAACATCAAAATAGAGGCCTTTCCACTTTTGGTAACTCTAAGAGCAAATGTTGCCGTGCAATTCCAGTGGAAGATTCAAAATCCACAAACAAAGCAGTAATATATTCCATTATGTTTGTGAATCACTTCAAATGGTCCCACGTCCTCATGTGCACTTAAACTAACTCTGCTGAGAAGACGAAAGCAGTAATACGATGTCTTACATCCACTAAGCTGACTGTGTACCGTCTTGGTCCGTCTTTGGATCTACTCTTCATGTTCTTCCGTGCCAATCCACCTTTCACATTGTGTGCAGGTGAGACTAAAGGTGTCAGGACGGCCTGATTATGAATCCCACTGCTCTTGTTGGGAAGTACCGCCCTGGGCAGCATTCAAGCACTAGGATTGGCCAGGCTTCACAGGGCGGGTCTTGCCAATACGAGCAGTGGGACTCATAATTACGTGTCAGGGCATTAAACATGTGCGTCTGAGAGGAAAACAGCATTTAGATACAAAAACTTGTGGCACACATCACTCAGTTGTCCTTACTTGCTGGTCATGTAGCAAGGAAGGAACATTTTGCCACTGGATAAAGGCAGCCCCGTCCCAGAGGCGACTGAGCCGAGTTTCTCTGTAGCTACACTCAGAGTCAGCCTCAGGTAGGGGGAAGGGAGAACTGCACCTTGCCTTTATCTTGGTCAGTAGAACACTGATGCCTTCAACATTATATGGAACATTCACATGGCATATAAACCAACAAAATAAATTACAAAAATGGAGTGATTTCATCGCGCAGCCCAACATAACCACAAGGTCATTAGCAGCTTCTGACTTCTCTGTAAAACGTCAGAAAAAAAAAAATGGCCTGAAGGGACAGCACAAATGAAGAAATTAGCAGGTTTTGTGTAAGTTGAGACATTTTTGACACTTTTTGTTCCGACAAAATTTCAGGGGGGTGAGGGTATGGGGGAACAGAGTGGATGTTTTTGCAAAGCTAAACTGCTATTAACCCAACAAAGTTAGGTGAAATGGGAAATAACATGTTGCCATTAAAGAAAAAGCAACATAGGATTCCAAACACTGATAACTTTAGTGAGATTCTGAATTTAAAAAGCTGAGGAATACCAGAAATGTCTTATCAATACCCATATGCTTGATTTGGAAATCTGCTATAAATATGGCTTAAATATATACTGCAGAGATTAAGTCAATCCACTCATAGCTAGCAGTGTCAAAAAGATGAATAAAAGCTGGCAGCACTGCTCAAATCTGTACCAACAATTTATCCAACATGCTTGTTCAAATTAATATCGGCAACGGAAATACTTGTGTTATCTCATAAAGATCTGTACTACCAGGGGGAGGAAGGGAATATTTTTATGACGTAGAGGCTGTGGTGATGTGGTGATGCGATGGTGATGAGTGTGTGAGCAGGAAGAGGGGGGAGGAGGAAAAAGGAGGGAGGTAGACAGACAGGTTTATCTGTAGTACATCTAAGGCCCACTCAAAGATAGGAGGAGGGGTTCAGTATTTCAGCATCTTGGGCACCTCCCATGAAAAGCAGTCACGGCCGAAGTGACCATAAGCTGCTGTGCGCTGGTATATTGGCCTCTTCAGGTCGAGTTCCCTGAGACAAAAACAAAATAATAATTTATAGAAACCAGAAGCATATGTTACCCTCACTGCATGTTTGTCAGCTAAAATCTAGAATTTGATACCACAGGATACCTCACGATGACTCCTGGACGGAGGTCAAAGTTCTTCTTCACAATTTCCAGCAGCTCCTTCTCGCTCCTTTGGGAGGACCCAAAGTGGAAGATGGAGATGGAGAGTGGATGGGCAATTCCAATAGCATAGGATACCTGAAACAGATTATGCCCACATTACATATTTTGCTAAACAAAAAAGTACTTTTAAAAACTAGCAAGCATAATAATTGATTGGTAGCCAAATTTAAGGCATTTTTATTGCGTTTATGGCTGAATTATTGTTTATACTCTCATTTAATATTCAGTAGCAGTTAGGCTCTAGAGGCACCCTGACAAATATACAAAATAGATGGTGGAATCTTTAAAAATAACAAGCCCAAACTAAATAAGCTATTGACAGGAAGGAAGAAACAAACAAACAAACAAACAAACACAGTTTGAATGCTTAAGAAAAATCTTCAGAGCAGAAAAAAAACTTCACAAACCACTCTTTCAGTAGAATCTGGCAGATAACCGGATCGTGTGTGAGCGAATAATTCAAGCTGGGCGCAGTCGCTGCTCTCTGTGTTTAGCAAACTAATAACTTTTAACAGATGCCTTAAAGGGTTTAGTCTTTGACACTGTAATACATAGATTTGGGGAAAGTTATCCCTTTAACACTGTGATTTATTGTACACTAACCTGGACCAACACACGCTTGCAGAGCCCAGCTTTCACCAGAGATTTGGCCACCCAGCGAGCAGCATAGGCAGCAGAGCGATCTACTTTTGTGTAGTCCTTCCCAGAAAAGGCTCCGCCTCCATGGGCACCCCAGCCACCGTAAGTATCGACAATGATCTTACGCCCAGTCAGACCAGCATCACCCTGCGAGAAGAAACGCAGGACTTTGAGGTTTGTGTACGGTAAAGACAAATTCATTTTGATTTAAATGATTTTGTTCATTTTGACCGAAGCATTTAAGAACAGCAATTACATTTTTTGTCATGTGAACGTACCATAACATAATAAGATCTGAACATGTGTTCGCTGAAATCATGTGTTCACTGAAATCTATAACGTCACTTTAACTTGGTGTGACTGTGCAGGGGTATTAAAGAGGTAGACGGTTTAAAAGCATTCTTGTCTCACCTGCGGTCCTCCAATGACAAAGCGTCCACTGGGCTGCAGGTGATAGACGGTTTCATCATCAAGGTAGACACTGGGAACCACCGCTTTCACCACCTGCTCCTTCAGACATTTGCGCATCTCATCCAAACATATAGCCTCATCGTGCTGCACTGAGACCACAATGGTGTGGACACGCAACGGCACCATGGCTCCTTGATCCTGTCGGTACTGAATAGTCACCTGAGGGGAAAACAAACAATGAAAAATAAACATTAAAAAATAATTACCAGGAAGTAATTACAGTCCAATGATCTAAGTAGTGTCTGATATTGTTTTTGGATTTCCCTATATAATGAGTAGTGAATAAGTGAAGGTAAAACCAGTTTGGCAACTTTTAAATCAGGATGTGCTTGAAGTTCTGTTGCCAGCTTTCGTTTGTGTTGACCTCCACGTGGTAACAGCCTAACACATTATAATGGAAATAAGCAATTGTAAATTGGGTTTTTACTAAATTGCTTCTAAAATCCCCCAAAACTTTAGAGTGGCAACATATTTGTTGCAAGGAGGTAGTTGCCTTAGTTTCATTTAGTTGTAAATGGAATAGCTTTGGTTTTGGACTTAAAGTCAGACAAAACAAGATCACTCTGGACTGCAAATTGGCATTTACAATTTTCTGACAGCTTATAGCCTATAAAACTGACAAAAAGTATCAACTGATAATGAAAGTAATCAAGCTCATCTACAGTACTAGCAATACGTCTCTGCACTATGTCTTTAAAAATGTAAATTAGGAAAGAAACATATTCCTGTAGGAGTCAAATTCCTTGACAGAGCACAGATACTTTGCCAATAAATGTGATTCTGATTCATTGTTTTATCTTGTAAGTAAAGCAGATGGACTCTGTGCAAGGGGAGGCATCATTTCCTTGTCCTACCTGAGTTTTGGAATCGGGTCGGAGCCACGGCAATGTCCCATCTCGGCGCAATTCAGCCATCTTGGCATTGAGCTTGTGAGCCAGGACAATAGTGAGGGGCATACACTCCTCAGTCTCATCAGTGGCATATCCAAACATCAGACCCTGTGAGAGGTGCAGTAACAAAGCACAGCATGAATATGGGGTCCAAATAACATAACATCAAGAACCTTTGTTACCACCACATTTCTGGCTACAGTTCCCCAGCTGCGGATCAAACACAAACATAAACATGTGAACGCTCCGACCTGGTCACCGGCTCCCACATCCTCCTCCTTTCGATCCAGGTGAACACCCTGAGCAATGTCAGGGGACTGCTGCTCCAAAGCCACCAGCACATTGCAGGTCTTATAGTCAAAGCCTGTTGAACAAGACAACTGAACCTCAGTAACCGGTTTCACATGTCAATCCTCACCAAGCCCCATTTAAAAATGAACTTCAACCTAAAAGCTGGCAACAGAACTTCAAGCACATCCTGATAAAAATTGCCAAACTGGTTTTACCTTCACTTATTCACTACTCATTATATAGGGAAATCCAAAAACAATATCAGACACTACTTAGATCATTCACACCCTAAAGGCTACTAAATTATTATTTTGTTCACAGTGCATAATGATAGTTAGCGATTGGTTATTGACTCTCTCTACTTTTTATAATGTAATGTTGGATCCTTCTAACTAAATATTCTGATACCACTGCTAGTACTTCCCTTGAAATGATGAATACTTTTGGAAGATTTAATGCAATCCTATGTGTAAATCGTAATATTCATTGACACGTAATTGAATCATTCCACTGAATAATGCTGAAGTTTGTACTTAAGTGAGTTGCTTTAACTTCATGAGTCTCAAAATGAACTACACTCAGGGCTTTGAAGTTTCATCACTGTACCTTTGGAGGAGTCATCATAGCCAATGTGTTTGATTGTGTCCCTGACAATCTTCTGGTAGTCAACGTTGGCCCTGGAGGTGATCTCCCCCGCCAGCAGGATCATCCCCGTCTTAGCAACAGTTTCTGAGAAGACAATGACATGCGAGGGAGGGATAAGGGCAAGACTAAGTGTAATAGATAATTAAGAACACAGAGGTGAAAGGGAATTAAGGACACCTCAATTATCAAAGTAGCTGGAGATTAATTTGCTTTTAATTAATTAATGAATAGACTAATTGTTGCAGTTCTATCACTAAAATAGTAAGCTTATGTTGCATGATGTCCAACACAACCTAAAACAACTCACCTGCAGTATTTGTGGCAAAGACATTTTATGTTCCATTTAAAGGCTTTGAGCTCTCATTGATATGGTAGTATGACTGTCGCTGGTTAGACAGGTTGTCATAGCAAACAGGAAAGTTGCCCTACCTAAAGCCTTTCCCGCTATCAAAATTCTCTATGGCTGGTGTATTCAGGTGTGCACATCATAGTCATTTCAAAAATGTTCTATCAAATCTTCAACAGGGACTTTTAGTTCCTGATATAGGGCCTAAGTTTACTTCCAGGGGCTCCCTTGTTCCCAGTACAGTTTGGTTGAAATGGGCCTATACCTCACAGGAACCACAAGATACATCAGCAAATATTTCTCAAAAACAAAAGATGCAAAATGTTACACGATTGTGTGGACAAGTAAGTTTCAACATTGAAATCTTAATAAACGACAGCCTCTGTGGTCAGCCTGCCTTGTTTTTTTAAAGACTTACCACATGCTACTTTGGCATCAGGGTCTTGTTTGAGGTGTGCATCCAACACGGCATCACTGATTTGGTCACAAATCTTATCTGTGGAATAAAACAGGAGAATTTTCAGAACTCTTGCAAACACACACGTAAACCTGGCAATGCCTCCATTTTGCTCATTGATAAATATACACACATTGTAGAAGACTTATTATTTGTTGTTTAATATAACATTTAATTTGGCTAAAAGATTCTCCACCAAGCTGAGTTTCACTCCATTAAAAATAAAAACATTCAGAATTAGTTTACACCAAGAAGGTTTTATGTTGGTGCAAGGAGAAATGAATAAACTATTCTTAAAATTAACATTTATAAATTAATTAATTAATTAATCAAACATGAATTTGTTAATTTGTCTTGCATGCAAAGAATTTTCTCGTACATCCAGTAAAACAAAAAAGACCGGATGTTAAAAAAAAAAAATTACTTTCCATATTTATTACAAATATTTAGGCTGATCCGCCCTCTGTAAACGCTGTGTTGGTGTAAAGGACATGTAGAAGCTTATAATTAGTCGAGATCTCTTCAGGCACTTTCATTGTCAACTATGACGTATGTGAATGTGTTACACCCATAGTTGAGCAGCAGCCCCTGCAGTACCTATATTTAGGACCACTGGTAAGCCTATTATGTGTTGCAATGGAGCTGACTATAGGCTCTAAAATGACCATAAAGATGAATCTCTTAAAGCAGCTTCAACAAAGATTGAACATTGTATTAAAGTGGGATAGGTGGCAAATGAGAGTACAATAGAAATGATTGTTACTTTCTATGTCAAAGTGCAGTTATTGAGCTCACAATGTTTAACTCTGAACATAGGAAATCAATCAGCTGATGTGTATTGTGCATTATGAGGCTCATGAACAGACTTTAAGGCATATGGTTTGGATTTTGTGGCAGCACAATACCGAGGACATTAAAGCATCTCACATACAGTACCAGTCAAAAGTGTGGACACACCTTCTCATTCAACTACTTTGAAGAATCTAAAATATAAAACATATTCTGGTTTGTTGAGCATTTGTTTGTTTACCACATCATTCCATATGTGATCCTTCATAGTTTGGATGTCTTAAATATTAATCTACAATGTAGAAAAAAAAGAAAAAGAAAAAAAAAACCATTGAATGAGAAGGTTGTGTCCAAACTTGTGACTGGTACTGTATGTATATAGAATATACATACAGTACCAGTCACAAGTTTGGCAAAGCAACATCTCCCTCTGACCGCACAATAACAACCTGGACGCTCGTGAAGCCACAGAGCACGTGTCACCTCCATCACAGGTGATACCCAAATGATGCAACGTCGTATGCTAGCTAGCCACTAAGGAGAACATTAGAAAAAACAACACTGAATACAAGAAGCATTTGGCGTGTTTAAGTTTGCTTTTGTATACAAAAAAATAAATGGTGTAGCTGTTGACAGAGGCAGAGAGAGGATGAGCAGGAAGCTTAGTGGACAGCTGACACACAACAACACGCTGACCACTCACTACATGACCTTGTTCCGGAGGCTAACAGGGTGCTATCAGGCTAATTAACCACCTCGCAGACACGTGGTTACAGTTTACAAACTCACCTGGGTGTCCCTCTCCGACCGACTCCGACGTGAAGAGGAAGCAGTCTTCATCAATGAGCGAGTTGTTATGGAAACCGTTCTGCTGCCCGTTCATGTTAGCCGACACACACACACACACACACTGTTAGCTGATGAGCTAGCCGTTCAGATACCCCGCGTAAAGACACCGGGCAGGGGTTTTTTGGGGTGTTTTTTTACGGTCTCCGTCTGGGACAATGACCACTTCAAAATCTGGGCACGTTGCTTGAAGTTTCGGCTCCCCCCCGGGTGACGTGAAGACCGGATTGGACAGCTGTGTTCATAAGACTGGAGCAACTTCTTCAGACCGTTCGAGTCGTTTCTCTGCAGCCAATGTTGTTGCTGAGCTCAGACCACGTGGTGCAAATGGGCGTGGTGTAATTAAGAGAAGGGTTTCAACATTTTTATAAGCAACCTGCTGCATCACTCCATCATCCTACTTTTTTTTATAAATACCATACAGTACCAGTCAAAAGTTTGGACACACCTTCTCATTCAATGGTTTTTCTTTATTTTAATTTTTTTTCTACATTGTAGATTAATATTTAAGACATCCAAACTATGAAGGAACACATATGGAATGATGTGGTAAACAAACAAATGCTCAACAAACCAGAATATGTTTTATATTTTAGATTCTTCAAAGTAGTTGAATGAGAAGGTGTGTCCAAACTTTTGACTGGTACTGTATGTAAATGAAATATATTCTTGTTTGAGCTGTATGCTGCATGTCTATTTCTGAGAATGGACACAGAGCAACATAAAAGTGTTAAATAACTTGTATGAAAACACATTCTTGGCCAATAAAGCTCATTCTGATGCACCATCACAGATTAGGGGCTTTAGAGACATTTAGAGCCTTCCATCGTCCTTAAACGGTGGAAAAATAAAAATGTACATATGGTAAGCTTGAGAGGCTTGGGGAAGTGAAAGTAACAAGTATTTAAGTAATATGATCTCTTTTCTTAGTTTTTGTTAGTACACGTGCTGCAGCATTCTGGATCAACTGGAGGGATTTAAGAGATTTATTAGAGCAGCCTGATAATAAGGAATGGTAGTAATCTAGTCTAGAGGTGACAAATGCATGAACTAGTTTTTCTGCATCGCTTTGAGACAGCATTTGCCTGATTTATGTGTGTTTGAAATTTGAAAGATGCAAATTTCAAGTATTTCACTTGTTTGAAGAATTCATTGGAGCCTGAAGGCTGGACAGAGTAGCAATTAAAGGCTTTACATTGGCAAAGACAAGCATTAGGATGACATTCAAAATCAATAAGCAAATATAAAAGAAGAAAACATTTAGATTTTGAAAAATAAATAGATAAAAAAGATGGGCCATAAAAATAGATTTGAATAGACCAGATATAAAGTTATAATACAGCAGCATTTTGCAAATTTTAAGGTTTTTTTAGGGATTTTTGGAGGGTTGATGAAATGAAGGTATCTAGTATATAAGGTATCTTTATTTGAAGAATTTCACAGGTCTGCAAACATTAAAGTATCATGACTTATTTTAGAGATTTCAAGAGGCCTAAATAGGTCAATGTATCAAGTGTTTCGCTTTTTTTACAGATTGTAAAGGTCCCAAAAATGTAATAGTATCTACTATTTTGCCTGTTTTAAGGGGTTTTTAAAGGACTGAAGAGGTGAGGGTACCCACTATTTACATCTCACATCAGTATTCATCTCCTTCCCTACCAAACAACATAGAAATCAAACTTAATTTCTGCTCAGTATGTGGACAGGGAACAAAACACACCCAGTGACAGTTGTTTGAGGGCATCTGTAATGAAGATTTAGGTTTGCCTCTTTCTCTTTCTGCAGCCAGCTTCTTGTGAACTATGCAGTTGTGATAAGTAGCCTTATCTTTGGCTGCCCAACAGATGACATGTATTTGTGTGTGCAATGTGTTTGTCTTCTTCTCTCGTGTTGATCTTTGGTCGAACACAAAAGAGATGGTTATCCACGGCATGCTTATCCACGTCTCTGTAAAAACCTAAAGATCTTCTTTCGTCTCAACTAATTTCATAGATATTTAAAGGAGTGACAGTTTGTTATGTTGTTCCTTTTTTGAAATTTTAGATTCCTTCATGGCATTTGTCTGCATGAAGCACAATCAACATATCAATGATTTCATGCTGGACAAGCTTTTTTTTCCCCTCTACTGCTGTCCTGCAGTTAATGTTGTGTTATTATATGTCTTGAGTACACATGTACACACAAATACACACCTTTTCTCCAACAAATTTTTTTTGTGATATGATTTCTGTTTGATTTTTACTTATTTTATTCGCACACTCACACAAACACATGACACTTATCGTCCTTGAAGCAAAACAAACACATTAGCCTTAAGACCCACTCACTGATCTCTATAGAACAGCTGCTGTTCTAAGATTACTGTTCAAGTCACACGGACACATGTACATTTCAGATTGACTGAGGTGGCGAAATGCTCAAATCTCTGTTCTTTGATACATTAGATTCAATTTATGAAAACAGACCAAGAACTATAGAGTTAAAAGTTAAAACCATCGTCTGGTCCAAAATGCATGTTTCACACATTTGTTTTAACACATAGGCCTACACAAACACACACACACACAAACACACACACAAACACACACACACGCTCTCTGATGTGGACTATGACACCGTCAATGCGTCTGGTCCAGGGTCCTTATTTTGATATGAGACTCTTTACATGGATCCATATTGCTGTCAGTAATAACTGTTCACATCCGTCGCAGGTTGACTCTGACTTTGGTTTCACATTCAATAGGTTTGTTTACGTATGATATAACTTATGAGTCTTTAAAAGCACATGGCGCTGGGAGTCTGGACACATCTTTGACTCCAAGATACACATGGTGTATTCCATGATGGTAGATTCAGAAACAGAACTGCAGGGCTACGATGTGGAATGTTTGCAAACTACATAAGGCGTCACTGAATGTGCTTCATCCACGAGCACAGTGACGTTGTGCGATCAGACACTTAATGCATGGATATTGCCATTGTTCTTCTTGTCCAGCACCTCCTTTCAGCTTAATGTCGTTTGAATTCTATGCAGTGTCTGTTTCCCCTGTCTTCCCTATCTGTTTGAGCCCAGTGGGGCTAATCTGAACTATTCTGTGTTCACCTAAAATGGCAGCGACCAGGGCCTCGGGTGCAGTCACCCCACCGCCTGGAGACACAGGGCTGCGAGGACTGAGCGGGCTGATGACGGGGGACAATATGGTGTCGGGGGAGACCAGTCGCTCCTTTTTAGCAGCAGAACAAGGTGAGCGGCTGCGAGTCTGGCATTCTTTGGAGCGGGGACAGAGGCTGAGGCCCTGCAGGGAGGGGAGGGGGTTGGTGGAAAGAGCAGGAACAGCCGGGCTCCGGCTTTGACGATGGCGGTGGTTGTGTTTTCCGGTTTTAGGGCTCGGGCTGCGGGAGTTTGGAGTGAGCAGAACCAGAGTGCTGTCATCTTCTGAGCTGGCGTCTGAACTTTCGGAGCGATGCGCCGTGGGGCTGTGGACTGGAATGTTGATCTGTTTAGGATTGAGAGTTCAAAAGAAGATAAGGGTATTATGAGGGAAAAGTACAAAAAGTATTTGAGTACACCTGGTCATATCTTTCATTTCGGTAAAGGAAGAAACACTACAAAGTAGAAATACTCCACTACAATTAAAAGTTCTGTATTTAAAGTTTTAATTAAGTAAAAGTACAGAAGTATTATCAGCAAAATCTAGTTAAAGTATTAAAACTAATATTGTGCAACAAAATGGCCCATCGGATCTGTTATTGAACTATCTTTTTACATTTTTGAGAAGCACTTTAATGTTTTGGATAGTTGAGGTGGAGTTAATATTATCTACTTTATATACTGTTGACAGGTTAACGTATAGCAATGCATCATATTTCATACAAACTCATCATATGGTTTATTTGATTTTATTCCTCAAAGTAACTAGTAGCTATAGCTCTTGGATACATGCAGCAGAGTAAAGAATACAACCTACTGAGTGTGGTTCTTTTCCTGTCCCAGTTTGGTGTGGAAGAATTCGACAAGCCTGCATAGAGCAAGACTTCAACCCCATAAAAGTATTAAGGGAGTGACCAGACTTCAATTGCTTGAGACTCAAACCAAATGACTTGAGTCACATGTCTTCTAGATAACCCCAGGTTTGCTAAAACTTACAAAAACTCTCATGTGACTGCTCCCCAACGACCCATCCTAACCACAACCATTCCAGGTCAATGCCTCACCCTAAACCATCTCACAAGAGCTTTGGAAATTGAGGGTTAACAACTAGAAGTAACCCTTTTGTTCCTGCAGCCCGTCCAAAAAATCTTTCCCAGAAGAGAGGCGGTTCCTAGCAACAGTCACATATGTCTGTAATGCTTGGGTTTCCACATACATAAATACATACTATATATATATTTAATGCATATATCCATTCATGAATATTTCATACGAAGCAGTGAAAAGGCTTTTGTCTTCTGACTTTTGTTACCTGAATTTGCGTTGACAGTCCAACAATAGTGTTCATATTATTGCTGTAGTAACCCAGGATGTAGTCACAGTCATCTCTCGGCAAATCCTCCTCTGAAAATGTCACCTGGTGAAGAAATGAACGGAAAGAAAGGAACCCTGAATTCAGCTGCTGCACAAAATAAATGTGTGAATTTGTGTGTCTGACAAACCTGTGTTGCATTCTCTCCCTTGGCCCATATGTATGCCTGGTAATCTTTGTGATGTCTGAATCCAACCTGTGCAGACCAAACAAATGGACATCATTTCAAATACTGACTCTGGCCATAGAATTGTAAAAATGTATCCTGAGCTTTTGAGCAAAAACAATCTGAGAACTACCTTGTATATTGCTACCCAGTCCCATGAGCTGCGCTGATAAGTTGATGCAACAGTGAATCTGACTGTAGCATCTGAGACTTTACACCATTCCTTGTTTACCTGCAGCTCCACCAGGGGCATATTCACCTTGAATGGGAACTAGGAAAAAAAAAACAGAAGGCTGTTAAATAAACATAAGCAAGCAAGACAACGAGAGATGTCATTAAAAACGATGGTACACTGTATGTTAAGGACATATTGTCTCACATGCAGTGAAAACAAGGCCGAGACAGGCTTGTGGTCGCTGATGGTGTAGCCCATGTGACTTCGGTACGCATGCTGGGTCACTTTAGTCGACCCGCCCAACCACGAGGTCAGCCCCCGCTGCAGTGCTGCATTGTGGGTAGGAACTGGGGAGCCGGTACGACGAGGGCGCCAGAGGATGCGGTCCGTCCAGGCAGGTTTCCTCTTCTTTGTACTGACAGAACAGAAGCAAAGGACGTGTTATTTCAGACAGCCACAGTTTAACAGGCCTCGGCCTCTAGAAAAATATAAAATATGATGGGGGAAGTTTACGATTAAGGCGCCTTGACGAACCTGGTGTCGTACGTATGAGTGCCCACATCAAACTTATAGGTGGGTGGGAATTTGAGTGGTCCTTCAATGAAGCCTTCAAGGATGGACTCTGTGTTTTTAGCAATGTTGAGCTGTGGAGAGAGAAATGTTGGGAAGGGCAGAGCAGGCACACACCTAGATGAATATTATTCACCGTAACATTGGGGGATGTTTGTTCACTTTGTGCTACAGCGCCCTCTGCTGGTCATAGTTTGTGATCAAAAGACAAACTGGTGTCGTAAAGCCTTCAAGAAAAGGTCAAGGAAGGAATGTTTTAAAAGGCCTCACCTGATCTCGCTCCCACAGAAGTGGCAGTTTATTGCTGTCGATGGCACATTTCACCACATGGATGTCATAGTCTTCAATACGGAAATTTAAATCCCCAAACCAAAAGACGACACTGGAGACAGAAAAGAAACCCCCTCATGAGAACACATTTTAATTTAAATAAGGAAGGATGCTTCTTTTTTTTTCTTCTAAGACGCTATTATAAAGGCGCTTTTAAATAATCTACTTTACTTTTTTTTTTGCTATCCCAAGAAAGCTGTAACATTGTTTGTCAAATAAAATGTGTGATTTGAAACTCAAGATCACACAAGATCATATTCTGAGCCTTTTAAGATAGCTGAGCTTTTAATCATGTAATATGGTTCCGTAAGATGTATTTATCACTGGTGAGCAGCTGCTGCATTTTTAGCTCAGGTCATGTTCAAATATAGAGTTATTTTGAAGTGGTCAATCTTCAGCTAAATTAAACAAAGACATTTATAAAACAATGATGTCACCCACTCGTGGTCCAGCACACCAGTGGCAGTGCCTCCTTCAAACTGCTGCTGCTGCAGGATGCTTTCAAAGTCCTCCATCCGCTGCTCCAGGTTCCTCATGTGAGCTGGCAGGTGACAGTTGAGAAAGCACACTGGATGGCCGAACATTGTCATCCTCGCGCTGACACCCCCTTTATTCCCCTAAGAGTGAGAAAAAAAGGGTAAAGAGAGGACACGTTGGATAAAATATCCCTTAAGGGGGGCTGTGGTTCAAAAGATAGACCGGGACTTCCACTACAAAGATAGTATAAAGCACTTTGAGTGGTCCAAAGACTAGAATGGCATTATATAAATGCAAGGCCGTTAGCATAAATAATTTAATATTTTCATAAATACGTTGAGCCAGCATGCATCAACCGTATCTGTGTTCAGGGACAAAGTCAGGACGTTTTTTCTGCCCGAGTCACAGAACCAGAAAGCCAGACAGCATGCTGCTGCACTGACCTCAAAGAGAAGGAGACTGCACCAGCAGCAGCCAGGGGTGATGCTGACATCAACACGCACAGGAAGGTCACACACTGACATATGCACCCACGCATGCACACGCCTGCTTGCAGTAGGGAGCACACCAGTGCCTTTCAATACCCCATCCCCCCCTCAGTTCCACTGACACAAACCCACCTCAAATGCAGTAACGTAATAAATCTCAGGGTGAAGAGCAGCGCTCTTCAATGCATCACACGTACCCAATATCCCCCAAGTCCTGTGCGTGTACTCTCAGTCTGTACACCTCTGAGGAATGGAAGATGGCAGAATTTAGAGAAAACCAGCAGCAGAACTCCCTGCATACGCTGGGACGCCACCTACAGGGATGGGCCAGATGAAAAATATGATATTAATCCAGTAAACTAGATTTTATAATGACAAAAAAAAGGATAGGAGTTAAAAAAATATCTACAGTATGACTGATATGATGAGATTTAACTCCTTACTGACCAAAACATATCCAAAAGGACTCAGCGTGTCCATGCAAAGCTCACTCCACTGGTCCGAGAAAATAACATCCTTCAGCCGCTTGTTAATCATGGAGTTGACCTCCTGGAGTCTGCGTGGTGCCAGAGAAGTAGGAAAAGAAATGTCATCAACAAGCAAAAAAACTAAACATTTATAAAAAGGACAGTGATGGGTAACAGGCGGAGCCGCATCAAAACGAACACAGATGACTGAGTGGGCACTCGCGGCTGTCTCCTTGGCGCTGCTGAGCCTGGTGGAAATACTTGCTTACCCGATGATAAACATGTCAACGCTCCCATCTGAAACATTTGGTCCGAACAGAGAAGTGATGTCATCTGGAGGGACAGCTGATCCCACGTTCCATGTGACGATGTACACCCTGTCGGAGATTAGAAATAGTGGGAATGCTGCATTCGATTTAAGTACTATGTATTGAATACTGTACGTGAAAAGGAAATAATCTGTGCTGTAATCCATAGAGATATAGCTGTTATCAGCTCTCTATATATATATATACACAGCCTATATAAATTTAGGCACAATTAAGCCCTACTTTGTACCTCGATGATGACTAAGGTGTGTGTATGTGTGTGTGTGTGTGTGTGTGTGTGTGTGTGTGTGTGTGTGTGTGTGTGTGTGTGTGTGTGTGTGTGTGTGTGTGTGTGTGTGTGTGTGTGTGTGTGTGTGTGTGTGTGTGTGTGTGTGTGTGTGTGTGTGTGTGTGTGTGTGTGTGTGTGTGTGTGTGTTTGAAGAGACAAAGAGAAAGAGATGGAGCTAACTGTCCTTTGAAATTAAACTACCACTCATACTGTTTTATAACAGAAACACCAGAGTTAACACAACTCATTAGGGCTGCAGCTAACATTTATAGAATCAATTGATCACTTAGTCTATAAAATGTCAAGACCAAGTGAAAAATGTCAAAAACAGTTCTCTCAAAATCTATTATGCTGGTTGCTATTTTGATTCATGAATTTTTGACATCACATGAACACAGTTTTAAAGACAAGGACTTGTTTCCCAATTCCATTAACTTAAAGGACCACATCAGTGGTTTTGCATATTCAAGCAAATTAAATTATTTACAGTACTGACTTTTTCAAAAGCCTACCATAAGATTTGAGACTCTTTCCATTAATTTCAAAGGCCTATAATATGAAAATCAATGTTGCCTACAGTAATTGGAAATACGCTAAAGTTACCTTTATTCGGGTTTTTTTCATTATTCGCTTAAAATCATATTATTTCTGAACCCTTTTTGAAAACTTCAAAAGCACTTTCATACATAATATATGAGAGTTGGTTGTTTATTTTAAAGTCAGAAGTGACCTAATTCTTGTTTTCTTATTGTTTGTTTGCAAAATCTCATTTCCACACAACATAGCTCTTCCTTTTGATGCTTTTCAGCAGCAAACTCCCAAATCTTAAAAGGCCTATCCAGAACACCTTCAGACATATTTTCTCCTTCATCTCCTTCTGCCAACCAAATGTGTCCGTCTCACTCTTTTTTAATTAAAATTTGCAGCTTTGATTCATGTGACATGGTCTGGCACACATCAGCTTTCTTACAGTCGCTGACTGCAGGACAGCTCCTGCAGCTTTATTTAGACATAACAGGGAACATTCACAGTACAGAATCATTTTAAACCCTTGTGGCAGTCACACAGATTAAAATACATTTATTGCATAAAGGTGTTATTAGTTATCTCACCTGAAGTCATTGTTTTCTCCACCTGGCTTCTCAGACTGCACTTGGTTCTGCGTGGAGCTCCCAGGTGAGGGGGCCCGCTGAGGCTGAGGACCGAGGCTGGATTTGGGGCTTAGGCTAGAGGGCAGGCCAGGATTAGGGCTAAGGTAAGGCTGGCTGGTGTAAGACTGAGGGCTGCGGGGACTCTGAGGACTGTGACGGCAGAAGGAGGCCTCTGTCGGGGAATGTGACAGGACGTTGGCACTCTGAGGTCCTGGGATACAAACGGGGATTAAATCGATTTCCTTGGAGGGGTCCACTGAGATCCTGGTCGACTTCGGAGCAGGTTTAGTTCCGAGAGCAGTCGGTCTTGGCCGGCTTATGCTTACCAGTGTTGCTGGGGTGGTTCCAGACTCTGGCTGCGTTGACTGCATTAGGTCTGTCACTTTCACAGGTGCGACTGCAGACTGCATGGTGCTTAATCCAGGCTGTTTCTTGAGCTCCTCTGATTGGATGATCAGAGGTGGTTCCGGGATTTCGAACTGTGGAGGTGAAGCCGGAACGACTCCGATCAACGCGCAGGGTCCAGGTTGCACTTTGGCTCCACAAGGGTCAGTGCTGATTTGTTTCTGCTGCATGCGATCCATCAACCTGCAACAGGAAGGATGTGGATAATTATTACGCATTTATCTTCATGGTGTTTGAAAGAAAAGACAATTTGATAAACAAGCAAGACGGAGAGCATTCTTTGCTTTTCATCATGTCTTGAATCAGCCTGCACCCAACCCATCAGTCAGTCAGTGAGTCCTTGTAACACCGGTGCAACAACAAAGAAGTGGTGGAAGCTCAGAGAAAGCATTACATTACATTGAGCAGCTGTCCACGTCATGCTCCCCAGGCATCACTGATGACACAATCATGAGTAGGCAATAGGGCTGAGGAAGTGACGGAAGAAGTACTTACATCACTGTTACAAGTAAAATTCCTGCATTTTAAGTAAAAGTACAAATGTTTAAGCTTAAAAAGATACCCAAAGTACAAAACGGAGAAGTACTCATTATGCAGACTGGCCCATTTCTTAATCACATAAATATAATTGGATTATAACGATGGATGCATTAATGTGACAGCTTTACTTCTTCTGTTGCATCTGGTAAAGGTGTTAACTATTTGATATACTGCTGAGTAGCTTAATCTATAATAATGCATCATAATTGATCCGTGGATTAGATTTTGTATTAGTAATTTGAATCTGCTGTTAAAACTGTCGGATAAATGTAGTGGAGTAAATGTACTTAATTATATACCACCAGTGGGCTGAGGAACTAACTTTGTTCCTCCATCCTAGAATACATCCTTGTTGCATAGCAACATTAATTAGCCTTGTGACCCTTCTACAAAGCACAAGACAGAATTGTTGGTGATTATAATGAGACGGCACCACAGTGTTAGGCGGGTAACTGCTCACTGTGACACGTTTGATCTCCTCTCCTAGCACAGTTCACACACACACACACACACACACACACACACACACACACACACACACACACACACACACACACACACACAGCTGCAGATAATAAGCACATCAGACAATGTCAACAGAGCCTGTAGGTCACGAGGAAGAGGACGCCTGACATGGTGGGAGGACAGGGGCCTCTCCTCCCACCATCTTGTTTATGTGCTCTCCCACACAGAAATTGTATACCTCTTTTAATTATTCATGAAATGCAAATGAGGATATCTTAGTAACAGAGCATCTCATGTGACCACAGTTGTAACTAAACAGAGCGTTGACTAACTGTGATGAGCAGGTTTGTAATTAATTCACTTTTAATAAAAAGTGAAAAGGCAACTTTCCCAGCAGCACAGTACTGAGTGGGCCCTGTTAACATCTCATGGTCCACGAGCCTGCAAGTCTGAATGACAGCTCCATAATCTACAGAGGTGGGAGGTGGACTGGTGAACAAAACACCACAAAGCTAAATTCTACATGTAAATCCCCCAAACACACGCAGCCGCAGTGAAAGCATCCTTGTGATGACATGTATCTTACCTTTCAGGGTTCCCCCCCCCCTTATTTTTTCATTTCCAAGGTGAACCGCAAAGGTGATGAGGGGAGCAGCATCAGTGCGCTTCTGTCTCGCACGCCAATCAACGCAACGGAGATGATGTTACGCAAAGACTGAGCAGGATAAATGATGTGGAGATGCAGTCCGACCCGGAGCCTGCAGGACGCCTCCGTCACGGTGCGGAGCGCGGCGCGGGGCTGTCAGGAGAGGAGGCTCTCATGGTGATGTTTACACCGAGAAACAACAGCTGATCAGACCTCATCACACCTCATCACACCTCATCAGACCTCATCACACCGTCACTGTCTACGGAACAACACCTGCGCGCTCTACGGTCAGCATCCCGCGTGCATCTCCTGCACACCGGCCGTTCAGCGACCCATCACGCGCGCTCTCGGTGCACCTCCCTCTCTCTCTCTCTCTCTCCTCTCCCTCCCCCTCTCCTCTCTCTCTCTCTCTCTCTCTCTCTCTCTCTTCCCCTCCCTCTCTCTCTCTCTCTCTCCCTCTCTCTCTCTCTCTCTCTCCCTTCTCTCTCTCTTCCCCCCTCTCTCCCTCTCTCTCTCTCTCTCTCTCTCTCTCTCTCTCTCTCTCTCTCTCTCTCTCTCTCCCTCTCTCTCTCTCTCTCTCTCTCTCTCTCCCTCTCTCTCTCTCTTCTCCTCCCCCTCTCTCTCTCTCTCTCTCCTCTCTCTCTCTCTCTCTCCCTCTCTCTCCTCCTCCCTCTCTCTTCTCTCCTCTCTCTCTCTCTTCCCCTCCCTTTCTTTGTCTCTCTCTCTCTCTCTCTCTTCCCCTCTCTCTCTCTATCTTCCTCTCTCTCTCTCTCTCTCTCTCTCTCTCTCTCTCTCCTCTCTCTCTCTCTCTCTCTCTCTCTCTCTCTCTCTCTCTCTCTCTCTCTCTCTCTCTCTCTTCCCTCTCTCTCTCTCTCTCTCTCTCTCTCTCTCTCTCTTCCCCCCTCTCTCTCTCTCTTCTCTCTCTCTCTCTCTCTCTCTCTCTCTCTCCTCTCTCTCTCTTCCCCTCTCTCTCTCTCTCTCTCTCTCTCTCTCTCTCTCTCTCTCTCTCTCTCTCCCTCTCTCTCTCTCTCTTCCCCTCCCTCTCTCTATCTTCCACTCTCTCTCTCTCTCTCTCTCTCTCTCTCTCTCTCTCTCTCTCTCTCTCTTCCCCTCCCTCTCTCTCTCTCTCCCTCTCCCCTCTCTCTCTCTCTCTCGGCACCTGGGGCGGGCAGAGCAGAAAAGGCAAAACAAAGATCAGCTGCCAGAGTGCATCCGGCCAGAGATAATTGAGCATCTGTCCTCTCGGTGACGCATTAATCTGGCATCAGTGCGTCACTGGTTGATCAGGATGCCAATATTTAAATTTCGGTCTGGCAAAGCTACCTATTTGTGATATGCAATCAATGAATTAAGGCTGCAAATAAAACCTTTGTGGCTTATAGGCCTTGAGTTACAATTTCGTAGTTTCATTGACCTAAATATTATCTTAATTTTCCTGATTTCTTAAAAAGATAATGATTATGATCATTATTATGATTATTAGTAGTATTGTGATTATTATTATTATAGCAGTTTTAGTTTTGGTAGTGCCTATGTAAAGGACAAAAAATATTCAGGTAAAGGTGTTAACTATTTGATATACTGCTGAGTAGCTTAATTGCTAAACTGTGCAATGTTGTGTGTCGCTGAATAATGTATCTGGCAAATGAAACACTTTAGTATCTACAGTACCATTTAGTTTAAGAATCAGTTAAAACAAGACAACGACAGCATGTATAATGGAATGGATATTTATTAAATGTGTCTGCAATACTCACACTCTCAGGCCCTCAACAGCATCATCATAAAATTTGTTCCCAGACTTTCTATGGCTCTGATGGGGATTAATGCAGATCTGTAATCTCAGTGGAATGTACTGATCCTAAGAGCCAGCTGTCCACTGAGAGCACAGACACCCATAAGTCCCTACTAGTACACAAATCGATTCAAATACTACACATTAGGTACTCTGCATTTACAGTAACATAAAGCGTCAAACGGATCCATTAAATACTAAATATCAACTCTAAGAAAAATTTACTTGAAAAAAGGTGCATAGTATTTTCTCTTAGAACTCAGCTCATGCTTATATGTGTGTTAATTGTAAAATCGCGGCCAATCATGACAGCTGTCAGACTCTACGCTCGCTTTTTGGTTTTGACCAGGCCTTTCTCCACCAGGCAGCGGTAGAACTCCTGGATGTACGTGTACACACACTTCCAGTCGGGCTCCTTCATCCGGACTAAGTCATCCGCGTCCAGCAGAGGAGGGCAGCCAGCCAGCCTCCTGCAGACAGAGAGAGAGAGAGAGAGAGAGAGAGAGAGAGAGAGTGAGTGCCACTGACAAACAACTTGAGACGAGCTATGACACAGAACTGTGAAGTCATTTTTTTTCACTGCTGGAGTTTGTTCCAGACGAGATGCATCTGCCTCTTCATATAACGAATGACAGCTCACTCTGCAGTGTTGAACGCCAGCTGGAAGTTTTCCTTGGGCTTGTTGGGGTTGAGGATCGAGTACTCAAACGCGTCGGGGAAGAAGCGGTGCACTAAGGCGCAGAAGGCTATGCCGTCTTTCCAACTTGAGGAGAAGTTATGGATGTCCACCCCCTGTTTCATACCAGAGGGGAATCACTTTAGAAGAAAAAGCGGCAAAAACATTAGCCATAAGGGCCAGAGCTATGTATAGCTCCATTGGGCAATAATTCAAAGACAAGGAGAGTCAGGGCATGTTTACCTCATATGGCTCTGTTTTGGCCCTGCACCAGTCCAGAAGCATCTGTTTGACATTTTTTACGTTGGGTGCTGCAGCAGGAGGACATTTCTGAGCTGAGTCTACAGCGGGACTGGCCTTGCTGAGGAGAAGAAACAAAGACAAGGAGATACTCACTGCATGTACAGAAAGTATGGCTTATCTGGTCTTTTAGCTTGGGGAAATGCTAAGAAGAACGCTTTTATTTCCTTATTGGGTGGATTTCTTAACACACAAGTAGACTTTGTTTTCCAGTGATAGAAATGAAGACACTGATGCTGGCAGGCTTCATCAGTGTCACCAAACTAAATTAGGATTTACATCCAGACACATTTTGTGGTTATGGCTACTTAAGTTTCAAAAAGCGGTTTGGAATGCAAAGCCAACATAGTGTTAATAAAAATGTCATTAAAAATTAGCAAATTATGAGGGGATGTCTTGGATAAAAAAAAATGTAAATCTGCTTTGTATAGTTAATAAACCAAAACATGCCAAAACTGAGCAAATCATGGACTCACCTGCCTGCTGATGGAGAGGGCTGACCTGACGGCCCTAAACAGATGCAGAGAATTAAAAGAAGCTCAAATAATTGAAATAAAACATTAAATATCACAGGGTGTCTTTATAAACGTACTGTTTGCTGGTGGCTGCTGGTTCATGGACGCTCTGCCTACGCTAACAGCCCCGCCTGTTGTCCCTCCTTTGCTCAGGCCCTGCTGTCTCAGGTCCTGCTGCCTCGACCCTCGATCCTGCTCCCGTTTATCTGATGAGGGACGAAGGAGAATTTAGAAAGCCAGCAAAGCATCACATGAATAAGGAGATAGTGTTATTGGTAACTTGCATCAGATTTTACCTCTCTTTTTCTTGAGTAGCTCCCTTAAAGCAGCACGTAGCATTCGCCTCTCTTCAAAATCTGTTGCAGTATCCAGCTAAAAAGACAAACCACTGGTTAAAGGTAATGATTTCAGAAGTAAGAAATTAGAAATGTCTCAGTGTCAGAGTGATGACAGAAAATCTTTAGCATAGCAAATACACAAAATTTTAATTATTCATTTTCTGGCAACACTGTTTCTATGACATACATAAGTGATGCTAAGAGACACAAAATAACTTAAAGTCACAAATCAGTGGCTCACCATCTTGTTGAGAACCTCTTCATCCTCAATAGCAGCCAGTTCTTCGCTGGTCACCGATGCTGATCCGACATCAGTTTTTGACTCCATGTTTGAGGAGCAAATCTAGTGGATGGTGCAAAAAGCACAGCATCAGTGATACATACACAGAAACATACTTGGTTTGAAATGTAAGAATGAATTTGAGATTTAAAGTTTAAAAAATTAAAAAGAGGCCGACCTCCTCACATGTGAATGCAACAACTTGACATAAATGATCAGATTTTTACCATTCACATAGAATTAAAAATGTTAAAATTATTTACACAGACCAAACAGACCACGTACTTTCAGTTATTTATATATAAACAATGGGCAAATGTCACATAGCATAAATTTACATTGCACTGATTCAAATATAAACAAATTTCAAATTTCCCCGCTGCGGGACTAATAAAGGATTATCTTAAACAGTTGTGTGAGTCGTCAGAGACACAAACTGAGCAGCCGTGCAAAGAGATGTTTGTCTTACTCAAGTAGTATATCTCAGCAAATAGCAGAGTGCAGAGCAGAAGGGGGAAAAACACGTACAAATATAGTAATGAACTAGAACGGGACCATTCCTAAAAGAATCTGATAACAGCGTAAAAATATATGCTCAGACACAACGGAAAAGGAGTTTCAGTCAGGCCTAATGGCACAAGATAGGAAGAATTAGGAGATAAAACTGTTAAAAACACACATTGATAATATTGATTTGTGGCTGTTAATCACTCACCTGTTTTCAGGATGCAAACTTATGTGTGTGGTGGAAGTCTTTGAGCTTCTTAGAAGTTTCAGCCTCTCCTTGTTCCTCCTAGAGAGCTGTGAGAGCTCGGCATTGACATTACACCTCGCACTGCAGCGCTTCATAAAGATGCAGCATGTTTGGAGAGCAAGTGGAGGCTGCTTACACAAACCACCCAAGATGGGAAGGAGGAGAAGGAGGAGGAGAAGACTCTGTCACCCTCAGGAGAGTTTCTCCTCCTCTTGTCAATGCACCGTAGATGATGTCATGTGAAACTTTATGGCACCAAACTGTTTGAAAATCTCAATTCTCACTTGGTAACGCTTCATTTGTCGGGTGCAGCAGGCAACTCTTTTGGCTGGAGAACAAAGAGTTAATAAAGGGGGGGGGAAAAAAGAGAGGAGCACTGCCTTATTCAGGCAAAAGGCTGACCAGTAGTACTGTGTTTACAGAAAGAGAGGAATCTTTACAAGAGAGAACAGAGAACGCACAGACACAGACAACGTAATCTGGAAGAAAACACTGTTAGAAAAATGCATTCTTCAGCTTCAGCAGTGATTGTTTAGTGTTTAATAGTTTGGGCAGATTTAGGGAACGATCTAACAAATCTGCAAGCAGATCAATTGCTCCACCCAGTGGTGAACACTCACAACTACTTCAAAATAGCCTCACAATGTATGACAGCAGGTACTGTGACATGCCAAAATATTGCCTATCTCTGTTTCTGGAAAGGCATTGCTGATTAATAGATTGGTAGATTGACAGAAAAATATAAAGCAACAATTTCAATAACTGACCACTTGATTCGTTTTATGAAGAAAAAAATGAATAACATTTAACTAGTTCCAACATAAGGATTTGTTGATTTACATAATTTCAGAAAATATGTTTTCTATTTTCAACTGTTTGTCAGAAAAAACAACGATTTTAAAGTCTGTCTTCGAGATCTGTGAACTTTCAATGGACGTTTTCAACTGTTTTATAGAATAAATGCTTTTTTGGTAATGAAAATAAACTGTAGTTGCAGCCATGACGTCAGCTTTATCTGAACGGTTTTCACCATCACAATGTGTTGTTTATTCCCGAATGTTATTGAATAGTTTCTCATATACACTGAAAATGACTGTTAACAATTAAGTTAAATACTAAAATAAATGAACTATTAACAAAAGGTAAATTTACATTTTTATATCATCAGAAAAATACCAAAAACCTGTAATTCAATAATTTTATCAGAAGAACTTGATTCAAATTTAAATATGCAGGAGATATGGCAGTTAGAGAGTTATTAAATGAAGGCAAAAACTCTAGAACGATAATGAGTTGGTTTGTATTGTAATTGTTTATTGTCAGTTGTTTATGGTTATTACCAGTCCATATATTTTTATCCAAGCAATTGCAGATCATGTGTTCATGAATCACCCACATCTTTGCCCCTAAACAGAAGCACCTGCAGCTGCTCATGGTATTGAAAGTATGAATCAAAAAATTTGATAAAATTCCCTCCTTTCTTATCTACAGTATGTCCAAATAAGGCATGAGGCAAATGTTTCATTCTTTAACCAGTATACTTTAAACCAGCCATATGACAAAAAACAAAAAATACATTATTATCATAAAACAAATATTTACACCAAACCAGCTTTGCAAACAATTAAAACCAGCACGTACACAGGAACCGTAGGCTTTGAAGGAAGCGTCTTCGTACCTTTTAAGTGCAACAGTTTCTTTGCCTCAAACTCAATATCAACACAACATGTTAAACAAGAGAACAAGCAGCCAAACTTCCACAGGCTTGCAATTGTTTTAATGAGATAGAACTGAAAAAAATGTGCTCTGATCATCATCATAATGATCAATAATGTGTTTTTAACATGTTAATATCTGTGATCTACTGAACACAGAATGAATCCATCATTCCCATGCTGCAGTTTAATTGTGGTTACTGAAAAGCAGCTTGATCTCAGTCTAATAATTAATAATCAATGAACACAAGAGCATAACAAATCCTATTTAACAGCTGAGGTATTCAATAGTGTAAAACCAGTGAAATGATCTGCTGTACATAATCTTTAAACCTGTAATTGAGAGTCGCTGACGACATCAGTCTGTTTAGAAATATTAAACTAGCAAAGCCATTTATCAAAATGCAACCTAAAACCGTTTCATAGCTTTCTCGCACTATTCTAAAATGACTGGGGATTCACGAAAAAGCATCTCGGGGTCATAAATGATGCTTCTGAGAATGTGATTTTATGAATGGCACCCTTGAAAAATGACATCTGTGATACGTCAAGTAAAATCTTTCAGCATAAAATCCTACTTCTAGTTATCCTTATGGCAAAGTGCGCAGAAAAGATGGCGAGTGTCGTTGACGCATGGCTTTGTTGTTGTTGTTGTTGTTGTCGTCATGCGAGAGCTCAACTGTATGTGACGAAAGATCATATCTGGTCAATGACGGAACCAGTATTTTGACACAGTGTGACCAAAAAGAGCTTACAAAAACATTTGGCAAACCAAAAATGTAGGAGGGAGTAAACATCAACAGACATCCTGGATCATTTAAGATGCTTTCAGGAGCAGCGACATGCAGTCATAGCATGACTTTTCTCTAAAAAGAGAGGACAGGAGAGACTAATGTACCAACTTATAAGACAGGTATGCATGTGGTGGACACATGAGGACCAACATCTACAGCATAACAAAGCCAGTGACTGCTATGGTAAGTCAAAAATAAATAGTTTCTTCCACATAAATATAAAGAAAGGGAATATAACGTGTTTCTTTTTTTTTTCACAAAATAAAATATTAATGAAATGCTTTTCAAATACTGACAGAAAAAAAATAACATCGTACAGCAGAGGTCAGTCTTTTAAGATGAGCTGGTAACTTTTGAAAAATTGTCACCTACAGTAAAAGGGAAACATTAAACCGAACAGATGACGTTGGTTGGGATTTAAGAAGTAACCTTAAAGGACATCTCAATCTTCTTTTTCCTTGTCTCTTCCAGAGGGAAAAGACAGCTCTAGTTGAGTGACACTCCTTAGAGAACTTGTGAACCTAATTATCGAGGAAAGCTACAGCGAGCGCTCTGGTGTACAAGATTGAAATAATTGGATTAATTCTTCAGAGAGTTGCCTGAGAACAAAATCTAGGCCTTAAGTGGGAAGCCACACTGAGGTTTCATAGGTGAGGACAAAATACACAGAGCTCTGGCCTCTTATTTAAAAATGTGCTTAAGTAGATGAAAAGAGGCGTCTCATTGTTAACTTCATCCTCTAAATAAAAGTTTTAGCGTCCTTATGTAACAAGCTTTGTGGTTCAAATACCAAAAAAGAAAAGAAAAAAAAAGCTGCCAAAAACCCAGTCCCTTACCATGACAGGGCCAGGTGAGTGTCAGGTAACAGTACCATTAATAAATATATTTTATACAAATTGTGCCCGTTCAGATTTGAGGCGGAGTGCTCTCTCTCTCTCTCTCTCTCTCTATGCCTCAACGTCACACGAGGCTCTCTGCAGCCCGCAATATCCACGACCGCCACTCAAAACATCGATTAGAGCCCTCTGTCAATGAGAACATTTTCACAGTGTAGTATGAGTGTGAATACCTGATGAGGTATCAGACAGTTTAGTGTGCTCATGCATGCATATACCACTAAAGGCTATGTATGAGTGATTTACAGATGAAGGAGAGAATTTAACCGTCACCGTGCCTAACAAAGGCAACCTTTTCCTCTCTGCAGACGACACTTCTGTGTGACCAGAGTAGAACTAAACTGGCACAGTAAGGAGGTTAAAAAATAGTTAAAAAAAAAAAAAAAAAAAAAAGGATCTGTCACATGACCTTAAAAAGTCACACTCACCCTCACATAGCCAGGATTTGAATCATTTTATCCTTCTAAGTTCTATTCTCTCCTTCATCTTTTCAGTTCAGTCTATCTTGTCTTCCGGTTTCTCAGATGTTCTCTGCTGATGATATGTTGGTTCGGATGCACTAGCTTTGTCCAAGTCCTCTCCACTTGCAGTGTGAAAATCCGCCTGTCCAGACTTTTCAGCTTTGGCCCTGCGTGCATCCAGGAAGCTGACGATAAACTCCGAGTTCTGATAGATGAGCATGCCGGACAATGTCAGCACCGCGCCTGCGCAGCTGAGGGCCGACAACTCGCTGCCGAAAAGCAGCTGAGACAAGAGCAGATTCCCCACCACGCTCAGGTTGCCGAGGACGTGCAGAGTGACGGCAGAGGTGAGCGTGATGACGCAGCAGCTGGCCAGGTTGTACATGACCGAGCCCAGGCAGCTGAGCAAGATGAAGACCCACAGGTGGCGGTCGTAGTGAAACGGCGACTCCAGCACGGCCCAGTTCTCTAAGGCCAGAGCCGCCACGGCCAAGATGCAGAAGCTAGGAATGGACATCAGGTAGAGCAGGAACACAGAGTTGATTTTCTCCTCCTGGAGTAAGATGCCTGAGTAAACAGAGAATGGTATGCAACAGTTACAAACATGACATTGTGTTCATTGACATAGAAAGTGTCGTGTGTTTACAAAGGCTTTGACTGGAGACCTTTAAACAAGACGTGCATGACAAAGTGTGTACAAGAAGTTGACTTATGAGGGAAACTGGAACAAAGACAAGAGAGAGAGAGAGAGAGAGAGGTTGAACGAAGCTTGCTAAAGTTTGAGTTTCTCTCACTGAAGTAAACAAAGACTTGTATGCAGTGGTTACAAACATGACTGTAGAGTAAAACACCAGTGAGATGTCAAAAACTAAAATTGATTTTCGTTTATTGCAGTTCTCACTTGGAAGAAACATCTGTTTCTGCAACAACAAGGCCTGTTTCTACTCGTATATTTTTTGAAATATGCAGCATTAGACCGTTCAGGTGACATAACAAAATTCCTGTGTCTTTTTGACAAAATAAGAAGGACAGACTCTACCCTGTTCACTTATCTGCTCATTCAAAAGTTTACAACAAGCTCTGAAGTTATGACAAGAAATCATGCAAAACTCCTGTTTGGAAACTTGAACATAATATGCCTTGATGTCTGACATGTAGGGAGCTATACAATATTTTAAAGTTTTAGATAAGAGCTTGAACACTTCACACGTCATTCACTTTAAAAGCACGTCATAGTGTTCACACACAGCTCTAAACCCGTGAGAATGCTTTGAGTCTGGGCCTTTAACGAAAGCATGTGCACTACCAAAGTGTCTCAGAGAAAAGTTCACTTATAAGGGAAACTGTTACAACAACAACAAGTGAGAGAGGACGAAAATAGCTTGTCGAAACTTGAGACAACGTACTCCAGCTAGTTTGGCACCTCAGGATGGACTCAATGTTTGGTCAAGATTAAAAATAAGAGTAATCCTTCTGAGAAAAACTGAATATTTGCTTAAGTGTTATGTAAGAATTAAATACAGGGCCTCCATATATTTTTAGACTCTCATAACCTTCTTTTTTTCCCCTTCTCTGACAACTACAAAATTGTGGAGACTAATGACATTAAAGAAATTCCTTCCACAAATGCTTCCCTGAGAGCACAGAACATTAAATAAGGAGTACATTGGATTAATGTGAGATGCCACTACTCAGCCCATGTGACATCAAACCATGAAAGGAATCCGTCCCTTTCCCAGGGCATGTTCACTTAAACTATAGCCTATACATACAATCTCAAAGCGGTTATTTGTACCCTCAGTAAAAAGCAAACAACATTTATTAATTTGATAAAAATGAGTCAAGAAATGTTAAACTGTTAACTGACTGTTTGTTTATTTATTTCATCTATTGCACTATGTTGTGTTGCTACTGCACTATGTTTATCGTTATGCACCAACCACCAAGCCAAATTTCCTTGTATGTGCAAACGTACTTGGCAATAAACCGATTCTGATTCATTACTCAACGTGGTATTCTCTGTCTTGAATGCAGTTTGTATAAATAGTCAATTCGGAAAACAGAGAATATTGGTGGCAAATAAGGAAAAAGGTAACAAAACTTCATTGAATCTATCATGTTATTTGATTTTAAATAAATAAAGAATATAATGTCAACTGAGCAGCAGATCACTGTGAAAAAGTTCTGCCTGTCCTTCAAAAACAACACAACAGAGCAGCCGGTCTCCAGGACGTGAAACCCTGCCCATTCTTACTCACAGACTGTCAATGTTTGTATCATGTTCCCTAAGAAACAAGAAAATATGCCACTGTGACTTTCCACCTAAATGTGTGGGTGTTTTACTGGACTGAGGAATGATTCACTGAAAAGTTCCAGGAGCACAGACTGCTGCGGTGTACGGGGGCAACACTAAAATAACCTCTGATGTCTGTGCTACGAGATGAAATGTCCAGTAATAAAGAAAAAAGGGTATTTAACTTACAAAGGCTTCTTTTGGTAGAAACGACACAACAAAATGTACATGTGGTGACACGAAAAGCACTGAAGTGAGACAGTGAAAGGGGTACTTACTCTGCTGAATTGACTTGACACCCCTCAACATGGTCGCTGCGAACACAAAGAAGCAGCCGGTCTGATCAAACTGGACCTCTCCCATGATGCTGAAGGAGGCTCCCAGGCAGATGGGCATCATGGCTGTGTACTTGAGTATGTGATGCTGTTTGCCCATGATCAGCGTGGAGATGGCCAGAGTAAAGAGCGGGGTGGTGGTGTAGATCATCTGTGCAAAGGACAGCTGGACATAGTTCAGACCCATGTTCCCAAAAGCGATGCTGGCACAGAAAGTCAGACTCAACAGGAACACTTTACATTTGGCACTGGGGGTCAGGTCCGGTTCTCCCACCCCTCTGTGGCGGATCACCTGCAGCTTGATCAGCACGTAGTCCACCACGATGGCGGTCAGCATGTGCAGAGCTGACAGCAGCAGAGGGTACCTGAAGTTGTAGACTGCGAATATCCATTTGTTGAGGCTGGAGATGGTGGTCCCCGTCACCAGCCAAACAATGACAGCTGACAGCAGATGGAGCATCTCTGCGGGGGGCCTCCTCCTGGACCTCTCTCGCGGAGTCGCCTCGCATTTTGAGAAGCCATCGGCGCTGATCATGTTCGTATCATTGTCCTCTCTGGAAGGGAAACACACGATAAACCGCATACATATATATATAAATATATATATATATATATATATTTGGCGAAAACAACCTGCGACACAGCTGTCCTTCTCCTCTGCAGCGTTTGCGAGTCTTTGTTGATCAGCAAGCATGAATCTTTTTTTTTTTTTCAGCACCGCCTACAGGCACGTGTTGCTGTTTTGCATGACGGGCTGGTTGTGTAACTTACAGAATGACATATGCCGGACCGTGGAAGACAGACAGGGGGGCGGGGGGGGAGGAGGAGGAGGGGGGGGGGGGGGGGAGGAGGAGGAGGAGGGAGACGATTGGTTATCCACCTTGTGTGGTGACGACTTCACTGTGATGCACCAAATAACACCAGCATCGAGGGGGACATACATACTGGGGGGGGTGATGCGTTACCTCCATGTTGGTTTAAAATAGCAGCTTACGTCATTGGCTTGGGGGGAATCTTGTGATTCTCTCCCCCGTGAGCTGGAGCAGACGGAAACCCTGACAACGCCGCTTGTGTTGTTCACAAACATGAACGCGCTCGTCACGGAGCTCAACGTGTAGCGTTAGCTGGTGAAAACAGCCGTTTGTTTTTTTTTTTTACGCGCTGGGGCGGCTGGGTAACCGCCGGCACGAGCGCACAACCGTTTTTTGTCAGTTGGGTTAAGTTAGCCGACCCCTGCCGACGGACTGTCACTTGACACCCCGGTCAGCTGAATGTCCTTCTGACGTTGGCTAGCAACGCTCTCCTTAACTACGAGGAGGTCGTGCGCTGGTAAGCTAACGGGCGTCAGCGTCCATTTGTAACGTGAACGTTAGTCACCACACAAGGCTCAGCGGCATAAGAGCTCCTGTCGTTTATTACCTTGTTGTTCTTCAACGTGTACTGACAGCATCCCGAGCACATCTCATATCCGTCAGTCGGTCACCGGGTTAACTTAAAGCGCCTCTCAGTAAAGGCCGCTGTCTCCCTGCACGGTGCAGGCGGACTAACCTCGCTCTCCGCTGTGCAGGGTTTGAAGCGTTGGAGCCTGAAGCCTCACATGGTCACCAACCATCCAATGATGACTGACTCATCACAACTGTGTGCTCAGTGTTCAGCATGAGGTATTACAGTAGCTTGCAACAGCAGGGTTTAATGTTTAAAAATGCAAATCATTTAAATATGCATACACACATGCATCAAGTTATAACAATAAACCGAGAGTAAAACAAATGGGAGACCTCAGGGCAATATCACCACCACATTCACCTCAGTGATCCTGCAAAGGCTTTAAACAATGTCAATATTAACAAGACATCCTTTGGTTTTCTTAATGAGGAGGGGTTTGTTCAACATGCAATATAGGAGCGCATAGTAGCCGTAACTGAAACATCCACCATAAAACATTGTGATGTGGGTTATGGATGGATAGAAGACAGTTGAGTGCAGGTGAAAAGTTTAAATCATCACATATACCACTTAGAAATGCAGAAAGTTTACATTTTATTTTTGCTTAAATTTGCCATATAGGAAGAAAAATGTATCAAAAGGCTCAGACGAACCACATCATTCTTATCCTTTGCATCATTTCTTAAAGCTAAAAGATTGTTATGCTTTTGACTTTGGTATGAGCTTTGTGGTGTTTTAAACGTACCACAAATATATTATTATGTTGTTTATATATAGTTCTGGGAAAGATGCTGTAACGTAATGGAGAACAATCACAAGTTAAAGCTTATGGAAGATATGTGTCAAAATACCATGACAGCAGCTGTCCCAAGATAGATATATTGTTGGCCTCGAGGCTTCTTCACAGACATTGCTTCTCTGCACGTCTTCTGCATCACATGTCCTTCGTGAGTTAAAAGACATGAATATCATTGGGTTGACAGTAAACAACAGCACGTGTCAGCTTTATGTTTTTATTTGAGCTCAAAAATATAACATCTTTGAGCTCACTGGGCACAAAAGGTGAGTTCACATCATGTTTCAGTAAGAGTCCACAAACTACTAGCTAGGTGAAGAGGCTTTCCACTACAGAAGTGCTTAAGCACTCTAAAACCATGCATAGCTATAAGATGCCATGGAAACCTTTGAGATTATGTAGCATTTACCTGCAAGAAAACATAACATTGTGCTTTATTTAAACAACACCTTATTTGCATCATCAATATATTATACATCTTATTTATAATTTCATATCCCCAACATCTCAGTAACAGGTAAACGATCTTGACTCCATTTAAGCTTATGCATACACAAATAGAGTTTAAGTAGTGCCCACAATGTGAATGTTCAAGTAATGGAAACAATATTTTGTTACAGTGATTATACATTAGGCAAATCTATTTCTATTATATTCTTGCTATATACAGGCCAAAAGCAACCAGGCAATAATAAATGTGCCTCATGCCCTATTTTAATACACAATAAGCTAAAAACTATAAATAAGTAGTTTAATATTTGTTATTGTATGTATGTTTACTACTAATGTACACAAAACTTTAGCATATGTAATCTTCTTTAATTGTTGTTCTGATCCTTGACTGATGTGTATAAATCTGATTTATTTTACATAACTATCATTCAGCTAATGGAATACTTTTACCAAAACGTACTTTTTTGCTGCAAAAAAGTATTTTCTTCTCAACTGACATTGTGTGCAGTTGTATTATTGCTGACATATCTAAATAGAGCAATTTTATGATACAAACCACTCACATAGCTAGCCAAATCTGCTGTTTTTACTAGGGGAAAACAAGTTTGTTGCTACTTATCAAGATGATGAACCCTGATCATTTAAATGTAATTGGAACAAAATAAAAATAAGCCTGAAGTACACATAGCCTGCTGGATTTCTGTAATCTGTACAGAATCTCAGAGATTGGTTATGGTTAGTTACTTAGTGCCTCATTACATAATTAAGGCTAAACCTACCATTGAGCACCAACATAATTCCTCACTGAAGTATGTCCCCCAGGCTAATTACACTTCTACTTCAGTGGGTTTTCAGTCTTAAGATATTTGAAGTGGTACTCCAGTGATTTACTGTTCCATTACATTTGGGGACTTGTGAGAGACAAATTAAAACAAGAGTGGTCAAAATACATACAGCAGAGGTCAAGACATCCTCACTTTTAGTCCTTAGTATGGGTGAAGCTCCAAAAATGCTAGATCCAACATTTCCCACAATGCAAATCAATGGTGTCTTTAGTAAGACACTCCCAACTTGGTTAACTTGTCAAACCCCAGCTGAGAGTAGTACGTTTCTCTGACTCGACAAAGCTTTCCAGAGCATGTGGAAATCATTTGCAACCGTTTTCACAGGCTGTGTAGTTATTTTCATACCAGTAAATAGTGGAGTTTCCCTTTAATGCAAACAATTTCAAGATCATGTGGAAGCAGCCGTTGTCCATAAAACGGCATGGTGTATTCAGTCAGTTGTCCAACCAAAGAGAATGACATCTGCTTTGGTTTTCATGGCCCAGGACCAGCTGCTCATCAGAGGCCAGTCAGACTGGACATTGACTGTAAATCCTTCAAGATACAGTTTGGGTATTCATGGGCAATAGTAAAAAATAATCCCAGAAATCAGGGGGATCAATAAATGAAGTTCAGCTGTGAAAAAGCCTTTAAGCACAGAAGAATGCGTAGTCCTGCTACAGTCCTTTAAAAGCCTGTTGTCTCTGTCAGATCCCAGCAGGAGGAACATGATGTTCCCACTTTGAGGAGAACATTCAGTGCTTGTACCTAAACGTCTGCTGCACTCCTCGGCCCCAAGTTATCCCAAGACAAACCGAATGAAATATGTGTTTTGATGCAGAAATCAATTCTCTGTAAAGTCAATTATTCAGCTCCACACACACACACAAACACACACACACACACACACACACACTGTTGTACATATAAGAACTTTATGTACTCTCATAAATCAGTTCTTTATGGTGCTGAATAAGCGTTCACACTACACACACACACACAGAATGAGGCCATGCATTCTGAAAACAGAAGCTATAGTAGAGCAGAAGAGAGTAGATTAGTAAGTGGAAGCAGGAGCTTGTTTTGTAATTGTATTTCTGGGAGAGACGGCTTCTTTCAATACCTGGTTCACTCATTCACTCAGACACACACACATCCACACACAACTGTCCATATGTCACAGAGTATCCTTACATTAGGAGGAACCACTCAGCATGTCTGATGCACGGTGTAAGGGGAGCTTTTGTCCTAGAAGATCTCAGGGCATTGGCTCCAGTCCTGTCTGTCTTTGGCCTCCCAGTAGCCGCCCCGGTAGACGTAGGTACACTCTCCTGTCGTATCATCTGCCCTCTTTTCAAACCACAGTGGCTGGTGACCGTCGATGTCTTGCCCTGATGACGGAGAGGCATGTTTTCATAAGGCATGGCTCGAATGTTTACTATTTTCTACAATATTAAAGTCATAGTTCATCCTTTCTCTCTAACTATCGTACTTTTCATGGAACATTATTGTCTACCCATGATCTTCCTCGTTGCCAGTGTTTTGGTACATTTTGTAAAAAAAGAAGTTTAATGAAATCTTAAGTAAAGAGGTCAAAATGAAACACCAAACTACCTTGTCATTTGCAAGTGCATTCATCATTTCAAGCGTTGATTTTAAAAATAAAAGTAATTTTTGTCCAGAACTTTGTCAGAGGAAAGCCTACTTGTGAATTACTGCCAGATCTGCAGTTTAGGTACAGCTCAGCTTTTGACTGTTCCTCCTCGGGAAACAAAGGTTTACAGTTCAAGGCGAGAGTAAAAGATGATAGATGAAGATCAGCAACCTCTATTCTTGTCGCATGCAAATTTAGATTTTGCTTTTGCCCAAAGATGCCAAAGATAGGCATAATATACCTAAAGTGTTTAAACCAACAACTGTGTTGAATGTAATTTGACTGCCATTTAACATGTAAAAAGCAGAATCTCTATCTTTGTGATCCTCTCAAGACATGTTTTAAAACAATCATTACTCTTCTCTGAATAACAATTAGTGGCTGACACAAAAAAGTTAAATTTCAGTTAATTTCCTCATTGAAAAATCAAGAATATATGATTATGCAAGTGTTGTTCAATTTAAAAAGCAGAACTATTGGATACAAGATGTCTCCTGCTTCACTAGAAAGCTCACTCTCAGTGTATGTGCTCTGGAGGTTTCAAGTTTCAACATCGCACTTCTGCACAGTAAGGCTCAAACATTCAAGCAAAGTAATAATAAGCAAAACATATTCCTGTGTGAAGGGGGAGTTGTTCTTGTGGGTTTCCTTGTTCTCACCTTCCTCTAGGGCCTGATTGGCTTGCGCCTCCCTTTTTTTCCTCTCCAGCCTCTGACACTCCTCCAGACGCTGCTTCTGGGTGTTTGCTTCATCCCACACACCGGCCTCCATCAGCCGCTGGTCTGGCCGCAGACGACTGTCGGTGGGCGCAATACCATCTTCTGGCTCGTTGAGAGTCAGAGCCAACGAGGAGAAATAGTGCATGTTCTCTGCATTATCTCTGAAGAGGGAACATAGAAAAGAAAGAGAAATAGGAGAGAACTCAAAGAGGAGAAAGTATTTCAATGTCTCATTTCAGACACATTCAATCTTCAGAGTAGAAATGTGTTAGATAACATAAACATACGGGAGAGGGTATTTTTTCCACAACAGTTTGGGCTGAAGAGTTTGATAAACTGTCTTTTGTTTGCCTTCCGAGCCTCCGCATCCTTGGCTGCTGTCCACTATTTTGGCACCCTCCATTTTGTCATCCCAGGTTCCTGACAGGATGTAATTGGCTGTGCCCTCTCTGTCCTCTATCACTCCTGTCACCTAGAGACACCAAAGAAGATGACACACAGGAAGAGATCAGTTACATGCATGCTTTGACTATGAGGCAGTGACATATTCACAGCTGGGTTCTACTTTACTTCATTTTGACATTCTAATTTGGGTTAAAGATTTTAAAGGGTATTTGAATCATGTAGGAATTTTATTTATTTATTAGACTTTATCAAACAGAGGAGATAATATAAACTACAAGGCTCCTGCTCCTCTGTAGCTAGTGAGTATGTGACTGAAATTATGACAGGAATAAGACATCTCTTAAAGGTAACACTGGTAAGCAACAAGCATGGATATTACAAGATTTGTTAAACATATTAGGAACCAATATTAGCTCAACATTGTTTCATGACACAGGCTTGTGAAGCCTAGATGTAATAAAATCTGAATGAAGACAACCAACAAATATGCCAGCTGTCGATTTTCCATCTGCAACGACCCCCTACAGCACAGGAAGGTACGAAAGACTTACTTTCCGTGGGACGTCTCTGGAGAAGTAGCTGTAGGGGGAGAATTTGAGACGGCAGGTGTCCTTGGTAGTGATGTTTACAATGTCAATGTCCCCAGACTGCAAACAGCAACAGACAGGAAAACAGATGTGACTTAAAAGTGTATGATGACCCCAATTACGTTCCTCAGCAACATGCACACATTCACATGCACACACGCACCACACACACACAAAAACACTCACAATCTTATCTAGTCATTGATGCCAAGCAAAGTAGTCTTTGCCTCTCTGTTAACTAATTGAGTATTTTTCTTTGGAGTGAACTGTTATTAAGGTCACTATTTCTTAATTCTCTATTAAAAGTTTTAATTTTCACTTTTTTACACAAGACAGGTTGTGGTTTTGACAGTTAAAGAGGAGCACACCTGATCAATCCAAAGTTTGCCCACAATAATGTTGTGCACCGTTGAAGTCACTTTGCTCCACACGTAGTGGTTTCCACTCGAGTGGAACTGCAGGTGAATGTTTCCTACAGTGAAGAGAAGGAAGACACACAAACAGCAAAATTATGAATAACTTTACAATTTTAGAATTACTTGAATAGGGTAAATTACTCGTGTTCAGAAAAATATGTTGTGTGTATTTACAGGTCATATCTTTAGAGGTATTTATTCTAATGTATTTTGATTGTCAGCATGAACGCATGAATTTACTTGTTTCTTACCTAATGGCATGACAGAAATATATTTCCCACGAAACTTGCTATCAATAGTGATATGCTGCCACAGGGTCCAACCTCGCTGTGACGTTACATGGTGGGCAGCAGCTGGTGGGTGATGACTGACCTGTGGGTGAGTGGAATCAGCTGGTGTGAGCAGAGGCAATATAGACGACCTTCACTACGTGGAAATTTGATCTGTTTGTGTAAACTATATACCTGTAAGGATATATGTTTGTCTCACCTGCTCAGAGATGGAGCGATAACCATACTCATCCAGTCGGTCCAGCTCGTAAGTCTCCCCCAGCAGAGGGTTGAAGGGCTTGGCTGTGCGATGGACTGTGGTGGAGTAGGAGGAGACAGAAAAGGCAGCCACCAGGCACATCTGCTCCAGAGAGGAGTGACAGCGGGCCGCACGGTCCAGGAGCTCGCTGTACTCCAGATCCTCCGTCAGACGCTGCAGCATTGACAACGGCTCGTTGAAGTTTACCTGCAATCACACACAGAGAGAAAGGGTTTCTTGTAGGTCACGCAAATTCAAAAAACTATGATACAACCAATTTGTACTGTATGTTTTGTATTTACAGGCATGGGTATCTTGGACAGGTCTTTGCCAATACAGTTCTTCATGATGCTCCACAGGTTAAGGGAGTAATTTGGCTTGTCAGGAATACGACTGCGTCTTGTTCTTCGGAGCTGGATTTGGTTTGTGCCTGATGTGTCCTGAAAAAATATGACAACGTTTGAATCAATTTCTTTTTTTATGTTAGAGCAAATGTGTGTGTATAGCAACAACTAGTGAGACAACGGGTCATGCGTGGGACCTACATTCTCATTTTGAGTCCAGTCATTAGACATTCCTCCGCTCATCATACTCTGATTACTTCCTGAGCGCCTGAGAGGAAAGCAGCATCATTTAAATACAGTTCAAAGTAACGGTGATTGTAGATGATCAAAACACAGCTCTGAGATCAGTTTGTATAACGATGATGTCTCACTTGTGCTGTATGCTGCCACTAGTAGTCACAGTTATGAATGCAGGGGAGTCCTCCATCGCATCAAAGAACTCTGCATCGTCATTCTCGTCACTCGCGTCCCCCTCCTGAGTCCGCTCTACACCTACGGCAACAAACACAGGACAGTTATCTGAGTGTTTTCAGTATTCATGTATACACATCATGCATATTACAGTCTATTTACAAGGGTTGGCCATATAACAGACACCATACTATAAAAAACAACAGTTTAAAAAAACTTGATTGAACTTAATTATTATTCCTTAAATGTTTACAAGGGATGTAACAGCAGTTATTTCACCTATTTATAGCTCTGTAAGTTGCTTTACATTGCCATGAAAACAAAAACCAAATAGTGAATATCAGTGACAACTTAAGTCACTTGTGTATTGGCATTTGTAACTGTGATTTACAGTAAATGCTGAATTTATTACAACTGAGTTGCAACCATTTTAGTTATGTAATGTAGCTTAAAGAAGGTATAATAACATATGATAATGTGTTCCAAACAAAAAACAGTGCCAACAAAGAGAACCAGTTGTCACAAGAAGACCCTCAACTACACTAATCCGAAGACATTTAATATGATATTTGCTTCGCATGTTAATATCTATGACCTCAAAATTTGTGTTAAAAATAAACAAGCATTCTTGTCACTAAACCTCTTCCCATATAAATAAATACACCAACAATTCAGCTATGATAATTCTGACTAAGCCACATTTCTGTGATAGACATGCATCACTACTACTGGCCAGAAGAGGGCCATATATTTTTTATTCTCTGAGACTATACTCTGCCTTTCACACTAAAGAGAGTGATGTGTCTCACCTGTATATGCTGTGGGGTTCTCCCTCCAAGCTCTCTCTAAGCTGTTGTGCTGTTTGGCTAACTGTTCGATGGTCTCCTCCAGATGGTGACGCTGCTCTCTCTCATACTGCAGGGTCTTTTGCCACCTCCGGCTGTGAGATTCTGCTACGTCCAGAAAGTCACGACAAGCCTGAGGTGCGAACACAACACACATCAAAAGACGCAGGCGGAGCCCTCAAGCTGCATAACCTCATTAAAAGAGACGACTGATCAGTCTCCGGTTTACTGGACAGTATCGAGCAGGCTCACATTGATCATAGCATTGGAGGTGATGCGGAAAAGGGTGGCTCGCTCATTAACAGATTTCACTTTGTCTGTGCCGTCGGAGGATCCACGCAGTTCCTCGAGTTCGCTGAGGGAGCGCTGGAGGGCGGCGCCGTGCTTCCCTATCAGCTCATTACAGGTGCTCAGGTCATCTAGCTTGCTTGCCAGAGTCTTGAGCACCCCTTGGGTTAGGGCTCGGTCCTCCTGAGGTACGGGGCCTTCATCTCCTGAGTCATCTTCACACAAAGACAAAAAAGAAAGGTAGTGCACAAATGTCATGCTTAACCAAAGATGATGGGTATCATTAGAGGTTATTGTTTTGAAAAAGATTGGGTGTATATGGTGGTAAAATCGTATAATTTAAACAGTACACGTCTCATCAGACATTGGAAAACCAATTTTAATACTTAATGTTAGTGGGGAACGGATGGAGGAAGATAACGCTTCACACCCTGATCCCCCACACCTCTTCCTCTACAAGATGGGAAAGCTGTGAATGAACACCGTTGCCCTGGAAACATAGGCCCATGCAATCAGGAGGCTGGGCTATTTTTAGAAGAAAAGGGAGAAAAAACGGTGACGCACATCCCTTTCCCTCCCCTCTCTCTCTCTCTCTCTCTCTCTACCCCTGTTTGGCATGAGCGGAGCAATCAGTCTCAGGGATTTCAGAAGCAGAGCAGGGAGACTGGACTTATTACTAGGAATCATAAAAGAAAAATGATGACCTTAACTTTAAAATTCTTTCACTTAAGTATTACTCTAATATTGACCCATTTTTAGCTTCCAATACTGCTTGTTTTCTATATCTAGCCCGTCTACTTGGTTATGAAGCTAAATCACTATTATGTACCTTTTTGTGGCAGCAGTGACATAAAAATGGAAACTGTAGATGCCAAAACAAATTAGGTACAAGAACTTGTAATTTTGACTTTCAAAGACATGCTGATGCTTTGAATAGTGCTTGTAATAATGAACCTGAGAAAGAGTCTGTGGGTTGGAGAAGGTAAAAGAGCAAGCTGTATCTATTAAAGTCTCTCAGTGACAAATTACATTGTTTGAAAGATTCGAGACACCTTAAAAGTTCTACTATCCTTAGTACAAATTTAGATAATGGCTGATACTCTAGTCAGTTATAAAGGTTAACACAAATAAATCCATCTTTAATATGCAAATGACACTTTTCTAGGTCAAAACATTTCTTCTCTGCTAAAAGAAAAAACAGACTGTGTGTGTAATCTGAAAACTCCCAAGCACTGACTGAATCTAGGCCAGAGTCTGCATTGCAAGTGAGTACCAAAGCCGGGAGACAAACTACTACTACTATATTAGAGGGGAAAAGAAAGACAAAATCTATAATGGTTTCATGACCCATATATAGAAGTGAGAAAATAATCTTGCTTCTTACAGCCATAAAACACATCCATGGAATAATAACAGAGGCTTACTGGTCTGCTCTGTGTACAAATGTTGGGTTTTTTTCACGCAGGACACTGAGACCAATTGGTGACTCATCGTTGAATCATGAAAACACACCCACAGGTGATAGAGGGAGCACCAACATGGACACAGTGTAGGAAGAAAGATTCACATTTAAAAATCAGAGGATGCACTGCATGCTTTTGCAATATAGATGGAGCAATCAAAGTCTGACTGTAATTTGCTAAAAGCTTGCTGAGGCACAACCTGAGCTTCACTATTTCCCCGTTGTAAGCTGTTATTGTTGGATTCACACTCATATTTGTTAAACTTTCAACCTGGATTTAATGGTTGTCAGAGAGGTTTGAATTGTATATCAAAAACATACCTATTTATGTGTATTGTAAAAATGGTACTCGTGTGGTAGCTTTTACAAGTGAAGGACAAGATCATTTTCGTAATATCCACTTAATTATGCTGTTCCAATCCAATTCCAGATAATTAATTTGCCCTGCTGTTATTGCCACTCAGCCCATAACCAAAGGCTCATGCACTAATAATCTGTAATCACATCAGCACACACCGAGACAGACAAGGATCTTTGTGTGTGCTTACACATGCTTCAAAACACATAGGTTATTCTGACTTCAATTGTGTGAAGCAGTATAACCAATGTTTGTTCAAAAACAATTTTTGAACAGTGGAAAACCGCAGGAAGAAAGTTAAAGTGTAAAAATTTCTAAAAGGGCTCCGCTCCATAAATTTGGCTTAGTATTTTGGCTGTAATCACTCCCAATGAGGCACAGTCCATTGTTAAACAAAGGTAGGTACAGCATAAACACCTCACACATCAGTCATGGTCTCCATGTGCTAATGTGGCCAGACAGACAGAAAACATTGATTTGTATCCTGCAGGTGCAAAGCTTTTACTCAGCAGTAAAGGATGCTTAAAGGCACACACCTCTCAGGAATGAATCAGATAGCAGATGTCTTTACAGTAATAATCCAGAGACAAATCAAAATTTAAATCAGTCAAATATGAAACATTTAATGCTGTTCTTTTTTTCTGCACTGACTTTGAAAATTACGTTGCCATTTTGTCAACTTTAGGGCAAATTCTGTTATGTGAGAAATCCAAATAGCTTATTTACACAGACATTTAAACAAAATACAGCCAAACTAAAAGAACTCCATAAAAAGACACTCACTGCATCAGTTACAAACCCACACATGCAAACAAGCAAGCGTGCAAGCTCATAGCTTCTATCCTAATTAGTATTCTTCTCTTAGTAAAATAATTAAAAGGTTACTTACAAGGTGACACTCATTGAAAAGGCTACACTCGCGTCTCCCTTTTGTCCACAGTGTATGGTGAAAAATGTTTTCAATGAAATTCCTCACACCCTCTCTCTCTTTTTTACCCCTCCTGCTACCAGAACGGGAGGAGGAGTCTAAAGGAAGGTCATTTCATTCAGCCCCAACTGTCGTCATACTGAAGGAGACAGTAAGGGAGAAAGGAGACGGGTTGGGAGGGAGGGAGTAGCTGCATGTGTGTTTCTACACGTTTGTGCAGAAGAGAGGGAGAGAAAGAGAGAGGGAAGAAAAACACTGTACATCCTGGTGCTCCTGGTTTTTTCTTTATAACAAATAACAGCTAGACAGCAGTAAACGGAGAATCTATATCATATCATATTGTGTGATAGTGTCCGGAGGTAAAAAGGAAATGTTGTAAGTCAAAGTAATTCCAAATGGCATGAATATATGCAGATTTTGCATTAACACCATAGACTTTATATAACATGACCCTGCTGACTGTGAACACATGGAACAACATCGCCCTCTTGTGGCTTGTTGTTTAAATAACAAATAAATAAAATATGCATTCAGGTAACTGGGCCTTGGTTGCTCGAGCCTGCATTCAGGTTAAAGCTAAATTTAGTTTGTCTATCTTGGACTTTCACAGGTGAACCATGTTGTCTTTTTAAAGTACATATTCGGGACAGTCTGCAAGCCACATTATTTCTTTGCATCAGGACAGAACTGTGGGTGAAAATTCACCGCACATTAGAAGAGCTATACACCCATTAACAACTATTGAACACCGACACTCATATTGGTCACACTACAGAGAATGAACGATATTCCTCCAACCTGAGTGGTGCATCAGCAGAGTGGAATTGGCCCTCGCTTGCTGCAGGGCTGAGACCCATCGCTGACACTCTCCCTCAGAGGTGGCCTTCAGGTGGTAGCTTCGGCCTCCACTAGTCAACACCAGGTGACAGGTGTCCCCCACCTCAATGTGTGCTGTTGCCAAGGGAATGGTTCCCCGGCAGGTGTGCGCCATCTCCGCCTGAGTCCTGAGGGAAACAAAACAGTTGTAGAGTGAAATGTGGCAGCTTAGTTTTTGATTTTGAAAGTAGTTTACTGTTGAAATGCATTCGTATTAGTTGTTGCACGTATTGTATTCGTATCAGTTCGCTGCACTTATTGTATTCGTATTCGTTTACTGCACTTATCCTATTCGTATTAGTTTGTAGCACTTATTGTATTCGTATTAGTCTGTTGCAATTATTGTTTTCGTAGTAATTTGCCTCTGCACTATACTTTTGCTCTGGTTTATGCTTTAAGATGCTTGTTTAAGAAAGGTGATGCACTTATGACTTCTGGTGACTAGTAGTTCTCTTGAATACCTATGTTGAATACACTTATTGTAAGTCGCTTTGGATAAAAGCGTCTGCTAAATGACTGTAATGTAATGTAATGTAATAGCATAGCATCCAAATAAGTCTGTCAAAGATGAAAACTGCTCTCTAATGCCACGCTTTAAAAAAAGTGAACCCCACATTTCTCTCGAGGCGTTAGACAATATGTATGAAGCTTAACACGTTGATCTTATAATATCAGCAATATTTCATACCATATGTATATTCTTTTTGTATTCGTTATAGTATTGTGATTTTTTAAATATTATATAGGTGGAGGCTTCAAATAAGCCCAGTGGGCTTTCTGCCTCTTCCTGCACTGTAATATAATTTATGTTATGTTTTTTTTTATCTATCTTCATTTAATCTGACATGATTAATGTCACTTTCATAAAGATTCCATATATTATTATTATAGTGAAAACTTTTACAAGGTAGTTTGGCATTCTGTTATGGTTTGCTTATGACATTTAACATTCAAAACATGCATTCATCTCTAGATTATACAATTCTTACATTGGACAATTTATATTCAAAATGTTTAGTGACAGAACAGATGAGTCACTATTCTTCATGTTGTTGTCGCCTCTCCCTTTAGTATTTACACTGTAACTACACTATATGGGTTACAGTATGAAGTTTGTGTCTTTGTCGTTGTGCTAACAGATTGTTTTATTTTATTTATATTATGGTTAAAATAACCTTAAGTGGCTTCATTCAGGGCCCTCCCTCCTTAACACAAAAAAAAAGTTTAATTTCGCATTTTTTAAATATTGTTTGCAACACACACACACCTCATTTAATTATGACTCTAAACTTCTTTATATTCATATTAGTGTCATAAATTAAGCGTTAAGCCTCTTCAGCGCAGACGACCGTTAACGTCCGTTCGGCGCAGACGACCGTTAAACGTCCGTTCGGCGCAGACGACCGTTACCTGTAGTAGGACAGCAGGCCGTTGCTAAGCACAAACCACCGCCGTTGGTAACCCTTCAGGTAGTTGGTCCATTTATAGAGCCAGCCTTTGTAGTTACCGACGTTCAAACACGGCAACTGGAGCCCCGGGAGAGTCGGGGAGGGCAAACACTTCACCAGCTCGTTCATTTGCTCCTCTCGGCCGGTCCCGGTCCCGTTCCCCCTCCCTGCGCTGCTGCGGGACGGACGGGAGAGTCGGTGCCGTGTCCGCGGAGATGCCGCCTGTCAACAGCTGTACCGTTAGCTAGCCAGCTGCTCTGCACGGTCTCCGCTAAAGCTACTGTTAGCTTGCAGCTGTTCTGGTGGAGCTGTGTCAGTGTGTCCCCCCCCCACCCCCCCCACCCCTCCTCTCCACCTCCACCCTTAGGTAGTTTTACAAATATCTAGGTGGTGTCAGCTAGAATAAGAGACATAGCAACCACATCATTACATGAGGCTGTATAACAGTTGAGCCTGCGTGTAATAGTAAAGCCTGTAGATGAGAGAGAGAGGGAGAGAGAGAGAGAGAGAGAGAGAGAGAGAGGGGGAGATCATGATGACGTACTTATCACAGGACTGTAGCATATGGGTGCAGGTCTGTGTGTGTGTGTGTGTGTGTGTGTGTGTGTGTGTGTGTGTGCGACACACATATGGCATTCACTGCAGTTTTCAGTTTTATTATTGCAGCAGAGGAGAGAGTTGGAGGTTTAATAATGCCAACATTAGATCATGACAACAACAAAAAATGTTATTGCTATTATTTTTATTTAGACCTTAAAAACATCTAAGAAGAAGCGAGCTAAGAGATTGAATCTTCCAATTTAAAACATTTGGGAAAGTAAGATTTCACAGACATTGTGATTCATAGATTATGGGCATTATATTGATATTCTAAGATTCAACACAAACAGTTGTAACTAAAGTCAAGTTTTGGATTTAAATCAGAATTCAATTCTTATACAGGGGCTCTCATTATACAGTATGATGCATCCCTGGAGCTGTGATGTTAAAGCCAACAGAGGGCACCTCCAAAAATTGCTTAATTTGACATTAAAAAAAATAATTCTATACTTGTTTTTTTAAAGCCTTGAATTAAGATGTTATTTTTGATATTTTAAGATTTTTCCCAGAACTCTGGAAAATTTTTAAATTCACAGTCTGGCAGATCAGCCTGTAAGTTAAAAGTGATGGACCGATGATAATAATGATTATGGAGTTTTTGTAATAATCGCACTGAACATAAATGCTTTAATGCTTTAACATACTGTACAGCAAGTGCCAAAAAATGCTACAAAAACAACAAATGAAACAGCCAATAATCGAACAAAAAAAACCGGACAGATGTGATGGTTCAGGAGAGGGAGTCATCCAAGAAGCCCAATGCCAGTATTAATGGGAAATAATAAAAAATGCCTCTTAGTTATACAATTTGAGTGCTGAACAGCTGATTCTACGATTACAGGGGAGGTTAAGCTTAAATAAATGCATTAATAATTAAATGAGCAGACAGCTAACAGTTGAAGATTATTTTCATTTGGCATCATCACAGTCATGAGTGAAAACTTTTCATAGTACAATCATTTTGCAAAGTGCTTTGTGACTATATGCCTCACAAAAAGGGTTGAAACGTATTATTTTTTTCTTGAGATTTTGCTGATGCAGGTTTTTTCTCATCATGTTGAGGAGCAATTTAAAAAGACCATATCATCATCAGAAATCTCTATGGCACTACATCAGGATGCTTGATGTGGTCTTTGATAATGTCTGAGCTTTACATTGCACTGTATAACTGTTTATTTTAAATACCATGTTGGAAATAATACAAAACCAGTTTACACAGAACAATGCAAATTAAATGTTTAAACTCACCCGACTGGTGTGGCAAGTTGTTTTTAGTGATAGCCCACCTACAAAATGAAATTATGAACGGAAGAGGAATTTTGAACCTCTGTCAATTCCGAGGTTTGCTGGGTACAGTAGTAAGGCAGTCAGCACAGCCGCTAACATTTTAAAAAATCGTCATGGTGAAAAAACGTTGCTACAAGAGGTGACTTTCAGTCCATTGTCTTGAATGTTTGTTGTCGTCATCACAGTGTGAATTGTTCCAGCTTCCAGCACCCTTCCCAATTCTAAAGTCTGCTTCCACTCATATGCAATACCTCAGAGTTCATATTTTTTTTTAAAGCAAGCCATCTTGTTCAAAAACGGAGGGCAGGAGGGAGAAGTCGAAGGGCACAAACTTGACACCGGTCCCGTGGTAGAATTTGTTCTGAAACTCCACCCTGAAAATCAAGTGTTCAAGTGAATGATTAAATGCCCTTTAATAAATTGTATGAAGGTGAATGCAAGCAGGAAATTGAATAAAGCAGAGCAAAATTTAAAATCAAATATCACTACATTTTTATCTCAGTATCTCAGTCTTAATAATTTAACTTAACTTAACTTTAAAGATTAGAACAGACAAAAATTGCATGACTTCATCACTGCCTTACAGAGTAGGAAATACATTTTTAAGCAATACCGTGATATTTTGATTAGAGCTGAAACAATAAGTGAATAGATGCCGTGTCTTTTGGATGATCAATCAATTGTTTGAGTATTTCTTTAAAGCAGAAATGCCCCAAATGAAAGGTGAATATTTGCTGGTTTTTTTAGATGGGCATTCCACTTTTTTCTGACAATTTATGGACCAAAATAATTCACAATTCACCAAGAAAGTAATCACCTGGTTACAATCAGTATAATCTAATACAATGTAAAGTCTCATATCACAGTAATAATATCATACTCCTGAACTAATGAATGATGTGTGATTATTTAGACAAGCTGGTACAATGAGACTCACCAGTGAAGTCGGAGAGCGTGGAGGAACGCTGATAAGCCTTCCATGACTAGTAGGATGGACACCGTGAGCACGGCGAAGAGGCCGAACACGGGGACTAAAAACACCACGCCCACTCTGGTGGTGAACCTCAGACCCAGGCGCATCACCATGCCCCACAGCACCTCTGACAGCTCTGAACACAATACAAACATTAGGATGCACAATACACAAAGACAAACATAAGAAGAAATGCAAAGTGGTCATTGTGCCTGCACTTACGGGCGTGAGCCAAGCTGAGAGCCCAGAGACGCAGGTATGACGCAGTGTTGGAGATGCAGCCCAGGCAGTACTCTATGGTGTGGATGGCCTGGTACAGGAGCACATCCGCAAAGTCAAACTGCAAAACAGGTCAAACAATATATTAGATATCACACTTAATTCCTACGGATGAAAAATGAAGTCCAGATAATGTGGCTCTCCTGTTTTAATACAGCATTTTTCCAGAAGACAATGCTGGTGTTCACATGATAATAAATAAGCTCCCAAATTTTTTTCCAAGGCTACTTTCTCTCTTATATTTAATTTATTTATTTATAAGCGCAACACATAAGTACACATTTCTGTATGTTGCCAACTGCAGTCCTATTAGCTGTATTAATTGTTGTAAAACAGTGACATGACATGTTGAGATACACACATATTAAACAATAAGACACCAAATGACGATTAAATCAGCACACAAGACAACAATAAAATGACCACAACCAATACTGAAATGCAGCCTTGCAAAGCAGTAAACATATTCCCACAAATATTATATTCTAATATGCAAATGCAGCGCATCTTGCAAACACTTCAATGTGTCCTAAATACTGTTTAAAAGACAATTTTAGATAAATAGCTAAATCTAGACTTCGATCACAGACAGACAGGGTTCAACTTCAGGTCATTTAGCTTTAAATGCAACATTGGTGGATCTCTGACCTCTTTGGGAAGAGCTTCTCTGCTTGGCATTTCACCAAGTCCTTCCTCTTCATCATCATCGTCATCGTCATAGGACGGTGCTGTGGAGTTGTCATCCTCACTCACGCGCCTCACTCTCTCATAACCCTGAGGTGAGACAAAACCGTTGATTTTTATTGTCTCCAAATGACCAAAAACATATAAACTATATATTTTTAAATATGTCTGATCTCACATACTCTGCGTCTGCGCAGGCCTTTGCCTCCCCGGTACAGCCAGTACAAGTAAAGAGGTTTTCCTAACAGCAGCACAGGTACTGACAGCATCGCTACCACAATTAAGAAAATTTGCAGCCCAGTCTGTGGAATCAAGAAAGCAGAAAAATGCATTAACAAGGATCAAAATGTGTCGATAATGTTTCAGGCAACGTCGTCACCACGTACCTGTCCTGGGTAGAGAGGAGTCATATCTTTCCCCTGCATGACGAACATGTTAATAAAGTGGATGAGGATGCTGGGAGCCACGCTGGAGTCTCGTGCACTGAACGCCAACCACTTGTAGAGAATCATGAAGACCAGGTAGCCAAAGAGACAGAGTAGGAAGAGCAGCTCAGGAAGAAATAGCAGATAGACATTAAATTTCTGTCGGAAGTGCCTGAAGGGAGAGAACAAAGTATGGGAATAAAGAAAATGATGAGAGAGTGGATTTAATGATTGGACCCCAGAATGCTTATCAAAACAATACATTGTTTTTAAGCAATAATTCATAAATGGTGTACTTTCCCTACCTCTTTACCTGAGGCCTACTCTACTATATGCCTTTCTAGTTTACCTTCGTTAACGTAACTATTAACATAACTACTATTTTATTTTCATTTAACAATATGCTAGATTTCCTATTTCATTTCATTTACTTATATCTATGTATCTATTATTATTATTCTATATAGTATTTCTATTTATTTATTTGTGTGTAACCAAGACCAACACAGAATGGGGGAGGGCTTGTGGTTCTAATTGGTACAATTAGAAAGCACTGAATACTGATACAACTCACAAGTGATTGAAGACACTCAGCACCACTCCAAAGCTCATATGGATGACCCCGATAATAACTGACATCTTCATCTTGTAGGAGTTGAGGAAGGACAGCCGGTTCACCGCCATGTTCCATATCTGATGGGACATTAAAAAGGCATCTCAGTGAAAACGACGAGGGAATTAGTCCATTACATCCTGACAGTAATGTCTGAGTGCATTTACTCACAGGATCGATGCCAAATGGGTACGGTCCACTGAAAACACCGCTGATGTTGGGATCTAACGTGAGCAGAGCATTTGTTTGGAGGGTTTTATTTCTGCAATGTGAATAAAGATATGCATTAATTAGAAAAACTTATTAAAACACATATGTACAGACAAAATAAATGGTTGTATTTTACTGCTAACTCACGTCCACTGCTGATTGGTGAACATTGCCTTGACACTCCAGCTAGAGCCAAATATATTGAGTGACTTGGAGAAACAGTCATTGTAAATCAGCCCGGTGTAGATAGAAAAAAGCCCCATCATCAGGATGATGTAGCGACCGTTGAAGAACGTCGCCCATATCTGAGATCAACAGAGACACAGCTATCAGCCAAAACTCATCTACAATCATAAGTTTCTGCATTATGAATGAGTGGAACAACTCATTCCTACCTCATTACCGGACGATTTCTTCTTCTGCTTTTTTTCCGTCAGCACCATCCACAAGGCGAAGAGGCTCATTACCGTCCCGTGGCCGAGGTCGCCAAACATCACAGCAAACAGAAAGGGGAATGTGATGATGGTGTAGGGAGCTGCCGATGAGAGACAACAGCTTTAATGTGCTAATCTGACCTTCTCCAAAGCAAACAAAAAGACACTTTATAGTTTGTTCTTTACGTGACACGGTGCAAGTTCTTACCTGGGCTTACCTCGCGATAGTCCCCCACCCCGTACGCCTCCACAATGCTCTGAAAGCCAGATGTGAACTTGTTGGTTCTCAACAAGGTGGGTGGAGTGTCAGTACTCGGGATGCGGTTCACAAAGGACGGCACGGTGGCATCACCTTTTCTCTGTTACAAAAAAAAAGACAAAAAATGTAAAAGAAAACTCTGAAATGAGTAACCAGCGTTATATATTCACAGAAAAAGACACATTGATGATGTTTGGAGCTCCTTTTGCTCTCATGTCAAATATTCACAGGTTTGAGTGATTCTTTGACCAAGAAGTTTTTCTCTAGTACATTCTGGGTGAGACATTTGATCTGAAGTCAATCCAATATGCAGCCTGGAGCAGTAGGGATTGCGAGCACATACTGTACAGCAAGTGCCAAAAAATGCTACAAAAACAACAAATGAAACAGCCAATAATCGAACAAAAAAAAACGGACAGATGTGATGGTTCAGGAGAGGGAGTCATCCAAGAAGCCTAATGCCAGTATTAATGGGAAATAATAAAAAATGCCTCTTAGTTATACAATTTGAGTGCTGATAAGCAGCGCGTATTGCATGAAGAGGCCAAAACTGATTCTTATAACGAGAATTTAAAGCTATGCATTTAGTCAAATAGACTGAAGAAACATTATTTTGGCCTCAACAAAAAAATAACTAACCGGATTCGGCTGCAATTTCATTGCTTTGCGTTAAGCTTTGGAGTTTCCAATCAAATTTGAAGAAAAGATGTCAAAGAAAATTTGTATGAATGTAATTAAGTTGTCTGTGTCCGCATTATCATTATTACTGTTATAATTTACACTAATCACAGTTTGTGGTTTTGCTTTAAGACAAAACATTGATTCCATGTGAGAACGTTTTCATTAGCATTGTAAGTAAGAGTTATTCTCAGTTGTATTAAGTATAGTGGAAAAATGTCACTATAAAATAAGAATCAGCCCTAATACTTCTTTTTCCTCACCGAGCCCTCTTCTAGCGCCCCCCGCAGGTTTGCCAGGTCACTGACGGGACACCACACCTCGGCAATCAGACACTTGTTGGTGACGTCGAAGCTGCAGAGGTTCAGGATGTGGTAGATCGCCTTCATCTTCTTCACCTGCACAACCCAGGAATAGGCCGACTCCGAGGCCTTCTGCAGGACCTGCCTCAGGTAGTCCTCAGTGCGGTGCAGAACCTGGAGGAAACACAGCAATTACTACAAACTCAGTCAAAATGTGTGAGCGAGTTAAACGCCTGTCTTTATCAGTCCTACGTTGTTTAGGTCCTGGATGCGAGTCCTTAAGCTGTCCAACACGTCTGCCCGCTCCTCATCGTTCTCAGGGTGCGGGTAAAGATGGCAGTGGTAACTGAGGACGACAGAGACAGACGTGTGCTGATAAAAGAATACAACACGAATTTAAACTCATAAGTCATTTGATGATGGTATTCTTACCAATCACAGATTTTTTGTACTTTCTGTCCGATCTGGTCTCCCCAGAAGGAAATGAGAAACACAACATTTTTGCTGATCTCACCCTGAAACAACACAGATTAGGCCAGTTATCATATCATAAATGTCATAAAGACAAATGACTTTTACGTGTATCCCTACCACAATACCTTTTCTTTTTGCTGGCACACAAGCAGAATGTTTCACTTACATTATTATTACTGCAGCATCATTTTATTAAATTGTATCTAAATCCTTAGATAGAGTTTTAGATTAAAGCCCTTGAAAACATAAACTAAACATAAAACTATCTCTTCATTATTTCTCTATTTCTTTGCACCTTTAAATATTTATAACTATATAACTTATAGGCGTGATGTGTCTTTTACAGTAACTCACAAACTACCTTTGGCGGAATTTAGACATCAGTTGAGAAGAGCACATTAATCAGGGAACAGCTAGTTATTTCCTTTTAGCTTCAACTTTAATTAGCTATAGCTGAATTAATCTGCCAAAGCGGTATCCGTCATTTTGATGAGCGACAGTTGGCTCATAATATCTATTTATACATGTTTTTTCCATTGCTCTTTGCTAATAAGATTGAGGAGAGTTGTAAGTGTCAGAGCCTTACCAGCTCTATAAATATAAACCAAATATGAATGTGGTTTGATCAGATTTACATTAGCAACATTAGCACAAAAGCCAACAACCCCACACCTATCATCACATTTTGATTCAATCTTTTCTAAATGTGTGAAATCTGTGACTTCCCCTTTGTTCCAGCTGAGCCTTGCCAACAACAAACCAGTGAGAAAAGTGAGGACAATGACACAAATGCAGAAATCTCCCGTGTGAAATAACCAAAGGAGTTCTATTTTTAGCACATAATTGTGTTCATGTAAGACCCCGCTGCTCAGAGTAAGAAGCTGAACGATGAAACAGGTTTTCACGGGTTAAATAACAAATAATATCCTGCAATTCTCGAACCAATGCTCCAATATCTCTCTTGACATCAATCCTGAAGTACGCAATTTTACTCACAGTGTCGAGATCAGCGAGGTTCTCGTCTAATTCTGCGTAGCTGAGGATGGTGTAACCCTTACACACTCTCCACAACATGCGCTCAAAGGCCTCCACCTTCACCCGCTGGATGAGACCAGAAACAAACCTACCGCCAGAGGAGATCAGATTAGGGTTTAAAGTTAATTTCTTAACGGTAGAGAACACATTATGTCACACTGTTTGTGTGGATGTTAATGACTCCCTTTTCAGCTCACCCCAGCTTGGCTCCAAGTCTTTGCATACCGGTGCATCCAGTTACCGAGTCCGTCTCCATCGTGGGGAACTCTTCATACTGGGGACCAATAGCCTCATGCTAATTATAAAAAGGAACATGTTTCATTCAGCTTACATTAACTGCTCATTATTCTACAGACAAAGCCTATGTAGTGTTCGCACACAAAGGCCTGTCTCACATAGACACCATTGTTGGTCTTTGCTGTTTCCCTTTTTAACACACAGCAGCCCGGGTGAGTCAGGGGCTGCTTGTAAACGGCTGCATTGTGACCGTGTCTTTAATTAAAGTCGACTCTAGTTGCACCGCTGTCACGACGAGAGGGAGCATTTTGCCTCGAGATGCAAACAGAGTGGGACTGGAACAAAAGCCGTACGAGACAGACGGGTGGAAACACACTTACTCTGGAGCGGCTGTGTATGAAGGTCCGTGTGATCTTCAGCATGTGTGTGTACTCGGTGAGCTCCAGGAGGTTCCTCTGCAGCTTCTCTTTGTTTCGGGCCACCTCGCTGAGCTCCATCTCCAGCCTCTGAAGCTGCTCCTGCACAGCACCACACATTGAACACCAGCTTAGGCCTGCGTTTAGCAGCAAGACGACTTCTTCAGTTAACTCAGGGAGACGAGAAGCAACGGTAAATATGACACATTTTGCTAATTGGCATTTTACCTTTACAACCCGTCTTATTAGCAGTATTTTGTAATCTTGATTGATTTCCTTAAAATCTAACTCTGTTTTTCATTATGTGTTTATGTTTATTTTGTCAACCCTCTAATGAGAGATAATTAATTAACTTGCTTTGTTACAGTAGCCAGACACAAAAAAGGTAAAATAATGGATAATGTTTAAAAAACATACATTTAGAATATAAGATCAAATACAAAAGTAGCACTCAGTCGCAAAGATTGATAAAAATCAGATCTACAAAAATAATATATTATTTCATTATGTGTTGTGCATTTCAACCTCATATCCTATTTTCAGACACCTGGATAAACTCTTATCCCAGTTTTGAGAATAGCATTATGTCCTTTTAAAATAATAAACATTGTGTTAAAAGGAGCACTAAAATCAGGATATTGTTGCAATCACACAACTCATCCAGGTTTCTTCAAATGTTCCACCATGTGTGTAGGTGAGACCTCAACTCAGGTTATGTAGCAGTGGTTCAAATCAACTAAAAATATTATGATAAATGATGTAATGATGGGCTACATGAATGTGAAAGTTTGATGTCAAGAAGGCAGTGGATGAGTTTTATTGTCTCATCTTCCATTACTAATGTCTACATGGAAACACTAAATCCAGGCAGTAAGAGGTATTATTTGGTAGAAGTCTCAACCTTTCCAAAGATACCAAATGTGTCAGGCTTAACTTTTCATTAGATGGATTGGTGCAGTTATAAAAACATGCAAGAACCAAAGCTGAAGCATGATTATACAGTATATATGAATGATACCGCCACACAGTGTGGAATAATATATGATATTTCCAACCATAGAGTTAAAGACAGCTGGAGTTTAACAGATCTGGAGGATGAAATGTAACGCATGCACTGCTGTAGCTGTCAAACACCTGTTTATTATTAGGATCTAAGCAGAGATATGATAGCCAGGTTTATCTATGTTAAAATGTCTGTAACCATATACATGCACTCCCTTAAACACTTTGCAATGTGTACAAATAGGGTACTTTGACAGTAAAATGTTGTTGAAGTGACACTCACCATGATCTCAAGGACTTGTCTGGGGGGAGGAGCAAGCAGGCTCTCCTCCTCCTCTGGAACGGCTATATTAGTCTTTTGAATCTCCCTCAGCAGGTATCCTGTCCACAAACAAAATGCTGACAGTCTATTTCACGGTAATTATAACGGGAGTATCAGACAAGCTGTCAATTTTAACAAAACACAACCAGCCATGGGTTGCTTAATTTCCCCTGATGATATGTGTGTGATCTAGGCTACACACCCACATGAACCACCCCCAGGTGCTCTCTTACCCAGAATCCTCTCCATCTCCTCACATCTTTTGATTTCGCTGACGAAGCGCCGCTGGAATGAGCTGACACTTGGGTTGAGCTGAAACCAGAGGAAGCATCACACAGGTCAGGTGGGCTGCAGGTTACGGCATCAGTCAACGCATATGTGCAATAACAAGGTTCATCATGGCATCTTTACAAAGTTTTGCACTGTTTTCTAATATTGTTAATTCTTGTTTATCATCCTTTAAATACTGTAATAATACTCTCCCCAAGTCAAGTGCAATGTGGATTAATTTGACTATAAACCTCTTAACAATTTTTTTAAATTATACAAATTAAACATGTAAAGTCAATCATAATACAGACATTCTGATGGCTAGATAGATAAAGACTATGAATATTTGGGTCTATCTATAGGAGGCCCTCCATTCACTCCCCTCCCTAAAGCATGCATGCACCAAGGGAGAAAAGCACAAGGTAGAATTAATTTATTCTGTATTAAAACAATACACATAGGTTTACTAAAATAATACATATAAATAAGCACTTTTCAACCTGTGGGAGAATACACAGTCTACATAAAAATAAAACAAGTGTGTTAGAGTGTATCCTTTCTACTTACATCTCGAAACTCGACCAGCCCCAGCTCCCCCAGCTCACTGATGCAGTCATATTCAGAGCCGGACTGCAGGAACAATTGCGCCAAGCACATCTCCTCACTCCGAAACACCATCTTTATATCTGCCAGACAGATCTCCTCCTCCACCTCCTGATAAAACCGTCTGGATAACGAGCCGCAGACTACCAAGCACAAAAACCAGCGAGTCTGTGCGCGGCTCTAACCCCGTTAACCAATTAACATCCCCCTCGAGGATTATTTATTGTCTATTAATAAGGACGATTCTCAGAAGGGACATTTTTTTTTCCCTCATTGTGAGTCTGGGCTGTCGCTCCGCTTCGTCTCCCTCCAAAGCCGTCTGCTGGACTATACAATAAAACAATATGAAAACAAAGACAGAAACGTCCCTAATGCAAATGGAGAAAGGCGTCATCGGGTGCGCTCTTTACCTTGAACACCTGACATCACGGCGCATTAAAGGAAAGAAAAAGAAACAACACGGCGAGCAGAAAAGAAACGAGCAACAGGAGAAGTGAAATAAATCATCAAGCCTCCATGCAGACTAATGGGGCTGAAGGTGGCATCACACGTTATAATAAAAAGGCCAGTCAGACACAGGCGACGGCCTTCACTGTCGCTGCGTCGACCGGCGACTGACAGAGTGCGTCTCCGGGTTGCCAGATCTTGTAATTTCCCCCGCAACGATCGTTGATTCTTGAATTTACAATGTGACACGAGTTAAAAGAGGTTTAATCTGACACTTAAGACGAGAATGACACCTCACGTCATACCTGTCGATACATTTAGTTCGACTGACGTTTATTTGTACATTGTCGACACTTCACCTGTTATATCTACAGCAGTTGTTTAATGTACTCAAGACAAAAAATTTTTTGCTTAATACAATAAAACACGAAACGCTTTGTGAGACAAGCACCAGATATGTAATCAGATGTAAAACTTGATTTTAATTGTAATCCAAAATGATTAAATGTTTTTAAGGTGTAGGCTAATAATCACCTCAACTTTTGTGACTACACCAGTCTAGACCATCCACAGTGCATTATTTATTCATTATTATTTTTACACTATGTCATAAATGTGTTATTTATTAAAAATGTTGATTCCTTTGTCTCGCCTTAAATTGCTTGTAAATGACAAGTTTATTTTTTTCTAAAAAGGGGGTCAGCTCACAAACCTGGCAACTAGCGCATCTTCTAACTGCGTTCCATCGCTGAAAGCGGACCGACCATCTGCTCTTCTTTGTGTAAAATCCTTTATTAAGGAATGATTAAGAATGATATGCTCATTTGTTTGCATTTTAAGAACAAATCTTCCCTTGTGATAAATGATTACTGCACGTTTTAATAGATCTGCCGATCACTAGGACGAACATCTTTTTGATGAGATGCTTGCTTTAGGAGTAAAAATACTGCTAGTATGACTGAACACAAATGTTATTCAGGGTTTAAAAAAAGCTGGATGATGTTCATTTTATTTTCTTTAAATCAGGCTTTAAACAGAAGAACGTTGATCAGCGTTCAGTCCCGGTATTGGTCCCCTGTGGGTACAATCTCCACTGTTTCAATCCTGCTAGCACCCTCTCATTTCAGGGAAAAAAGCAAATATTCACAACAACGGCAGACGCTTTTGTATCAAATGACTTCCAAGATTAGCAAGGTAGATCAAATCATTGTTACCATCCTTGTGTACCCTTGAGCAAGCCCTTAACCCCTCAACTGCTCCATGGGCAGCTTCCAGGTGTGTTCGTGAAACCTGAAACCAGCTGATTTATTTTCCTTTATTTGTATAAATGCTAAGAGGCGGCCTGTGCTTTGTGTTTTTCTTCCCTGGGACACATTTACATTTACATCCTGGTGCTGTGTTTGCGCATTCATTTCACCTGATTAAAGTATGAGGACCAAAACTTTATTACAGGGTGCTGGAGTTTTGCCTTCATGGAACTAATTTTTCAGTAGAATCCAGTTTGTTTATAGAGTTTTTCCCAGAAAAGCACATAGTAGTATGTGATACTATTTTTGCTAGATTTTAAGTCCTCAGACTGTGGGCCAGACTGTTGAGCTCCTGCGACAGTGCTGTAACTGTGTCCAAGATCCGTTTCTTGTCCTTCTCCTCCAATCGAGCTTCACATCGCTGGGCAAATTTATCAGGATGCCACAGCGTTTGCTGCTTCCGGAGCATTTTACGAAACACCGGCACGTCCTTCCTGTCCACGCCGTGCAGCATCACATCCAGCATCTCCAGTACGGTACCTTTAGGAGCCGGCCAGGGGATATCGCTGTAGCTCAGCTTCGTGCCGCCAGACGAAGTGCCACCACCAAAAGTGGCAGCACACCTTTCCTCGTACCTGCGCTTCTTGCCTTGCCGAGCCTCTTCCTCTTTGCGTGCCGCTCGTGCCAGATACTCTTCATGTTCCCTCTGCAACCTCTCGTGCAGCTCCTTATGGCTTTCCGCTTCCTTTTCTCTGTCTTGTTTGCTCTTCTTCTTTTTCCATCCAGAAGCTGACGCTGCCAGTCTCTGAGCTTCCATGTGCTTTCTGTCAAAATATTCTTTTCTAATACGGTCGGCCCAGTCCCCGAAGTCCTCCTCGTCATCATCGACAGGAAGGAAATCATCAGCTGTGAAACAAATACAGCAGTGTTATTAAGAAGTGAAAGTCAAAAATAGAATTGTGGATTTAATAACGAGTTTAAATGTACCATCATATACTCCAAAGGTTTCACTGAATTCATCCTCGCATTCACCAAACAGCTTTTCCATCCACTCCTTCTCAGGATCTCTTTCAGATGGGCGGTTCATGTTTTCGGAAGTCTGGAGAATAAAAGGGAGTTATATGTGAATATGATCCAACACCAACAAACTGATCAAATTTTACTCTGCTGACATCTGATGCCAATGAATTACACACTTATTTTTTTATTAACAAATCACATAATCATCACAAAAGATGTTACTCCCACCTTCCAGTCAGAAGATGGTTTTGATACGTTTGTGCATGGTATGAAGAACAATGTACAGAGAATTGTCACTTGGTTTGAGAGATTTAATGATTAATCAGTCTTTCAACAACAATAACTATGAACACGTTCACTGGGAGTTGATCATTATACCATACTGAAATGAATAGAAAACAATGGCTACCTGGAAGAGATGTCCTCATGTCTGACATTTTTACAGCTCTTTTCATTGTAAAACACACACACACATATATTTATTTATTGTCAATTTCTATTTTATATATGATTCTTTTGTAGAATTCGTTTGTTTGTTCATTTACCAAGTTTGCTGTGAAATGCATGCACCAAAATACCATGGCAAATCACTTGCACTTGAAAACTTGGGGAAAAAAGTGTCGATTATTAAAACGATAAATAAATATATTAGATGCTGATCATTTTTCTGACTACCGACCAACGGATTAATGTTAACTGTTCCAGCTATTTCACTGCTAAATAACATGAAAATATATATTTGAGTCTTGGTTTAGGACAATCAATTTGAATCTTTTTAAAAAAAAAAAATCCTGGCATTTAATAGATTACTACTGGAAACGATCACAAGCAGATTGTTCAACAATGGAAATGGTCATTAGTTGCAGACATACATTTCTCAATAACATCTATTAAAATGGAGTATCTGCCCATAACACTGATTCTTCACTAAATGTAAACGTACCTTTTTATGTTTGCTCCAGTTCAGTAGATCTTGAGGTGTGACTCCTGCGCTGTTAGGAGCCTCCAAAGCTTCTGGACAGCTCTTCTTTATCGGCACAACCAGGTCGTCATACGCTGCAGGAATAAGAAAACAAATAAAAGCAAATATATGAAAAATGGTGTCCAACGTTTATAATTCAACAACAGCTTCTTTGGCGACCCTCCTCACCTGATTTCCCGTGTTTAAGAGCCCTGTTGACTGCGATGTGTAACGCCGTGTCTCCTTTGCGGTCCTTCTGGAGAACATCGGCTCCGTGTTTGAGCAGCAGCCGGAGAATAGCGTCGTCTCGCAGGCAGCAGGCCAGGTGCAGCGGGCTCCTCTCCCTCTTCCCCTGGGTGAAGTTCACATCCAGGTCCCGGTGCTTCCGCAGATACGACTTCAGCTTCATCAGGCCGCCCTCCTCCACGTATTTCCACACCTTCTTCTGCTTGCGAGACAACATGCGGACTAAAAACAGAATTAGATTTTTGGTTGTGTTAGCTTCGGTTAGCTTCTGAAGGCCAACGACGGCTAGCCCGGTCCGTCTCTTTAATAATTCCGAAGGTAGCATCAACTCGGATCCTAAAGTTCCGGGGGCAGAATGTTTCCGGTGTTGCCACTAGATGTCAGTATTTGACTATTAAAATTACACATCAGCCATCAATTGATAAAGTCAACCTATTTCACATGCCTCTTTTATTGACTCACCAGCACACACCAGCTAGAGAGGATGCCCCAAAATACAACTTGTATTCCTTCCTTCTCTTTATAATGGGAACACAAAAACCCAATATTCATCCTATGTATCTTTACAAAAAAACTGTCACAACAGTGATGTTCTTCATACTTTCAGGGCTCTGTTGCTATCTTCTACATGGCTAATGACTCAGCATTCATAAGCCCTGCCTGCTTCTTTGGGTTCCTGTGCTTCAGCCTCCTTTCAACATGCCACCTGTCAGGAAGATGTCATGTAGAGAGGTCCTCTGTGTGCTTCTGTGTGTGGGTCTATACATCAGTGGTTAAGAATTATTATTTTTTTCTAAACATGTACTCTGGTAACCTAAAGTAATGCAATCTTGTACTGTTATTTGTAAAATTCTAACATTTCGTTATGAGCTGCTACATGATTTGTTATGACTCAGTGTGTGGGGGTGTAGTGAAGTAGTAAACTGTTACAGCTGTCTGAAATCCGACAGAAATTGTCACTCAGTAGACTAGAGCTTGAAGCCCAGTGTTTGACAAGAGTCCCTACACTCACATCTATTTCATAAGATGTCTATAACTTTAGAATTAGGACTTAACCTTTGGTGCTGCATCACCATTTACAGCTGTGATGACTGAAACATTTACTTTTACTGTAGACTAGAGATTGAATACTTTGCAAACAATTTTAACTTAAAAGCTCTACTTCAATTTGTGGTAAGTAGAGTGTTACAGGGAATTCATTTCTATAAGAGTTTTTTGTTTATTTAAAGCAGTTTTTTATGTTGTAAGAAGCATTTACAAATACATGTGTCAGGCATTAACTGTGGTGTCTACAAGACACTATAATGTGTATAATTAGTGGTTTAACTTTGTTATCTTTTAACGCTCAATGAGGCTTTGATTTTTCTCCTCAGCAGTGTTTTCAGACAACAGTGGTGCTCGTCTTTGCACAGACAGAACTACTTTGGCCTCCTTGCAGAAAATACCAAAACAAAAGGTTTCAGTCATATCATCAAAACAGAGAACAATGCTGTTCAATAAAGTTTGGGGCTGTAATAGTTCAATTATAATTTAACGGTTAATGCATTAGTCAAGAAAGCTGTTCTAGTTGTTTGTCATTTCAACATGATGCATACATGATCAAATCATGTATGTAGTGTGGATTGTTCCACTGAGACCTCCAAGGTTTGGCTGCAATTGACAGTTTGCATTATGTTTGCATCAATAACACAAGTCTAAATAAATCCCTGCAGTCTAATATGTTATAAGATTAAAGCCACAGTTTGACATTGTCATTTGCACTGCAGTTAATTCCTTAATCAATGAAGACTGGTGTTGTCCTTGTCTAATTTCTTGCTTACATGTGCAGCTATCTTTACCTGGGATGCTTAAAGCAGTGCAGCTGAGCCTCTGAACTGGCTCGGTCCTGCTGCAGATGACAGTGCATCCATTTAGGGCCTGAGTGAGGGAAGGAGGCACAATGGAGAGGATAGAGGAGGGAATGAAGGGACACTTTGTGCTCTGTGAAGAGGATGATTTTCTCTGAGACTCACATAACCCGAGATCCGGAGTCTCCCAAAGCTTGGGCACTTCCGCTCCTTTCCGCCGTCGGAAACGACGTGTCTCCACTAACGATGGCCGTCATGTGTGAATGCCTTTGAAATGTCTGCCATCTCAGGATAGATGAGGCAGAGAGTGAGGGAGAAAGAGACTCCTGATTTCTCACTTCAGGTGTTTGAGTCACATGTTTGCCACTATGTGTGCTTTAAGCTTTATTGTCCTTTTTTTTTCTATATACTTCCCATTTGTCACACAGCGTCTGAAGCAAGCAGCCTTGTCCTCCAAGACCCCAGAAGGAGCATGCATCTCTATCTATCTCACACAAGGCCCTAAAAGGAGAGAGAAGCTTCTCAAAGACAGGATATCCCCACTCAGGAACCCCTACCTTCTCCTTTCCTGCCTGGCCTGCTGACTCCTGTCCTTTGCGTGAGGTCTGTCGTCCTCCTGAGACGGTGCAGGGAGGAGCGCTGCAAGACCGGGCGGCAGGAAGCTGAGGGTCCTCCAAGACGCCCCAGGGGTCAGCATCTCATCCTACCACACTGCGGTCAGAGCAGGCTTCAGGTCCGGTCTGCTGGCTGTGCTGCTCAGCCACCATTGTGGAAGGAGGAAGGAGGAGAAATGTGTGGACCCTTCCTCTTTCTATTTTCTGCATGACCTGGTTTATTTGGTTCTGATTTATGACAGCTATAAACAGACATATAGTGGGTCAGGCTGCATGGCTGATTTGAAACAATACAAAGGCTATTGTCAACCATTGATGTGCAATGAGTGTGTTAAGGTGGGCACCCCTATAGAAACTCAGCATTCTAACCTTTGCCTTTAGTTTCTATTGGTATGCATTACCTGTAAACAAACATTGTCCAGTCTGGTGAAGACTGGACAATGTGTTTGGGTTTGGCTTTTCCAGTCTTCATTGTGCTGTGTTTAAACATCACCTCCTCCAGACAGAGAGGATTTTTTCTTCCCTCTCCGTACAGAATTAAAGGTTCAGTTCAGAAAAATATTAAAACACACCCAGCAAACATATTTAATAACTTGTATCCGTTGTATGTAAATCAGTTAATTACCTTTATGCATATTTTGCACAAACTATTTATTCTGTGAACTTTTGCAAATTCTTTTTAGTCAGATGAAATAATTTATAGTTTAGATAGACATAAACATACAAACATTTTATGATTTATGTTGCAAGAAGTATTTAAAAAGACTTGTGTAAGGCGTTAACTGTGGTGTCTTCAAGACACTATTATGGATATAATTAGTGGTTTAAGTTTGTTATCTTTTGACATCTTAATGACGGTTTGATTTTTCTCCTCAGCAGTGTTTTCAGACAACAGTGGTGCTCGTCTTTGCACAGACATAATTACTTTGGCCTCCTTGCAGAAAAAAGCAACACAACAATGTTTCAATCATATTATCAATACAGAGAACAATGCTGTTCAATAAAGTTTTTAGCTGTAAAACTTCAATTATAATTAAACGATGAATGCATTTTTCAGTTGTTTGTCATTTCTTGGAGAAGGAAAATGAAGATTATTTATACCCTCGGGATTCCCTGCGGCAAACCTTCCAGCGGAGACGCGCTCAATTTTGTTATTACAGAGGAATGAAAACATTTGTGTAATCATTTGTGAACAGTCAGCTCAGACAAACACCCAGCCTATAGAGGATCAGAGGGCACAAATCCCCCTTTTCTCCTGTAGCACTTTGTTGTCTAGCTTTGGTAAAGTTCATGCCATGAAATCTTGGTAACATGATCACATTAGCGTCATAAAACTTGAAAACCCATGTCAATAATCTATCTGGATTATCTTTCATGCGGGGCTTTGACTTTGATGCTGACAGGTGGAGTATAATGTCCTGTCAAAAAATTGCTGCTGCATTGTTCTTTACTCTGTTTTACCAATAAAACATGTTAAACAGATTCTCAAGTGCATGGATTTTGCAACTATTTAAGTTACTGTTGTTGTGTCCAACTAGTTTCCAGGAAATTCTTCATGTAGCCAAACTTTATAGACTGAATCAAGATATATTTAATAAGGATTGTAAAAAGTCTGTGTTTGTGTCTTGGCTCGGATGAGATTATAGAGCTGAGACAGCGATGATGGAGACGGAGGGAATGTTGCTGCAGCTGCTGGATTTCTTTTCTCCTACAATGACAAGGAAGTTTTCATATTTCACCTGCGAAATTTAAGACGCAGAGGACTTTTGACCGTCAGCTTTTGTCACGTTAACTAAACTTTTACCCACCCTAACTAAATGGCACACTGGGGCGCACTGTAATTGTAGGCGATTTAGACTAAGCGTCTCTCTGTCACAGGTATTACACAGGGACAGATAGTCGGCTCCCACTACAAATTAGTTACCAAGGATTAGTTCAATCCTTCTGTCTCCCTGCTGTTGCTGATTACATCCTGCAAAAAGCTCTTTACAGTCAAAATTGTTACATTCTTATTTAAAGCTCAGCAACCTGTTGTGGTGTGTGTTTGCTAAAAACAAGACAGTCACCGTTGTTTAATTATGATTGACTAACAACACAGCGACATGTTTAGGTGTATAATGGGATTCTGGAACAGAATAAGAGTCCTACTTTTGTGGTAATTAACCCTTGAGATTTAAAACAACTCTGGAACAAAGCCAAATGTCCTGTGGTTGATCCAATTTAGAGACTTTTGTTCTCACTGTTTGTTTGAGCGAATTGTAAGGAGGAGAAGAAACAAACATGCTGGATAACGGAAACAGAAGTCAAACTTGCATTTCCTGCAGACACATGCTTTGATTTTGGCCCCTGCGAAACACAATAGGAGGGAGACTGCCTGCCCTCAGCAATGCACCAACAGGAAGAAGCACATTCACTGGATGGGAGAAAATACATTCCAGCAAGACTTAACAAGCTACCACAAGTGACAGATGGAGACAGAATGTTTGTGTTTTTTCAAAGCACTTTTTTTTATTACAAATCATAGACAATCAATTCAAAATGATGTGTATTCACAAAAAATGCTTATTTGTCATGAACAAATTTATTGCCGTTCTGACGCTCAATAAACAAACTCATTCCTTCACATACACACACACTCACACAACTGCAGACTGTCAATGCAGTCACCTTTTAATTGGGCCCTCCACCGCCAGCCTGGAAACATTTGTCAGCTGCCATCTGTCTGTCTGTCTGGGATCCCCCCTCCCCCCATCCCCTCTCTCCCACTATCTCCATCTCTCCTTACACTCTTATCAGACTCCGACACCTCTTACGGACCGGCACACCCATTTCTACACATAAACACACATGTAACACTGCTGGCTGTGACGCAGATACTACAGTTTGGACCGAGAGTGGGGTAGTCTGGTATATGTCACACCTCAAGTGCTTACAAATGAAATCAAGAACAGCAGGGGCAAATGTGTGACTTGACATTCAAAAGCTCAGTATTTTGCATAAAAGTCCACAGGAGAACCACAGGAGCATGTGTTCCTTTTAAAAATACATTCCACTTTTTCAAAAAGTCTGGCTTATGCTTGGTCCCTCGTAGTATATAGTTCAGTTTTGCACCCCTGCTCCGGAGTTTGAGTGTGGTCAGACCCCGAAACCACAAGCCTGACTGTCGGCTTCAGGCAAACAGCCACAGCAGTCCACAGAGTCAGAGAGGAGCAAAGGTGACACGCTGAAAGGGACCAAGGACCCGATCTGTGAGCGAGCACACAGCGCTGTATAGTTTTGATTTACCTGCATTATTCTGCATTGTTCACCTCTTCCCCAGCATGCATCTGGGCCCTCAGCTGTCGTCACACCTTTGTGGCCAGAGACTGAGCCTCTGTCTTCTGAGAGGACAGGGAGCTGGCGGGACTCGCATGCAGGGACTTCTTCAGGTTGAGCAAGCACAGACACTGGGATCTGAAGCGCAGGTCGAAGAAGGCGTAGAGAAAGGGGTTGAGGCAGCTGTTGACGTAGGCCAGGCATGTGGCGTAGGGGTGAGCCAGCAGCAGGAAGCGCAGGAAAGCGCAGGTGGCAGGAAACAACTCCAGGTAGGAGAGGGCGTCAGCGCTCTTCACGATGTGGAAGGGCATCCAGCAGGCGGCAAACACCACCACCAACGTGGTGATGATCTTCAGCAGCCTCCTCTTACGTTGGTCCTCTTTGCGCAGGGTGTTGAAGTGGCGGGTGACGGTGCAGCCGATGAAGCCGTAACACACCATCATCGCCAAGAAAGGCAGAAGGAAGCCCAGAGCTGAGGAGGAGATGCTGAGACCGGCGATCCACAGGTTCTCCTGATCTTTCCTCGTCATCACCAGGCTGAAGTCCATGGCACAGGAGGTGCGGTTGTTGGCTGGATCATCTATGGTGGTGCGAAAGACCAGAGTCGGGGCTGCCAGGAGGCCAGACAGCAGCCAGATGGCTGTCAGGCAGGTTTGCGTGTGGCCACGGGTGCGCAGCTGGGTGCTGGACAAGGAGTGGACGATGGCCAGGTAGCGGTCGAAGCTCATGCAGGTGAGGCAGAAGACGCTGGCGTACATGTTGAGCAGGACCACGTAGCTGCTGATCTTGCACAGGGCCACTCCGAAGGGCCAGTGGTAGCCCATGGCGGTGTAAACGGCCCACAGAGGCAGAGTGACCACGAATGTGAGGTCGGCCAGGGCCAGGTTGCCGATGTAGACGTCGGCAGCTCGCTGCTTACCCTGAGCCCTCCACACGGTGAAGATCACCACCCCGTTTCCTGAGAGGCCAAGGATGAAAATAAGCATGTAGAGGACGGGGATGACGGAGTACGACGGTGTCCACTCAGAATAGTCACACATGGTGGAGTTTTCTGCTTCATCGTATTCGTAGTAGTCATAAGGAGCATCAGTTTGCTCCATCTCCATTTTCTTTTATAATCCTATTTTAAGCAAAGGAACAATCTGTTTAGTGCAGATATATCCACAATAGCTATCAGCAATCTGATGTCTGTTGCAGCATGTGAAATCTGCCCACCCTTATATACCCCTCACCCCGACTCGTACCCTCCCAGGATGCCCCTCCTCCCCTCCCACCGCCCTCCTCTCTGCTCTAAAGAACACACTCTCTCACTGCGTACACGCCCACTTCTCTCTCCATTCATTTTTGTTTGTATACAACATAATGCACAGGGGAGTCACTTTAATGCATGTAATTTAAGTTTAAAATGATATAGTACTTTTTTGCTGATACTATTTTTTAGTTTTTAGGCTATCCCCTCTTTTTACTCACATTTTATGCATAAAATATGGGCCACAGGAATTGATCTTCAGGGGCAATATGAAACTGTCCAAAGTATAAATCTTTTCCAACTTGCCACAGATATAATTGCAATAATTGAATTACTTTAGGGCACAATAGTTAATTAGACATGTTTGGACAGTAGCCCATGAGTCAAGTCTGGGCATGACTTTCAAGAAGTAGTTCATTTCAATATCAATCCAGAGTCTTTCTGGCACCGGAGCACTCTAATGAGCTGCGCTATTTACATTTACATTTCTGTGTCTGTTTCTTTTTCATGTCTGTACATGTTCATACAAGTAAAACCACAAACTAAAGCCAAAACACAGAAGTGTTGAGTGTTAATGAACAAAATAAACGAAACTTTAACCTCAGACCTTTAATTAAAAATATACAATAATACCAAGCATTAAGGCAAAGACAAAGTGCTTAGAAACATATGTAATAATCTTCGGTTAAAGAACTATAACTATATTATCATTCCATTTCAACTTTTTAAAGTAAAATTGGCAAGATTTAATAAAAACTAAAATTTAGGAAACTAATGAACAACTAAATTGATAAAATAAAATGATAAAATTATGAAATAAATAATTTAGGTAAGGGGGAGCATATGATATAAACAAAGACATACATGAATAAAAACTACGCAATGAAAGATCTGATATGTATTTATGTTAAAGTCCTGGCTTTGGTTTTATTTTGTTTATTTAACTGTTTTTTTTATTATAATGCATAAATACAAGTAACTCTGGGGGATAATATATATTTGTGAAATACTTGTATCACTATTTGCAATTGTGAACGTTTTAAACTTGCAGCCAATACTTGTTTTAAGTTGCACAACTTCATACTCATTTCTATTGGGGAAAGTTTCCAGAGATACCAAATAGCTCAGACTGAATTTTGGGTAAAGGTGTACAAACGATGCATACGATTTTTCTATCTGACTGAATGTTGCCACCATAAGATTTAATATTTAACTGTAAACATCCTTTAGCATTGCTTTAATTAAGACAGACAGTATCAAATAAAGAGATTTTTTCAACTTAAAAGCTACTTAAGGAGAAACACAAAGTTGGGAACTCCACATTAAGAGGTAAAACAAGTAACACTCTTCTTCTCTTTTTCTCTTCCCTGCGGTCTCTTGGGTGTATTTGTTGGCCCAGGTGGGTCGGCTCAGTCTTCAGTCTGCTCCGTCTCTCAGCAGAGGGGCAGCAGTGGCGCCGGGGCCACAACCCTTAGACACAACTACTGTATCACTCAACAATCTTTTCCACTGCTGATCCCTTCCTCCACCCCGCCATCCTCCTCCACTGCCCTCCCCGGTCATCTCCGTCTTCCTCTTATTATGAAGATGAGGACTGATTCCCGTCTTCCTCCGGTTTCATCAGCGTCATTTACTCTCAGAGAAATGTTTGTTGTTGCCAGTTATTGTGATGCGATCTTGTGGCATTCGTTAAATCAAACTGATGGGCTTGTGTTTGTGTGCCTCATCCTGAACTCTGTGCTCTCTCGTTCGGTTGATTGTCCGTCCGGCTCTTTGTCCGTCCGGCAGAACAGGAAAAAAGGCATAAAGCAAGCTTCCTATCTGTGCTCTGCTGTTTTTAGCTTTGTTCGCTGACAGGGCGGTAAATATACAGCTACATAAAACATAAGGCCTTGATGAATACATCAATCCACCCACTCTATTTTATTCCAAAACCCCCTCATTAGCCATTATCAAGCAGTATTACAATGGCAGGATGAGAAACACGGGATAAAAGTAAAAACAATCTTGCTGCAGACAGAGACGCATCTGACACACAGCAAGACCAAAATCCCAATTATTCCTCTTTTTGGCTTTTAGGAGTGACGAGTTCCTATTGCCTGAACCTCCTTGCAGAGCCTCCATCTTTTCATTCAACATACCAGAGACTCGGTTTCTGCGTTCAGCTCGTGTTTGTCCTCTTCATAGCCCACCTGTGTCTCAAACTGATTGTTGTTATTGTTGGTGCTGTCCTCTCATGTGTGGCCATGTGCTGTAAACCACACACCATGAAGGAACCAACACATTCCTCTTGTTTATGCACTCGTAATTAACCACACCAAGGCGTTTCATCAATCCTTCATTCGACTGTCATCCATCAGCGATGAGTCAGTAACAGACCGCATGTCCTGGTTATCAGAAAGGATGAGTACTTGCTTCTCAAAATATACAAAAAAGCAAAAGACACCAGTCAGTCTGAGCTGCAGCGCATCTCTTTGATCTTTTATCGTGAACGTGTGTTTGCAAGTTTACAAGTCTTTTTTTTTGGGTGATACTCCAAAAGGGCGTGAGGTGTGTGTTCTTGTTGTCTAGGTGTGTGTGAGGGTTGGTGGGGGTCTGACAGTTGTTTGATGTGTGTGGAAAGCTGTCACAGACCACATGCACGGGCCCCCCTGTACTGAGACAGCTGGGTCCTTGAGGCTTTGTTTGCAATCTAACCGACTCTTGAGTCAGACTCGAGCTCTTCTAAAAAATTCATGATATCACACGTCTGACCTGAGAGCAGCTCGACAGCCCTGATGATAGACAGACACACCGGCAAACTCCTGAGCCATCAGCGCAATTTACATTACCAATCACATCAACAGTTTGATCTGCTCTTCTAATTATCTCAATGCTGTCAAAGGCAACACTTCCACCAGCACGGCTGGGAAGCTTGAACATTTGGGCGTCGTTACCGCCTGCTCAACTTCTTCCTTTACTTTTTTTTTTGCAAAGACGGTTAGGTGATTGACACCAGCTTGTTAAGACACAAAGGCTACCAGGACGGGAGATGTTTACGCCTTTTGTGTCTAATGTGGCTTCAGCTAGAGTTTTACAGCTTATTGCGTGGATGAAACAGTTCTGAAATAGTCTTTGAAGCATCAGCGACAGATATTCCAGCGACTTGCTTATAAGACTGTGTGAAAAAAATGTTTGTAGGTCTCCTGAAGCTGATGCATGGACTAGGATTGGGCATGACGGAACAGAATACAACACGATGCATTACACATTTTATTGCGTATGTAGTAAAAACAACATAAGGGTGTGTTGCTGCTTCAGGTACTGGTGAGACGATTTACCAGGAATGTGCGGATGATTTTATGTTGCGTTATCGCAAAAGTTGAGCCTGTTTCAACAGTTTTCCTGCATGACTTGCTGGAGCTCCTGTGTTGGCATTACTGCTGGGACGACTGACTGGCATTAATCAAATGGACAGGTTGTCTGTGCTGACGGGTGCCAGTATAAATGAACATTGCAGCATAATTGTCCCATGTAAACTAATTTGATTTCTGGATCCTAGAACTGGCCAAGAATAGATTCTCAGTCTAAGTCCTTACTCATGAAACACAGCCAGTTCCAGCCGCTATAATCTCAATGGGCCAGATCTCTCACATGTTTTGGTCTGCTTCTTCTTTTCTTCAATCATAGCTTCACCCGTTATTGTCCACTTGGCTTGTCCTCTTCAGGGTCATGACATCCCATATGTAGAGACTTGTGGAAAAAGCGTCCAGGTCTTAGCCCCTTTGATAAGTCAGGAAGCAGCCGGTGCAGTCTTCTTGCTGAGTTTGTATCTAAATGATAACGTGCACTTCCTTGACCTCACTCAGCACAGACACGTGACGTTTTCATGACCTTACGGCCCTGCTGACCCCACTGCACCGCTGTCCCTCAGACATCCAGAACAGCAGCAGCTATTCTGAATTAGCAGCGAGCACACACATGGATTTCCCTTTTCTGTTTTCTGTTTGAAGGTCGGGCAGTTGGAGGACTCTGTTGATATAAATCTTCCTGCTCTCAAGATGTTGTTGTCTTCTTGTGCCAGTACAGCAGCTAAACAGAGTTGTTTATCCGATATAAATGTGAGGACAGGAGAGGGAAATCCCAAATTGTTTTTATGAAAAGGTATAAATAGCCCAAACTCCAGGGTCACCAGTGAAAATATAACAAATAGAGAAAGGCAGGGCGCATCCTTGTCTCTCACGCAGGACAGCTGAGGAGTTTCAACCAGAAGCAACTTAAGTGACATGTTCATTCATCATTTATAGAAGCAGTGAGGTTACACTGCTGCTGCAAGTCATCACGACAACTGTGGTCTTTAACACGGACAAAGAGTTGTATCAGTGTTTGTTTCCATTTCCTGTCTGACACAGGAAAAGGACCAATAAAGAGGTTTTGTTTTTTGTTGGGTGTTGGGTACAGCAGGTAAATTAAGATTACATACAACATGCTTGACATAAACTAGAGATGAAGTTAGGCTCAGTGGTGTATAAAGTACCCAAAAGCCATACTTGAGTAAAAGTAAAGATACCTTACTGGAAAATGACTCCAGTAAAAGTGAAAGTCACCTATTAGAATACTACTTGAGTAAAAGTCTTAAAGTATCTAATATTTACTGTACTTAAGTATCAAAAGTAATTTTCTGATATTAAATGTACTTAAGTATTGAAAGTAAAAGTACAAGTAAATGCTGTTAATAAAAAAGCAAAGGGTCAGAATTTTGAGAATTATGAAGTTTATTATTTTAAGTGCTGTGGCCACCATGACCAAGGACAAGGAGGTACAAACAGAGACAGCAGCCTAACATACACCATGTATAGTTCAATTAGAAGATTAACTTGCTAGCTAGGACCACTGATTCGCGAACCTGCTTGCTTGCAGTCTGTGTTCCACCACAGTCCCCGACGTTTGGTCTCATGATTCATTTTCTTTCTAAAGATAGATTTGATTTTGTAGCGAGTAACAAAGGTTTCAGGGGAAATGTATCAGTTCTCTTTGCAAAATGTAGTGAAGTAGAAGTGAAAGTCAACAGAAATATAAATCGTAAAGTAAAGTACAGATATCCAAAAAAGATTTGACTTAAGTATAGTAATCGGAGTCAAAGTATTTCTACTTTGCAAAATGTTACTATACACCACTGGTTAGGCTGATGGATGTACAGAGGGCTAACTATCGCCTTTCATAGTATTAACTGCAATTACAAACTGGTCATGTTTAGTATGTTCTGTTGTTAAAATGCACTAGACTTTGAGACTCTGAAGTTATGAGCTAGCTCTCTTTTCCATCACTAGACTAGGTGTGCATTTAAATCTGAGCATGCTTAAGATAGAAACCAATATGCCTGCTAAACATCAACATGCTAGCATTGTCATTCTAAGTACGTTTGCATGCTGACGTGAGCAGCTTAAAGTACAGCGTCACAGAGCTGCTAGCATATTTATAGAGCGTTTTCCTAAAATGAATATATGCATTTAGCTAAAGTTTGCTAACGTTAGCTGCCCTACCGATCATAGATGAAAAGTCTTCAGCTAAGAAAACCCAACATTTACAATTTATGGTCATTCATATATAATATACATAGTTTGTCCATCCCTCTCCACCATATATGGATGGGACAAAATACCACAAATTACAAATCAAATGCTCAGAATTTATTATAGTTTACACCATTTTTGAAGTGCTTTTATCAATGTTATACATGCCACATACTCTCTGAAGGCTCCGCATGCTTTATTGTAAACCTGACACTGAATTAAGAGCAATATCACATGCTAAACAAACCTACCCTGAAAATGCTCAAAATAAACTAATTAAACTAATAAATAGGATGAGCCAAACAACTTGTGATAACAGAGATAAAAAGTCTAGAGGGTCCCTGCTGTCTAAACACTAGAACAATAAAACCTGCACCCACATTTCCACTTCCTGTGAGGAACGTCCAGCAGGCGGGAAACTTCCCTGCAATCCTCCTCCTGCCTGTAAGACTGATATTATTCACAAAATCCTGTGAAACAGCAATGTGTTGGAGAACAGAAGGTAGTCTATAGAAACTGTGTGAACTATTCTAAAATGCACTGCAGGATTTAGAAAGTCTCTTATCCGTCACATGTAACATGAACTGTTTCATAGATTTTTATGGCTGGCTGAACATCACAGAGTTTTGAAACACAAACCTCCAGTTTAGTTTTGAGGGTGAGAGATGTACACACACACATACACACGTGCATAAAATGCACTCCACAGTCCTACACGTTCACACACACCATGTAACACCCATGACTCCGCTGGACGCAATACAATAAGCTATTTTAACCTCAAACCAAAGGTCCTGACGCCCATATGCTTTTGTCATCAGTCTCAATTATAACAGGTTATGAGGTCACTTGCTGTTCCCTTACATCCCTTTACTCTCTCTCCCTAAAGAACACACGCACAAAATCACACACAATGCATGCAAAATGTGGTTCTGGCTATTTTGTTGCAGCCTACGATTCAAGTTGCAATACCCCACATGATCCTTTAACTATTTATTTTGCTGGAAACGTTGATGCTGAGTATCTGTGGAGCTCTCCTGCAGGCATGAACTCGATCACCGTTTGATTCCAGTTAGTATTTTTAAAATGGGCAAAATGAAATCTCCAATTCTTTACATTTGTTTTGGTCTTTTATCCGCCTGTTTCTCTCACTGTTATCAGAGGCTGCTTGTGGGTCTCCTGCTCGCCATCAATATCAGTCGGTCCCAGGTTTATCAGGGCACACACACACACACACACACACACACACACACACACACACACACACACACACACACACACACACACACACACACACACACACACACACACACACACACACACACACACACACACACACACACAACTGCCACCACCCCTCCTGTGTATCCTCTCTCGGCCGCCAGCTTCCTTGATGGGGAAAGAGGGGACTAGATGGACGGGAAGAGAGGAGACAGCAGGGACGTGACACAACAATGACAGGAAGTGACTTCAGATCAATACAGATTAGGTCAAACACACCAACACAAAATCACCAAGCTAACAAACATCCCCGGCAATGAGATAAACAAGTCAGACAAACAATGCCAAATAAATGTTGCAAGGCTACGAAAACCCTTTAAGACAGCAGCGCTACTCACAATGTGGAACAAGACATTTCTTCTTCTTTTATGTTGTTTTCATGATCATGTGAAGATATTTTTGGGGTTTCTGATTTACGATCTAATTGTGTTAAACATACACTGAGTAAATATCCTCAATTACTGGAATCATATGTTAAATCCAAAATGGTTTAACCACAAAGAATTGCTGCTATGGTTATTTTTGAGAAGTGATGAGGCCTTGCTCAGTATTATAAATGTGCTGATTGATAATACACCATGATCTGACAGCTTTAATAGGTAACAACTAACAGGCCTGGTTATTTATTCCTTTCAACTCAAATAGCTTTTTTTGTTCAAATCATTTTTATTCACGCTGATGAGAGCCTCTGGCTGAAACACGTTTGATTTTTGCACATAATAAACAAAAATACCCTATATTTGTGAGAGCCAGGTTTTTGATTATTGCTACTATAATGCATGTTGTATATGTTTCAAGATTTGAAAGTGTGCACACCGTTAACATCACCAATACATTAAACCATATTTGAGCACAAGTCAAAGTGATTTAATAATCTGCAAATAAACATAAAAACATTGAAACACAAAGAGAAATCAGGAATCCTCCAAAATAAAAAGCAAGTAGTTTGCAGGAAGTTGAAAGAATCAACAGTGGTGGCAGTTGGAGAGGGGGAAAGGCGGTTCAGCAGTTCAGAGGTCACAATGAGGTCCCTAAAACAGAAAACCTGATAGTTCTGGTGGTTGTATAATGTGAAACCAGGAGCCTTCCCAACTTCAAACATATTGAAATCAAGTGGAAAGAAGCATAAAGATTATCTGTAGTATTCTGGATCAGCTGCAAACAGGAAAAACTAGCTGCCAAACTCCAAAGTACAGAGACTTGAAGTTCAAACAATGTTTAAGCCACCAAGCACTGCACATGACTTCATTGCATCTCTATCTGTTGTATTGTATAGCTCCAGCTTTGGACCATTTACACACATTTTAAGAACTAACTTACATTGCAGTGCTTGCAGAATTAATGGCCTTAAGGCCAGCATTGAATTTTGCTACCTTTAACAGAAAATTACCATTTCACATGCACAATAACTTGGATGAAGATCCCAGGTTGCTAAGCAGTAGCAATAAATAAGTCTTGTTTGGACTTCAATGTCAAAGAGATGAGGGGGATCCTCGGTGTGTCATTACCTATTATGAATCATAACCCAGTGTCAAAAACCCTGATGGATCTGAGATCATTGGAGAAACACATCCAGCTACTGTTATCCTGAGGAGAACCATAAAAGTAGACACACATCCGTCCACTGTCCTTTGAATGAGCATCTGTCTGACCCCCGACACCTACCACTCGGACTCTGCTTCCTGTCCCACACGTGCAAGTCCGCTACTTGAAACATTTCCAAGCCTATTTCATCCAAAACATGGAAAAGTTCCAAATAGGAGCGCAAATGAGGTCTCAGTCCTCTGTTCACCCACATATACAGGGTACAGGCAACATGATTTTTATTTTTATTCTCTTTTATTCTTATTCTTTATTATATTGTGTTAGACTAAAATCATACATGCATACAAACACAAGCTGCAGAGAAGGCATGGCAGCTGCACTCCAGTTTAACCATTCAGACTATTATCAGCAGGTCACAGTGGTGTTTTTTTGTTTTGTGCCCCTGACCTCTACCCCTTCTAATCCTCCTTTGGGAAGAGGGCATGATGGGGGATGGCAGCCCGGGGATAAAGGTGCAGACCCTCAGTCCTGGTTACCAAAAAGCTTTATTGGAGCTTTGCAGCTCATGAAGCCAGACTTTAATCTCCCAGACGCTTCACACATATGTTCTCATGAGATCATCCACCTCACTGTACTCACCCGCCCCCCATAAACAGCTACAGTGTATAAACAGACATCACATGGGTGGGGTATCTGCTTACACACACATTCAGCACGTGAGCTTTGGATATAGTTGTACAATCGAAAAATAGAGGTTACGCAGTCAGAACGTTTTTGTACCAAATAGTAAAACACGAGTGATTATTTTATCACAGAGTAATAGTACACGTAAGATTTTCATAGCTGTATCAGAACAGGCAAATAACTGACCCAGACAAATACATTTTAATCCACCAGCAGAGGTACAGCATAGACTAGAGAGGCATATTCAAAATGTGTGCCATGAAGACCCGAGCAGCTATGTGAACAGGAAAAGTATCATTTCAATCTACAACTTGTTCCGTCTACTCTGTATTCTTTTGTTCTCAGCCAGGAGTCGTCCAACAGTAACACCTTCTCAGAAAGCGCTCTTGAGTCATTGCAATGAGACCACTGCATTGGGGCAGCTGGGATAATGCTTACATATATTTTTTGGGTATATCATGTCTTAATCTAGTCATATTGGAGAGATGACAGGAAAAGAGGGAGGGAGAGAGAGATAATTGCAATTAAAATAAGAACCCCTAAGACATCGGGGCACCAAGAAGCTTCTTCGATTTTTATTGGTATATAATGCAAAGTCATTCGACAACGAACTGCATCAGTCAACCAAATGGGCAAGAGCACTTTCCTGTTAGATAACTTTGTAATGCGAACCTTGCAATTGTCAAGATGGAAGATAAAATGATTGCTGTCGCGACGACTTTCCAGAGTTGTAAAATTCTGTCTCAGAGTACAATAAACTGCTGCGTAGTGTTTCTGCGTCTGATGAAGCTCATAGACGTAGTAGTGTATCACTCAAACTGGATCAAGCTTAGATCATATTTCATCTTTTCACCAGGACTCGTAGCAACATGTCAACACCAACATGGCTCTCCTTGTGTGTTTAATTTTAACACAGACCTATTTTCAGTCTGAACCTGGCTTCAGCGGCCAAATGGACTGGGAGAAATGGCCGTTTCAAACTGGGGGAAATGCACCAAAACACTTATTTCCTCAGTCTTGTGAGTAAATGTGCTATGATGTTCTTGTATACAACACTTTTGTACAACAAAAGCTACAGATACTGCTCTGCTCTTTTCTGAGAAAGAGGTTATAGGGGCACATCTGGGTCACGTCTCCTCCACCTCGACAGACGAGCCATAAAGCCAGTCTCCCGTTACACCCTCTCTGCTCTGGGCTCCGATCTGAACGTCAGCGAGCATCAGCACAGGGGAGAGGCAGACAGGTGGGGGGGCAGTGTGGGGTCCGGTGGGGTGGGGTTGGATTGAGTTGAAGGGTGGAGTTGAGGTGAGAAGCTAGCATTGTCTACAGTAAGCGAAAGGCACAAAAGAGATGATGAGAGGAGCCAGAAATACAAACATGCTTTTAATGACATGCATCCTCAGACAAGTGACACACAACATCCTTCACAGAAATAGAAAAAGGCCACTGTGAAGGCGGGGATGTGACACGAGGACAATGGAAAAATAGCAATCATCTCAACTGATTGTTGGGTGGGATGAATTAAAATATTTTATCGTTGTTATCAAGTGTATTCTCTCTACTTAAAATGGGTGGAAGTATGTAGACATGATAAGAAAACAAAATGAATTCCACTGACAATATATATCCAGAGGGACATATCTAGCACTTAAATAAATTGAAACAGTGATGAGGTTTCACTGGTTTGGTATATTGAAATGTAGAGGAGAGAGCTCTGAGCTGTCATGTTCTTGGCCTGCAGCCGAACCTTGTCGAAGAAGTCGAAGAAGAAGAAGAAGAAGAAGAAGAAGGCCTATATACACGCAGAAGACTCCATTCAGGGACCAAAGGCAAATGGCCGGGCGAGGCGCTCTGGACGGTGCTGTGGGAATTAGCCCTATTTGAGATGCAAATTCCTCAAAGAGCTGAAAGAGCCGGAGAAACAGGTGTCCAAGGAAGTGTGCTGCTGCGTGGGTGAGGGAGGGAGGGTGTGAGGGCGCTGAATGATAACACAGGGTGTATTGAAATCCCGCTCGTTCAGACCAATCTGTGTGGCACTTCTCTTGTCTCATTTTCTTTGTTTCATAGTAAACGAAGGCAAAATAAGTGAAATTTGATGTCAGTATAAAATGGAAAAACATGACAAATTTGCATAAACTAAGAGTTTCAATTTTTTTATTGATTTAAATGTAATTTGGCATAAAATGTGAAGATATGTAAAGTTGATTTAAAATCAAATAAGCTAACAGATCCATAATAAAGTCCTATATACCGATGAAAACAGCAGGATACATTGCACATTTACAAGCCTAAGGCTTAAATAATGTTCTCATTAATCTTTATAGTTGCAATGATTAGGAATAAGGAGCTGCACAACATCCCTGATTTATATGTTTGATGGATACTGAAACAGAATGTTGAAAAAAAAAAAATCAACATACAGTATTTTAGAAGCCAAACCACATTCTGTATGTCCTGCATCCTACAGCATGACTGGAAAACTAGTCATTTGAATCCCTGGATGAAGCTCAGCGGCACCATCTACATGACAGTATAGAAAGCTCCCGGTAGAAATTCACTGTCGGAAAGCTTCTGAGGACATTGCAAGTAAACAGTGCTTCCTAAAAGACAGAAAATAAATCTGCAGCACATACAGTACTTCAAAAAAATCTCCCACATTGTTCTAAATCAACATACACCCACAATGATTTTCCAATGAAAAAACCTTCACAGCAAATAATCGGGAAATCAGTTCCATGTGTAACTGCTAATTAAGGAATTTCCTGGACTGGGAGTTAAATGTTGAGTTGAGTTGAGTTTTTCAACCTATTTCTTCAGTGAAACATTTCAGATACAATTAGAATCAACACATACTGTTTGGTCATCATCAAAGATTTATGGCTCCCTTGGCTTGGTTACCAAGATATTTTTCTTTTAATATCTTTTGATGCTCAAATGTATTTTTCTTTCTTTAATAGTTTAGTCTGTTTTTTACCCAAAAGTGTAGTGAAAATCATGTAGGGTCATACATTTCAAATAGCAAAGAAACCCAGTGTTTTAATTCAATTTTAGCTAAATAATGCCATTAGAAAAGAACTGATAAAGATTATAATTGTACATCATTATTAGTTTGTAGGTTCTAGATTTGTAGTTTTGTCCACAAAGGTAACATTACGCTTTGCAGCACATCCTGGTTTAAGATGTAAAAAAAGAGAAGGTGAAAAATCATATTGAGTGTTAAGAAAAAACTCCTAATGCTGTCTTTGACTTTTATAGTAACATAAGATATATTTATAAGTCTAAATCTTTAAGCATGATTGCAAAAAAACACAGCTTTGTATTAACGTTCTTCAAAATGGCATTTTACTGTATCACAATATGATTGAACAGCTTTGACAAAATATATCGTAAAAATATTCATTACAAATCTTTGGCTTGGTGATACAAAAATGTCCCTTTTCACTTCTTCCTTCATTGTGTCAGTTTTTGCCCTCACAAAGACTCCTGCTGGTCACGGCTGTGAGATAATCTCAGGACGCCCTCCAGTGTTCAAAACCAGCAAAGACAAACTGCCGGATGCAGCGCAACAGTCACAAGCGACTGTGCTTAACAGACACACTGATTAACTGTGTGTCTTAGTGCGAGTCTATCAAAGCAGGATAAATACAAATCTCTGCGTTGGCATTGGCAACATACTGACTAACATGTAGGCAAAGAGGAAGCCTATGAAAGGTAAAGTGCTCTTAAAAAAGACTTCATAAACAGACAAAATCAGACTTCATTTATAACAAAGGAAAGAATCTTAGAGGTAAATTTAAAATGTAAGAGGTAATCAGCATCAGTATCTGTTAACAGTGAGTCAGCAAGTATTTATCCCTACGTGTTCAGTCATATGGAGTAAATGCTCCTATAGCCTCATGACCCCAGGTGCTAAAACCAAAGGACACACTGTCACCATCTGACGGTTACACATTTATGAGTTCCATAAATTTCAGCGACTTTAGCTAGAGTAAATAGAAACCTGTATACATGAAATGACAGCAATAATGTGTTGAGCATTACAGTGACTGCTTAGTAATCTGAGCAATGGTATTTTTGCCAGCTTTGATAATGTGATTACTTTTATTCTTGATTGTCAAATTAGCCATTTTTCACATCACATTCATGACGTCTACAGACACACTTAGTCGTGGAAAGTGTGATAAGTAAGTTAGTAAAGGCTATGTAGAATGGTTTATGTTAGTAAACTGGTAACACTTACCTTGCTACAGGTATGTGTCATGCTCTGCACTGCTCAGACTCTCTTTGGAGCCTTTCACAGTCATGTGTTTGAGGAGAGCAGAGGGGTCACTGGGAGGAAGGTAAGGATTAACAGTCTCCTGTGGCGGAGTGATAAGTTTCTGTTTTTCCGCTTTAGTCTTTCCACTCTTCTTGCCGTCCTCTGCTCTCTCCCCGTCTGCCAAGGGTGACTTCACAATGATGGTGGGCCTCTGTCTCAGCTCCTGTCGACTGGGCGGCTCGGCAGCCATGATGGCCTTGGCGCCGTGCATCCTGGGAGGGGACTTGCAGTGTAGATCTCCGTGAGTCTCCTTCCAGCGCCGCAGCTGAGCATGGTGTTCCTTCTCAATGTCTTTCTCAGACACCTCTAGCTCAATAATCTGAAACGAAAGGGGAGAATGAAAGAGAATCACATGTGAGTAAAGCCTGGGTTTAGAGGTTAAAGTATTTTAGCATATTATAGTTTTAGTATTTTAATATGGCTGTTAGTACAACCACAGGAAGGGAAAAGTCAAGGAGAAAGACAGCAATAAAGTGGGTAACACAGACTACATCCATGACAGAGTAAAACTGTACCTCTTGCACCAGGAAGGTTTCTTGCATATACTGTGGCTGAATAGCTCGGAGCAGTTCCATAGTTTCATAGAGACCTTGACAGGACTTCAGTTTCTCCTGGGATCCCAACGTGGATTTTAGGAGAACCAGGCCCACTCGGAAGAGGATTTTTACTCCTGAGAAAAGCATCACATCAGACAACATGCGACTAGAGCAGCAGACTACACTTATATCTTAATAAGAGGGACCATCTGAGAGCTGCACATAACTTCTGTAGACCAGTTTATTAAGATGGATACTTAGATGGAATACTGTGGTGTTACCACTGGGATTGGGTGCAACCGTCTTGCAGTGTGGGGAACTATTTCATATATATTGCTGAGTCATTTCCCCAAACTAATACAAGAGGAGACTTCATGTATTCAACATTTGCCTTGCTGCTTTAAAAGGTAATCACGCTCTGGTGTATTACAGGTAAAATTAAACAGAAGGATAATACACACATGACAGGGCCTGAAGGAAAATTAAATATTCCTATTGTGTATTTAACTCAGGTGTTTTACCTCCAAAACCATCCTTCATCATACAATCAAACAAAGCTGCTGTCTATGAGCGATAAGTAATATTTTCACTTAATAATCTCTGTAAAGGTGACTTGCGTGATCAGTGGAAACCACTTTTTCACGCGCCAATAAAATAATTTATCGGTAATAGTTTTATAAGTGTAGTGTCTCACCCTCACAGAGGAACATGTCCCAGACACGCAGCACCGAGGCCCACGGCAGAGTCCGAGAGAAGGCGCACATGAACCACTCGGTCATGTACAGGATGGGCTCCATCTTATGCTTCTTCAGATGCCGGTGGGCCACAGGAGACACCCGCCGCAGCAGAGCGTACAGGATCTCCCCGTCCAGCTGGATCGCCTCCTGTGGAGAAAACATGGAACAGCAGTCAGTGGAGAGAAAGAAGTGACAGACATCTTTCTATTTGCTTAATCTCATTTTCTGATTATCTCGTCCTTGTAGCCCGGTCACCATCTCATGTTATTAAGTCGTTAGCATATCAGTGTCAAGTTGGAGACACGCTGGCCTGAGAAATCTAACACCACCACCACCAGCCACATATTAAATGTTCTGACTCTAAAAACTGAAGTTAACTGACTGTTTTATCTTGATAAATTCTGTTTGGCTGGTATATCAGTTGGTGCTTTCAAGAATTTTAAATACCGTGGCAGAATCTATGTGGGCAATAAATCTTGGGCAGTGAAAATTCCTCAAAATATAAATATGTTAACTTTCAGTACGATAATGTGGAAGTCTTCAGAGACCCAGTGTTCTTGAGCATTGCTAACGTATTGTGAGTGTATATCTGCTTACAGCACACAATAGGTCCATTTTAGCAATATTTATAGGGTTCAGATAGATAATAATTGACGTGCTGAGCACTGTTAATATGTAATCCTGTTACAGGTTGTACTCAGATGTTCTCAAGCTCTTCTTGTGAAATCAAAGTCCTCTTTTCAGAATGACGTGACAGTCTGCCCTTACCAGCCCTGTACTGTAGTATCCAGGAAGGTATTTCTCACAAATCTGGACAAGAACCCAAAATGCATCCTATGACAAAGGAAAGAAACAAGAGTATGCTTTTATTTTGGTAAAATGTGAAATGAAAAAATAAACATCATGACTATTATGTATGTGTAACAATAAAGAGTGAAATATTGTTTATGGAATTCTTCTTGAGGCTCTTAGCCCCACTATTCATCTTAACCCTATAATTAGGGCAGCGAGTACCCAGTATCAACTCTCATTATGTATTAAGAGATTTTTTATTTATTTTGGAAAGGTTGAATGTATGTTTACCTCTGCTGGCATATGCATCAGGAGGAGAGCAGCGATGGGAGCCTGAGCCTGACAGTAACCCTCCTCAGGGCGATGCAGCGTATAAGCCTTCAACACGCGGAGCAGGTCCTGCTGCCTGAATATATGAACATGTGTTGATTATATTCAGAAACTGTTTAGCCACATTAACACAACAATGAGCATCAGATCAGGACAGGGTTTATAGATGGCAGTGCTTACCCATGACCTCCTCTGGCTGCAAACATTTCATGGAAGGGAAACTGTCGATGGAGGTCCCTCTCAATAATATCTACCCATTTAGGATCTCCTGGCTGATTGTCCAGTTCCTATAAACACATCATTTTGTCAGCTTTTGCAAGATTCTACCTTACAGTTTTGAGACTTTTCCCACAATCGACTTTTTAATAGCAATTTTATAATGCAGGCAAATCTGGAACTCAAAGAGTCCAGCCCCTCTCCAGGAGTTTGTGTACTAGTATTTTTACCGTTAAAGCTTAGACATTGAAACACTATTTTGGCAATTCTAGTTGTCAGTGATGTATAAACCTGACAAATTAAGAAGACTGTGTTAGTAATTAGGAATATATGAACATGTATCATATATACATTCTTCATTTTGCAATTTTTTGGGGGGAAAACACAATTGGTCCAGGGATGAAAAAAAAGGTTGTTTTTTTTCCAAGTTGAATAACTTGATGTCAGCAGGGGTCACAAAATACGACTGACCTGGAATTTGCCCTGGTTTTGCTCCCTTTTCACTTTGCCCCCAGTGAGGTAGAGCCAGGCCCTGCCACGCAGGGATGGAGGGATCCCCTTCTGACAGCGATCTTTCACCTGTTATTCAACACATGCACATGTTACTCAAGAGCCTTCAGAAATCATAAGAAAATATGCACAGGAGAAAGGACCACAAACATTTGATAACAGTACAACATGTGAATGACAGCAACATGACATGCAGCTGATCATTAAATGTACAATAAAAAAAGAACTGTCATTACAATGGAGTGATTAAAGGTCCTCAGCTAGCTTTTTGACATGAATTTATAATGTTAAGTCTATTTCAAAATTGCCGCACAAGAGCCATGCTCGTGGATGAAATTCGGCAAAATTTACTTTACAAAGAAAGAAAGAAGTGAACATTCAGTCAGATTTAATTCAAACCTCACAAAGCACACCTTCTTGTGTTTTTTGGCCATCCACTTGTCCCAGCTGTTGAGCATCTCCAGCCATTTTGCCTCTCGTTGCCTCAGCACCTCAATGGGGATTACTTCAGCACTGTGGAGACGGAAGACAATGTCACAGATAAAAACAAGCAAATTATTTTCATACAAAAAGACAATGGCTGTGTCACTTCCCTGTACTTATGACAGGGGAATCCTGCCTTTAGAGGGGGCGGGACAGTGGCTCATCTCTTCCTCGTCCACACAGGAAACATAACCTCAGACAAAACAGTGGAACACTTGCCATCGGCAGCGAAGTACAAGGAAAACAGGAAGCCGGGGAGAACTTTCCTCTAGTTCAGTTCCCTAACACTTCCTACACAAAATGTACATCAATATCTCACTTCAATACAGCCTTATTGAACATCGGAGCCGTCAAAGTGTTATTCACACACTTTCCCGTCCTGATCTGACTAAACACATGTCTGGTCAATTTGGCAAACAAAGTTAAACAAACAAATTTCAGAGCTGACTGACGTGCTTTTGCATTGACAAGCTACAGAAAGTTCACAGGTTGTCTATCACTAATCTCTATTTGATACAACAGTGACTTGGCTGATCTAACAAGTTTAAGACCTATGATGAGGACAGTTTTCTTTATGCCTTCAAATCAGAACACCACCACTAAATGACTTATGGAAAATAATGAGCCAGAGCTTCCTGGTTTAGTCAGTTTTTAAAGTGTCACCATTTTATTTAAATCCACACTTTTACCAAGTCATCACCAAAGTGGTGTGCATTTTTTTGTGGAGGTTAAGGGTTAAGGATCCAATAACCCTAAACCTTGGAGATCTACTGGTAATATGATGGTTTAAAAAAGGTCCAATACGTTCCAACTGGCAGGCCCATGAGTCCCCAAAAAACAATCATTACTGGAAGCCAGTAACACGTAATGTGGTCTCTCTGTTTGGTGCCAGAGGGTTGATGGGAAAAGATGTAGGAACAAAGACTACTGACTCATTAATATGGAATAATAGTGGTCTATGTTAGTGGTTCCCAATCTGGGTGCTCGAATTGACAACATTGGAAATTGGGAAATAAAGATATCATGCTTACTTTTTATCCAACCTTAGACATAAATTTGCTTTAAAAAGGGTCCAAATGACAACAAATTCAATTAACCAATGATTTACTTGGATTATCTATTTTTTTTATATATAAAATGTATATAAATGACAGCAAGTATCTTTACATAGATAAAGTGTCAGATTCTCCCAACAATTAGAGAAAGACAGAGAGAGAGAATTTATTGTTGTTCACCTTTACCTGTATTCACTTTTAGGTGCAAGACAAGCGTCTGCTAAATGACTGTAATGTACTGTAATGTAATGTAATGTACTGTAATGTAATAAGGACATAAGGCAGTCTGTGGATACATCAACAAACACTTCATCCAGCTCCACTTACGACTCCCCGCCGTGCTGCTGGGCCCCTCCCGTGAACCCGTACTTGTCCGTGGGTTTCTCCCCGGGGACACCGCCGTTGAGCTCCGGGTCGGATCCAAGTGAGCTGCCTTTCCCAGGATCTGTCAGCTTCTCTTTGCTGTCCCGCAAGTCAAGTCCATTGCCCTGCCCAATGTTTGCCATTTAATCGACATCTAGTTACCTCAGCACGAGCATCCGGGTTACAGGGTGCTCACATAACTCGGACCCCCTCCTGACAGCTAGCTTAGCTCATAGCTTAGCTCCTAGCTTAGCTCACAGCTCAGTGCGGTATCGGCTGGCTAACTGTGAAGCTAACATGCTAGCATCACACAGCTGTCAGCTGACAAACACCGAATCAAAACAGAGCAGACTGTGGGTGAGCTAGTGGCTGCAGGAAGAGGAGTAAACACAACATTGATGGCATCCTTTAACTCCACACTGCCCTCTACTGATGGAAAGCACATATCCAGGGACAGTCCTGGCTCCTGTTAATACATCTTAAATGCACTTCAATAGGTTTTCAATGGTGGATGTCAGTCATTTTGCTTTTACTTTTTTTTTTTTTCTTTTAAAATTGCTAAAGCTTATGTTTAATTAGGTACATTTAAAGGTAACAATAAACACTTTTTTTAATCAGTGAACTACTAAGATCAAAGTGCATGAGTGGTGAAAATAACCTTTAATATACACAAGCAGCCAGTTACATTAATTATTGTACATTCTTATATACAATACCAGTCAAAAGTTTGGACACACCTTCTCATTTAATGGTTTTTCTTTATTTTTTTCTACATTGTAGATTAATATTGAAGACATCCAAACTATGAAGGAACACATATGGAATTATGTGGTAAACAAACAAATGCTCAACAAACCAGAATATGTTTTATATTTTAGATTCTTCAAAGTAATTGAATGAGAAGGTGTGTCCAAACTTTAAAGGTACATTTAAAGGTAACAATGAACACTTTTTTTAATCAGTGAACTTCTAAGATCAAAGTGCATGAGTGGTGAAAATAACCTTTAATATAAACAAGCAGCCAGTTACATTAGTTATTGCACATTCTTATATATATATATTCTATTTTATGTGTGTATAGTTCAGCTTTATTGTGTCTGTGCAAATGTTTTGAGAGTAACAAAAAACAGAATTGCTTGTATCCACACTTGCTTGGTCAATAATTCTGGTATTTACTTTAATGGATAATTCAAAACACTTCAGCAAGGCTTTGTTTTAGGCCGTGGCCCTCGTGGTAATAATAACACAACCTAAAACTGTGCAACGGTCCTGCATTCATAATTTGATTTATTATTATTATTGAACCCACCGTTTGAGTGTGCTATTGTCAAATTATTGGATTATTGCTGAATTAACATGTAAGCATGCACATTATTGTTGTAGCTGCTCAGGGGGTAATTTAAACTGCTGCTAAATTGTGAAAGTTTTGAATGTGAATAAAGACGTCAAATAAATCTAATAGAGTAAAATGTACAATGTTTCCCTATGAATTATGAAAGAGTAGAACTATAAAACTCCAAGAAATGGAAATACTCATGTTAAAAAATATATACTTGTGCTTATCTACTTTACACAGCTAGTTGCATCTCTGCAAATCTGCTTTATCAATTTTCTTATATGAAAGGTATAATTGAATATACGTTTGTGGGCATATGCACACTTTGCCATAAGCATTGAATTGGGGATTTAAAATTTGATAATGCTAATTTCACACATCGATAATAAAAGTTATAAAAAAGGATGCACCTGCTGTATTTATCTGCTACAAATATTTGCAGTACAGTTGCAGTCATAGTAGACAAGGAAAATGTGGTAAATGTGTACCGTCAGTACAGAAATGTTATCATCAGATAGTCTAAATTATATTGGACTATACTGTAACAAAATCTGCTTCATCAAAGCTGTCAATCACTTTGCAAGATTGGATGCGTCTTATGTGAACAGCACATCTGTCCCTGAAGATGAGACATGGAACGGTGTCATGAAAATACTCAAGCAAATTTAGTATAAATACTAGATTCTTTATTTAAATATTGTACATATTTGAAAACATATTTACATAAATTAGACCTGCATTGTTACACTGTAGACATAGGTGTATCTTTCATACACACAAACATCGCTTGCTGAAAAGAGGACAATCATACCATACAGGCTGCAGAAGCACCTTTGAATACAATTTCACAGGAGAGAAAGACGGGGGCAGACTTTCATTTACATCAAACACTGGGCAACACGACCGAGACGAGACAATCACAAGCTTGCATTGACAGGAAAGGCCTCTTGATTACAGGTCTAGCTATTTGTTAAGGCTGAAACTGTGCTCACCCTCATACCGTTAGTTCACAGCACCGTTACCCATCTCACCACCCCTCCTTCTGCATATTGGTTACATCACTGTCAAATATAGGGACATCTCTGAAGTAAATACAAGTTCAGAACCTTTATACACCATTTATAAGCCACCTACACAAGAACAGATGACGATGGTGTAAAAATAACATTGTAAATGGTGCCAATAGCTGAGACAGAAACCATGCAAAATGAACAGTGCAGACAGTAGGACAGTTAATATTCTAATAATAATAATAATAATGTCCATTATGTGTATATATGGCTTTCCTTCTTTGGTTTCAAAAACCTGCCTATTACTTTGTTGCAACCAGTCACAATAACTTAAACCCAACAATATATTACAGCTTTTGCTCTGATAAAACAACTTGAGGCATAGAAAAGAAAATTGAATGGCCCTCTGAACATTTTCATCCACACCTCTGGCCATCACACAAGATTCAGCGCACAAAGAATTTACAGTATTGCTGTATGATGTTTGTAACAACAAAGCGTTGTGTATGACATACACAAAGAAAATGCGTCTTTGGTGCACCTGCTTTTAAACTGTAAAGACATTGTCCAAACCACTGGGGTGAGCTGTTAGACAAAGGGACAGACTATCATGAGCAGAACAGTATCATCAGTGTCTTTGATTAATGAGATGTGATGCAGCACACAAATTTACATACACAAACACACACTCGTTACAATCATGGTGACCATGTTCATACGAATCATGTCACTTCATATACAGACATCTGAATTACAAAAGACAAGCAGCGAACAAATGTAAAGGGAAATAAGGAGCTTAATAAAAAAAATTGACACACACACACCTGATTCTCATTAAGATAGCTGGATCTGTCATCCGTCACACATTTTCCATGTCAGCAAACACTTTAAACTCTTGCTTTTAAAACTAAATAACATTAAAAAAATACATCTTTTCCTTTAAACTCGTGCCTGACCTATCGTTGCAATTGTAAGCATTCCCAGATGCTAGCTTTAGCTTTGTGTGACAACACATATTAACATCAAAATACGCTGCACATTCCCATAACGACTATTCACATGTATACCTCACGCACACACTTCACCATCCTTCCTGCCACACAACTGCTGCAGCAATCAATCGCTCTTCTTGTTCATTTCAGCAAGTGGAAGTGTAGGATTGATAAAACTCACTTCAAGATTAACATCAATAAAAGAAAAATATATTTATGAATGCATGTGTACATTATTTAGAATAGTAACGAAATGGCTTTTTGCTTTAACACCCAAAGCAAAGACAACAGAAAGGCCAGAACCGAGCCCTAAAAACACAAAAATATTTACAACTTATCAGGATGTGCGTATCGACAGATCCACAGCCAAGTGACAAAAACGTTTCAACGTTCACATGTAAGCGTTATGGATTCCTTTTGCAGGTTTCTTTGATACAAGCAATTACTAGTTGGCTCTACCATCGTTCATATTCCGAAACCCAAGACACTGAAACCCAACTCTTTAAAATCCCATAATCTAATAACTCCCATCCATTCCCAGCTTCAGCTTCCCCAGTCCATCTATATGCTTTGTTCAAACACATTTACAACAAAGAACAGATTAAAAACTGGAACAACAGAGGCAGCTAGCAGTGTTCAACAGTCAACCCAATCACTATTCTCCCAAGAATCTGAAACCTGTGCCTACTCCTCTTATAAGATCACTTTTTTTACACAAGGGCTACCAGGTTTTAAAGCCTCTCAGTCACATCTCCTAAAAAATGTTTATGCCACACAACATGACTGAAAGGCATCCCTCAGCCCGTCGTACTCTGCTCCTCCTGCATCATGGTCTACATGAAATGTCCTAGCTGCCTGCTTCCCCTCAACCGTTCAAGCACCAAAACAAAAACAGAGGAAAATAACAAACAAGTTCACGGCTGGACGTCGGCCCCGCAGCGAGTGGTGTGTGTCGTGATGTTGGGCCTCCCCTGTCAGCCCGCATGATGCAGTGCATTTTTGGGAGGGCTGCAGGTGGAAGACTCAGGCAGACAGGAAGGGAGGATCAGCCCCAGAGAAGTGCGCACACACACACTCTCAGACACACACTTTCAGTCTGTATATTCAGCCACAATGGACAGCAGCACCGTGATATCATCTGGCTTCCCTCCTGCAGAACAAGAGAAAAGACGTTGAGCATCTTTGGTGTAAATGCAGCCAAAATATAACCCTAAACTTGTGTAATCTATGGCTAAAAAACAGTGTGCATTTTTGGATTTATAAACTTTTTGTAACATATATCCACTTTTATTTTACAATCACATGCAATAAATAAATGGTCTATCATTTATTTTAGAACAACGACCCTACTTTAAATATGTGTACTACCAAAAACACAGCGTCTGAAGCACAGTTTACCTACCTCTTACATTCAGACCATTGTCACAGGCAAACTGTGCAAAAGGAGACATATAATTGGGGTCGTAGGCAAGGTCGTGAGCTTGCTTTGCAATGCTCTGTGCAGTCTGCAGGATGCTGTCATAGTTGGAAGTCTGAAAAGATTAAAAGTGAAATGACGTGAAATACTTAAGCACATGTGTTCAGTTATAACTAGACGCAGTATATGTGAAAGCTTTAATAAACTGATATTCCATAAAGTCACACCTTGAGTTTTTTGAGCTCCTGTAGAATCATGTAGTCTGGCATGTTGTCAAACAGGCCGTCCGTTGCCGTCAGGATGATGTCACCGAGCTGTACGTCGAAGGAAGAGCTGTCAGCTGCGTCGGGACTGGAGTGAACAGACAGGCACGGAAAGATCAGTCACAAGTGTAATAGGAGCATGCGGCACCTGAGCTGCTGTCAAGAGTTTCCAACATGGAAATAAGCAGGTCAGAGGTCACTCTGCCAACACTTTGCCAACTGCCGCAGCGTGAGCGTTTAAACTTACAGCTTGCAAGCAAACTGCCTCGTGAGTCCTTGCAGGAGGTCCTGTTTCTTGCTGGCGCCATACCCAAGACTATTAACTGAGAGCCTTCAACCTTATGTTCATGCTTCGTCTTGAGGATTGTATATTTTAAGGTGGCACTGCATAGAGCAATAGATGTACCTCAAAAGGAAAGTTTCCCCATTGAACAGGATTAAACCAGTGAGGGGAGTGGTAATTTAAAAACAGGACCTTGAGACTGGTCTAAAGGGATTACACAAGGTTTAGCCCTTGTTAACAATGCTGCTACTTTCTGAAGCAAGTTGTGACACCTTCAGTATCTGGGTAACTTGAAAAGCAGACAATGCATGCTTGTGCATCGTGTTTGTTTTGGTCTTGAAATATTACGTAAGTGAAAATTTTGAAATGCCATAGTTGCTGTAATAGTCTACAGGCAGTAAAAAAAAAAATAGAATTTAGAAATGTATCATCTATAAAGATTGATTTGTGTAGTTGCCAAATATTTGCCTGGAATACACTCCATGGCATGAGTTGAGACTCATGATGGTAATGGACATACCTTTCCTGATTCAAAGATTCAAAAGAAAGGCAGGCAGAAAAAAAAATGTTCACCATCTCATGCTGATAAGTGAAGTATTTTATCAAGCTGTAATGATAAAAGATGATGGCGTGTTTACCTTTAAAAATCACTCAAATGTAAACCAAAAACACACACTTTAAAACAGGACATGAGGGCATTTTCCATGCAGGCCACATAAGAACATATGATCAAAAAGTTAAGGTGGCTATGCGTAGGCAGTGCTTAGTTTGGCCAGAAGCGTGACACCAAAGCAGGTATTGTTTATTCTGCAAACATAAGGTTTGCTGCCCACATTAGAGGATAAGCTTGTTATTTAAACAAATGTTGGAAGCAACATTCAACTATTGAACGTGCAGAGGTTCAAATCTGAAGCAGGAAGAAGCTCAGCAACAAAACTGAATATTACAAAAGGACGATTTAACTTTCTCTGATCCACATGTATAAAAAGCTACCGGTATCGCCTCTACAATCAATCATTTCTATTTAGCATTTGTTTTAAAAATTGCATTCACACTTGACATGCATGCCTGTATCTAACCCTGAGCTACTGACCTGTCACTGAGCACCACCCCTTCAGCGCCAGGAGGAGCGATGGACAGTTGGAAGGGCGTGTTAAAATAGTGCTGCTGCTCGTCTGAGCGATGAACCACCTCTCCTTCCCGAACCACCAGGAAGCCTGAGTCACCGAGGTTGCACGTGTGTAGCTGGTGACTCCGTCGATCCAGAATCACGATACAGGCTGTGCTGCTCCCTACAGAGGAGAGCAAAGCAAGGGTACGGTCAACATCGACGAGAGAGCAGCGGAAAAGAAACGGATGGCAGTTGGGGAAATGCAAACTTCTCTTTTCCAGTTAGGACAAACGGCAGAATTTGTGTGTTTCTAGAGGGGTAGAATGCTGCTAAATCAGTACATCACTAAATCTGTGTGCACCTTCCTCATGAACTTCATGCTTCCATAGTGGCTATTCGAGATTATAATGCAATTCGCAAGTACAAGGGGGAAAACACATGGGTCATGGAACGTGACTGCCCCAGATCCCCAGTGACTGCAGTTTTAGGCGCCAACCACCCCAGTAACCTTGAGCAGTGAAGGCCAGGAGCAGACCTTGTAACAGCTTCCCAAAATAAAAGTAGGCCATTTGACAAACATTGTGACAAGGGGCGGGGTCAACATTTAGTGTATGTGCTCGCTGTAACTCAGATACAGAAAATGTGACCTTGGTCACATGTTGGTCATGTGGACGGTTTTAAAAAATTTCACTCCTCGTGCAGTGTCAGTTACAGAGGAATTCTTGACCTTTCGGAGCACTGGTATGAAACCAAACGTCCCCCCCCCCCTGTAAAAGGGAAAACAGTTTATCCCCACAAGGTCACCGAGTTCCAAGTGGCAGCGTTTCAAAATACCGCCTGATTAAGTAATTCTGTTATCTCACAGTTATTACATCACTCAAGAAGCTGGCGTAAGCCTAAAATCAATGAGGCCCAACAGCCCTCACACAAAATAATACACTGAAATTGTGCACACAAGGTTTTTTTTTCTTCCACTTCTTATTTGTATATTTCGTTCATGCACTTTCCTGCCAGGGTGGAAAAATACATTTTATATTAAATTTTAATGGACACATGCTCTGTCATGAGTTATATGTGCCAAGCAAGGCCACCACTCATAGTCTGATTCATCTTGCAGCTTTGTTATGTATTGCTCAGACTATGGCAGGTCACATGGGAAGCATTACTCACTCCACCACTGACTGTGTGAGTTTCACACGGTATCATCTGTGTGTACTCACCTAGCAGGGGGACTTTGTTCTGTAGAAGCTCGTAGTATCCAGATGTCAGGATGCCCACTGGGTGACTGGGAGTGAAGCGTCCCTCCTTCACCAGTCGTTCACAGGTTCTCATTAATGTGGTGGAGAACTGAGACGGATCGACGCCGTAGTCACGCCAACCACCTACACCATCTGCAACACCTGATGAACAAAGGGGGAATACCTTTTTCATTCTCGCTGTTGTTTAGTGCTCACCCATCTGCAAACAAATACTAGCATATCTAGCAGCCTCAAGGAGTTGTAGAACTGAAATGATTAACCAATTAGTTGATCGACACAAAAATCAAACAGCAACTATTTTGATAATATTGGATATTAATTGGATTGGATGAATATTAACTGAATATCTCATCAGTACAAGTTCAGGAACTAACAGTAAATTGCAGCTCTGCATCATCCAACATCCTCTTTTTTTAAATAGAGTTACGAAAAGTCAGAGCTTTAGAACAAGGAGGAAATTCTTATTATAATAAAAAAGGCTATATCATTTAGTTTCACAGCACACTTTGTATTCTCCTTAAATTCCCTGTTCACTCATCCAACTGACTGATTTTGAAACCGAAGGAGCAAAATGTGACATTTTTTGACTTTAGTTTCATTTTCTCTTTGTACTAAAGGGGAAGTTCCCTTAAATAAGAAATAAAAAAGACAATCTTGGAATCACCTGACATTTCCCTCTTTTGTGCTGGAAGTAAATGATCAGCATCCATTACTGTTATCAAGCAAAATACCAAATATATATATATATATTTTTTAAAACTGCCATGATGAGGAGTTTACTAGAGATGTTACCACGTGGGGTTTTGTTCCTCAGAGCTGGTTATATATTACGTCACATCTCCAGCCTAAACGTTTAAGACTTTACATTTAACTATGAAACAAGCCGTCTATGAGCCAACCAAGCCATGTGGCTAGTCAGATATGTCGCTGTGTTGCGCCTCCTGTTGTGAGGAGACAAAGCAGTCCCACTCAGCTGAGCTACCAGGCTACTGACGCTGTTAGCAACATGGCTGCCTCCATGCTCAACCATTCTGACCTTTGCAAGACATTGTCATGCAACGTGTGAGACGTCGTAATTACGGCTTTTACAGTGCTGCCCAACTTAAATTGTGCATATATATATATATATAAATATGTCTCCTTATATGATGCATTTACTATCTTGCATTACCGCCGTTCATTCCTCAGCTGGAGCTCAACTAGGTGAAAGGTCACCCGGTGCTTCACCTCAAAACACCCCATAATCGCAGTTCATGCACACGAAGATGCGCTTGCAGATATATTTATCTTCTGTGCGCATTTATCCAAATGCATGCAAGCTAGACACATGTTACATAACGTTGTCTATAAAAAAAAAAAAAAAAGGGAGTAAAGTTGCGGCTGTGTTTTCAGAGGGGGGGGGGGGTTTGTTTTCATCTCAGGGGTCACCACACGTCCACACGTGCAGGCTGTCTGACTGAAGGTCACCTGTGGGCAGAGGGGGTCTGACACACACGTGCAAGACAGTATTGGTAATTACGGTAATGTTGTGCCAAAGCATTTACCCAAAACATCCGCGTTCTTGTTCCTCGCGATGAAGCAGGCATCGTCCCCGTAGCACATCCCTTTCTTCAGGATCCCCTTCCTGAAGTCTTTCCCGAAGCCGCAGCTGGCTGTGATGAGGCTGTAGTCCCGGCTGTCCGTCTGAGAGAGTCCGCCCAGGACAGCCCTGGCTACCAGTCTGCCATAAGACAGTACGGATAACATCCCCTTCCGAGCAGCGACCCCGTCTTGTTTTGAGTACGCACCCTCTGTCCCCCCTCTTCTCCCCCCTCTCTACCCGGCCAGGCCGCCTGCTAGTCGGATACCTCCCTGCTCAATCCCCGGCTGTGTTGCTCTTTAACCGTCTAGCCCGCTGCTTCCGTTAAATAGCACCGTAGCACCGTACAGGTTAACGTTTACGTCTCAGGTACTCCGACACAAGGCAGTCCCTCCACTTGGCTGTCTCCTCCCCGACATGTTTCCACTGAGTACCGGGACAGAGCGCTCAGAGTACATACGGGTACTTGAACGTTTACACTATTGACGTCACGACTCGCCCGGCATCAGCCAATGAGAGAGCAGCTCGACATGCCTGCATTTCCTGGTTCCCGTCGCAAGCTCAGATGCGCAGTTAGTAGATGTGCACTTGTTCTGAGTAACTGGACGTAACGGAAAGGGGACATTTTAGCCCACCTATAAAACATTTGTGTGAATAACAAGGTTGTTTTATTATTTCACATGGGTTATTTAATGTTTAAACCCTCTAAAATTCACACAATTGTATATAACTCTTTACTGCGACATTTATTGGTTTCTGAAAAAAACCCTATAATAACATTCAAAACCTCTGAACTACATAACCAAATCACACCCATTAAGGCTAATGCAATAATAACTACTATGTAATATGTTTTCTACCCTCAAGCAGTTTGAAGCCCCGCCTCACACTTTGGAAACCTCTCGAATAGATAAATAACATGTTTGCCATTGGTCCTGTTTTACCACACACTGTCAGGGGGGTGCGCTCGTTTTGATGTTTGCAGAATGTACATCAAAATGTCATTTTGAAGGGGACATACATATTTCCTCATGTGATCTGTATATTTTCGTTTAACACATGTGCAAATGAACTGTAACTTTCTTAAAACAATCATTTCAGTTACTGTGGATTCTTTACTGTTTTTTACAGTTTTTTTTATTGCTCATTTGCTTATTTATAATACTTATTTGTTTTACTATGTCTGTTGTTTGCAGTATCCTCTATGCTGCTGTAATCCTGTAAAGTTCCCCTGCTGCGGGACTAATAAAGGATTATCTTATTTTATCTTATCTTATTATTTTTTTCCTACTCTTTCTACTCTTCCGTACTCTACTAGCACAACTAATAATGTTTTGAGAAGAAATGAACATGTTGCATAATGGTTGTTTCTTACAGTAGTTTATTCATTCACAATCGTAGTCCTTATAAATAAACATGTTGTTAGAATGAGGGTCAGATAAGATAAGATAAAATAAGATAATCCTTTATTAGTCCCGCAGCGGGGAAATTTGCAATGGCACTTGTAAAATTGTAGAGTTGAGGTCATAAATGGAGCTTAACTAGTTATAGTTGCTGTCAATATAAGTGTTATATAAAATGCAAGTAAACACATTTTTTTCTTTTTCTTCATGATGATCATTGCTTTGGGCGTCAAAGCAAACTGTGCCCACCCCTATTCCCTACACAGAGTACTTGCACATCAAAACGAGCGCACCCAAGCTCCATACACCACCCGAGCCAGAACACATAAGACAGCCGACAGAGAGAGAGAGAGAGAGAGAGGATAACAACGCATTATCGCAGAGTATCCATTGAAGCGCAGAGACTAACCACCAGTTCACGGTAAGAGATCATTCAGTTCGCCATGTTGAGGTTTTATTTGCGAGAGAACAAAACGGCTATATGATGAGGTGTTATGTTTCTGTGTATCTCTAGAGAATGGACAACATAATAATGTAATGCTTGGTAGGCTCCTCACCGTTTAAAAAATAAAAACAGCTCATCGTTTACTCAGTGGTTATGGCTGGTATATTGATTTAATTCATCTAGGCCTATTTATTTTAAGATTAACCAAATAATGAGGGAATAATGTTGTGAATTCTCCGCTTGAATATCGGCGAAACATAATGGTTTTAGATTGAATAAGACTCTGTGTATCTTTAAGTCTGTGTGGCCTATATAAGAATATAAATGGTTATATAATATAAATTGTGGCTCATTCTTAAATGAAAATGTAGCACTATAGGCTATTTTGCGTGTCATCCTAAATAACGAGTAAAGGGAATATTTGTTGTTAGAACGCTTCATATTGTTGTGATCATTCCTCTGAAACACTTTTCTCTGCAGGGCCAAGATGGGAAAGATGGGTGGGATGGTTCTTGTGTCCCTTCTGATTGTGTTTCTCCTGAACACTGAATCGACATGGGCAAAAAGAGGAAGCAGTGGCAGCAGCAAGAAAACCTCTTCATCAAGGGGTGGCACGCAATCAAAGCCCTCCTCTCAGCCGGGAAACTACCCTCGACAGCCGCAGACTCCCAATCGTAACCCCAACCCATATCCTCCTGGGGGAAGTTATCCAGGAGCAGGCAACCCAAATCCAGGAGGGGTTCCCAGACAGAACCCACCGAGTTATCCGGGAGCTGGAAGTAACCCAAACCAGTATCCTGGTAGAGCCAATCCTGGAGGTTATCCAAACCAGAACCCTGCAGGTGGATATCCAGCTGGAGGCGGATACCCACCTGCAGGTGGATACCCGGCCGCTGGGGGCTATCCTAACCAATACCCAGGGAGAGGGAATTATCCAAATCAAAACCCAGGTGCTGGAGGCTACCCAGCTGCTGGAGGCTATCCCAACCAAAATCCAGGCAGAGCTGGCAACCCAGGAGGGTATCCCAACCAGTACCCAGGAGCAGGTGGTTACCCAGCAGCAGGAGGTTACCCAGCAGCAGGTGGTTACCCAGTCAGAGGGGGAAATACAGGACAGGGGGGATGGGGTCAGCCTGGTGGAGGGGCTGGCGGTTACCCTGGTGGAGGGGCTGGCGGTTACCCTGGTGGAGGAGCTGGCGGTTACCCTGGTGGAGGGGCTGGTGGTTACCCTGGTGGTTACCCCAACTGGAACCCAAATAATAAGATCCTCAGTCCCCGCTATGGTGGAGGAGGATATGGAGGCCAAGGAATGGGAGGGTCCCCTTTCTCTCGTTCTGTGCAGGGTATGGGTTACCAGCCACAGTCTTCAGGTTTCGCCAAAAAAGCCATGATGGCGGCAGGCGTTGGTGCTGTGGCCGGGATGGCGGTAGGGTACGGACTAGGGCGCTTCCCTCGACCACACTTCAATTTCCGAAACCCCGAAGAAGAGCAATACTACAACAACTACATGTACAGCAAGTATGGCACCAAATCCACAGATGAGAAAGATTATGGCCGTGATTATGTCTACAAACCTCCACCACGGGCGGAGTCCTACGACAAGTTCATGGAACGCTGTATGAACAGGACCGACCTCCTTAAAGATAAGGGGAGCAGCTCGACCACGCCAAAAGGTCAAGATGGAGCCAACGAAGATGACGGTGACACCGTCGGCATCGAGGAGATTGGATACCCCGCCCTAATTGAGCAAATGAAGGCCCGACGCTGTGTTGAGCAGTACATGGTGTATTCTGAGAGCTTTCTGCAGGAACGAAAAGCTGAGCAACAACAACAGCAGCCGCGTAACAGCAGCCCTCTGACCTACGGGTTTATCCAACTTTTCACCTCCCTCCTCATGCTACTGTCCAGCATGCTCGTTCTCCAGTGAGATCAATAAGTCTTCCTTTTACCATACAGCAAATGGATCCCCACTTTCCCCATTATATCTGCACGTCCACATATCCCTTATGTATATAGTCTCCATAGCAAGCTCTCTGGGTCTCATATAGTCAATCCTCTATCGCCGCAGGAAACAAATGTTGATGTATATAAAAACAAATAGAGTCGATTTCAAGAGCAGCAGTTGTTTTAAAGTTTTAAAGTTAGATCATGAGTTGTTGGTTGTACAAGCTGCACTAACCTTTTTGCATCTCTGTTACTACCACGTTATAATGCACTGAATGCATAGAGAACAGATTCAGGTTACCTTTAGTTCAGTTTTTGCTGCAGTTTGTTGCGACAGTGTGACTGCTACTGTGTAAAATAGGAATGTGACATTAAGGTTTTTATTTAGGTACAAAAAAAACAACTAAATACAAACATCAAATTCAACAGACATTGTTTTCAATTGGTTAAATATGCTTATAAAATATTTCATTTTGAGTAATTATAAATATACAATGATGTAGTTTGGCAATTGGAACCAGTGGATAGAGGTGTTTCTGTTTCTCTGAGGACCTCTCAGTTCACAATGTGATTTGATCAACATGATAATCTGCATAGATAATTGGCTCTGCATTGTTGTGAAATGACCCAGAAGAGGCTAATTAATGGTCGGAAATGAGGCATGTGCCCATTTTTATTTGATACTTAACCGTATCAAGTCTATCACAACCAACAAATTGTTAAATATCGGTTAACTATAATGGTAAACGTTGGAAGATGTTTCCCTTTGGACAAATGGTTTACTATCCCACAATAAAAAGCTTAATACGTGTATGACCAAAATCTAAGTAAGACTGAAATTGTCCTCAAAGTAAAGAACAATTACATGGTACTCACTCATTGTTGCCTGTGAAATCCTGGATTGCACGTAAAATACCATTGATAGTAAAGAGTTGTCACTGAGCATGTGTCCTTTGATGTGCTACCATGCCTGCAGCTGTAGAGAACAATAGGTGCATTTGTAGAAAATTGCGCCTGACGCTTTGAATCTGTACAGTGCTACATGTACTTTGGCGAAATCCAGGGCTTGATTGAGGTTTTGAACAGATAAGGTCCACGACAATTCAAGACTTTAACCCTACATGTTGGCATCCCGGAGTGTGTTGGTTCACTGTCAGATTGTACATAAATACTGCTGTAGTGGTTTGGAGATTTGGATTCTTTTTCATGAATCTCTTGACTCAGTCAGATGGTCGCACTTCAGGTGTCGGCAGGTCTGTTTATACTACTACTAGCCTCCCCTGGCTGTCATGGAGTGCAACTCTCCAGGAATGAACATTTTGCCCTCTTGTTCATTTTAACGGGTTTGTGAGTTTGTTTATTGTGAAGTTATCCAAACACTTTTAAGGTAGCTGTACATTTTTCTTCGTGTTTGTGATTCTTTTAGTGTTCCAACTTGTTTTATTTTATCTGACTGTTTGAATTACTTCTTTCACATCTGGATTTTGTGATGTAAAGCACTTTGCAACTGTTTGGAACTGGAAAATTGCTCCATAATAAGAATAAAAACATTAAATTAAGTCTGCCGGCTTTTCAAGGGAATGTTATCCAAGTAAATGTTCATCAAGAAAACATGTCACTGTTCATTTCAGTCCGCTTCTTTGACACAGTACCAGTGTATTCTGTTTGTAGTTGTTGGAAAACATTTAGCGTGAAATTACAAAGAAAGTCAAGTGGATACTGTTCAATTGTTGAAAGTATATCTTGAAGTGATGATATGCACATTTTATAGTCAGTTATTTGTCTTTTTTCACATTTTGTAATTGTTAATCTGTTTTCATACTGCACCCTTTGTCTTTGCTGTTCATTGTTGTTGATCCTCACCGAATGTCCCTGGATGATTTGAAATGACAATTATACATTTTCATACTATTAGGAATATCTGTGAAGTGCACTTATCTCACGTTGGGTGTAGATATTCTGTAACTGTGTCATTGAACTCATATTGGAAGTATAGACATCTGTGCAAATCTGTGTAAAAGCTTTGAGTTACTAATATAGTTTGTCATGATGTTTATGTGTTGAATAAAATAACTAACACAATAAGGGTTTCTCTGCGTAAATTATGTAATTCCACAAACAGGCATATTTCTTTCTCACAGTCTGCTTTAAACTATTTCAATATTTAAATTAAATCAAAATAAAGAATAAAGACAATGAGACAAAGAAGTATGTTTCCAAACCAATTTCTGCAATTTCTGACAGGACATTTCTGAATTAGAAAACGTTTCCATAGACACTAGAATATGTCTTAGCAAAGTTTTTATTTTTAGCAGTGACTCATTTGATACATTTTGTTGAATGAAAATAGATAAAAACTGCCACAATGAATCAATTAGAAAAGCTAATCAGTCATTTTCAAGCAAACGTGTAATCAATATTTGATTCATAATTTAATGATTGCAGCTTCTCAAATGGGAGAATTGTCTGCTTTAACTTACGATATAGGAAATGTAAGTTTTGGGGGTTTGAGAGTGTTGCTCAAACAAAACATTTAATGATGTAAAAACAAATTAACTTGTATTTACAGACATTTTTCTAATGTTTTGTAGAGAGATATTGATATAAACATATTGTATGTTGATACCCAGCTCAATTCCTTTGTTAATTTATATTCAAACAGCTTGATGTGTACATTTTAATTGGAGAATGAGGTTGCTTAAGTTAAAGAAAATCAATTGTACCCTGCACTCAATGTAATCACACTGTAATAACCATCAGCCTACATTAAACAAGAAAAGGACGGGAAGCATAATCTGTTCAAAGCAGCTTTTATTTGATTTGATTTGACGATTGATCGTTCTCCCAGTGATCAGATTTGTTAAATGTCTCTTATCCAGGCAGCTATAAGGAAAGACACCACTTGTCCAAGAGTGAGGAGGATGTTGGTCGGGGGAGCGGGGGCAGCAGCCTTAACAAATGCTCTCCAGAGAGGCTGGTTGTGCAATCTTTGGCTTTCATTGTGGTAAAGCCGTTGATCTTGATCTTTTTTATGGCCGTGATGTTTCCCAGATCCGTGCTTTGGCTTACCAAACAACCCCAGCCCATATCCGGTGCCTGTGCCTCCCAGCATCCCGGCTGCTGCTGCTCCTGCCCACTTCAGGCCCTTCTTGGAGTGGCCTCCGCTCTCAGAGGAAGGCGCCTTGTCGCCATCACCTTTTTTTTTACCCTTGAAAATGCCTCCACGCTTACCGTCTGCACCTGGGCACAGAGCTGCCATAAGCAACAGCCAGACCCAGAGAGAGAGCAGCCTCTGCCGACCAGTCATTACTGGAGATCTTTACTCTGCAAAAACACACATGTATAATCAAAAGCTTTGAATTTTTGCATCGTATGGTTATTCTTTTCGTTGAGAGACAAAGAGAGAGAGAGGTTTGTAAAGTCTGTTGGCTGTAGTTCAAACCGGCATTAAGGCTTTTGATTTTGCTCACTGCACATCCAAAGTCACATGCTCCACGGCACTAACACAACAGACATCCAGAACTATCCACATGCTCTGTAAACACTGGGATTAGCTGGGCTTTATGTCTGTGATGCATATTTCTCTCTTCCATGATGCATTTGTTCTCCCCTGCTCAAATACACAATGCACATTTCCATATGTTGTTATAAACCATTTAAAAGACGCGGATGGAGGTGGATTTGCAATGTGTTGTTGCAATGCATGTAGGAGGAGATGATTTATATATGTTAAATCCCAAATGTAAAATGTGCTGCTAGCATGTACTTTGGAAATGACAACATAAAACAAAAGAATATTATTTAAATGTTTTTTACCTTTCTGATCGGTCACACTGAGAGGTTGTGATGCTGGAGCGGCAGTCCTTTGTCAAACTGCAAAACTTATATTACAGATGAGCAGCATTTTGGTATCAGCATCATTTCCACACCAAAATCCACTCAACAGCTCCTCCCCAAAACAAACCCAGCTTTGCTATTGGTTCAAGATCAATAATACAGTACAGGTTGAATGATTTTGGCTGATGGCAGCATTTCACATACAGTTGCAACACCTAGCTTTTTCCCATTATTCACATAATGCAAAGGCTGGAGCAAAAACAAGTATATTAATGTCTGCATTGGATGTTGTAGTTCCTTTTAAATTAATTAAAAGCTTACATGTTTATGCCTGGTCCAATTTTCAGTAGTGATTAACTTTAACTTGTGCCTCATTTACCTTAAGTGGCCTTTTGGCTGGAGGGATGGCCCCTGGCAAAAGCAAGCTTATTATTATAATACAGTTAATCATTTTTGTACATGTAATGGGAGATTATTTTGCACCATGGCTTTTCATATTTCCAACCAGAATATACATTTAGTGATTAGGCTAGCTGCCAAGCTGTTATTGGTTTTCTCTAAAAAACAAATTACCAAGATCCTCAAACCCCTCCAGTTCTTTACCTCAAAGCACTCCCAGTGTGTTTCTGAACATCTGAATTAGAATAAGAAAAATTCAACAATAACAATAGATAGTGGCACCTTTGAATCTCAATATGCATTGTACTATTAAAAGTTTGAAATGTAAAAAACTGATAAAAAACCATATCCTTCTTATTTACAATTTAAGAGATGGTTGAAACATCATATTGATCCTTCAGTGTCATTGTTCCTTTTATAGGAAAAATATGATACAAAATTTGTTCTGTACTTTTTCTGAGTTCATCTTTGTTTTTCAGTGATTCAGGATGTTGTTTACGCACAGCAGCCAGTGACGGCTGGCTTTAAGAATTTTAATCCTCTTGTATATAATAATATCAAGACTGTTATACTACAAAGAAGTTGGAGAGCCCAGAAAACAGAGAACAAGAGGGATGTCTGTTCAGAAAAACAAGTTCCGCAAAAATGCTCCAAATTCGGGGAAATACAAGCTATTTCTGCTTATTGTCACGAGTATAGAGAATCTGTTTGAGGACACACCCTGGACAAGAGTCGTTTTGTTCAGAATCCCTCGTACAATGTCTGAACACAATTTTCCATGTATGCATCATATCCCATTGATACTTTTTTTTATTGCTAGTTTGCAGCAGCACAGTTACAAAACTTAAAATATATCACATCTGATGTAATCATTAGCAAGATGTTAAAATTTGTGTCGGGTAAATATAAGGGTTTGTTCTTTATTTAATTTTTAGAGTGGACATCTCACTGATTTCACAATTCCCAGCTTTGTGAGTTGTGCAAAAAGAGAAAATAGTCAGAATAGTTATCAGCATGTGTGATGGTATATATTTATTTCAGCAGGTTTTGGGTCAACACGACAATGACAGGGCATCATGTCTACACAAAAATCTGAAGAACTTAGAAACTAAAAGATAAATAAAAGATTTTTTTTTTCTCAGTATAATACAGTTACAAAGTATTCTCTTTTGCTTTAGTTTCAGAGTGGTCAACAATAAAACTATTGTTTGTGTTCAATGCGGTTTGCATCGCATGCTTTTAGATGATGGGCAAGCACTCATGCTCATCTGGTTTGATCATGTGCAAAAACAAAATTGTCATGCAAAGAAACATCTCTTCTTCAAGTGATTTAGTGTATTCTGCACATGTTTCTTCCTAGAACAGTTCAACAGGAAAAGCGGCTGGTTTCTTCACTTTGTATTAAAAATGTCAAATGTGTTGCACGAACAATGTTTTTTCTTTTTCAAGATGGATGAAGTTATTTCAGGGCCAGATGCTTGCAGCTGGAAGCAGCTTGCAGCCAGAAGCACTATGCAGCGTCACTGATCCACATCCCTTTACACAACACTAGATGACGTTCTCAAAGAGCTGCATGGAAGCCATTATATTTTCATCCTGTTGAGAGCAGAAAACAGATGCATGAGAAAGAGTGTTGTTTGTGCACAAATATGCATGAACTCAGGGAATCATGTTTCAGTTCAGTTTGATGACGGGATTACCTTTTGGCAGGTTTCTATGAATTCATCAATAGTCACCACTCCATCTCTGTTTCGATCCATTTTCTGAAACATTTCAGACATTCATATTTAATCAGATGTGAAATTTTACTAATATGAAGTACAAAAGTGTCATTAAATGATAGTGATGATCTGTGGCTTTAGAAGAGGTCTGGCCTTCAGATGGGGCTTGGTGTCATTTTTCTTTAAAGTTAGATTTTTCTTTGAGAGAGAGTGACAAGGGTCTAAGAGCATTTTGATGCCAGGGATGGTGCTGTGGGTTTAAGCAGTTGCAGAGACAATGTACCTGGAAGAATTTCTCCACATGCTCATAGGGAGAGTCGTCTCGTACACTGGGTAAGGTATACCTGCCCATCATGTCATAAATGGATGTCATTATTGCCATCATTTCCTGCAGGGAAAACCAGAGAGACATACAGAACAACTGCCAAAGTTTTTGGTACGGTTTCTCAAAAAATTACAATGGTTTATTGAATGTACCTCTTTAGTAACGTAGCCGTCTTTATTGATGTCGTACAGGTTGAACGCCCATCGAAGTTTCTCTGTAACAGAGCCTCTAAGCAACACAGACAATCCTATCACAAAGTCCTGAAAAAAAGGAATTAGAAGTTTCATTATTAGCTTCTCTTTTTTTGTGTCTGGCACTTACATGCAGTCACTTGTGTGACTCACCTCAAACCGGATGGAGCCACTTCTGTCCATGTCAAATGCGTTGAACAAGAAATGTGCATATGTGGTTGCATCTGAGAACATATAAAGAATATTATACACCCCTCAAATTTAATTTATTTTATCCCATCTCATTCAGCTTGCTATTCAAAACTTTACAAAGAAATACTAGCAGACCAAGTCAGGGAGAGCCATCTTATATATACTGATAGCAGTTTATTAGTTACATACTGTACCTCCTTGAGGGAAGAACTGCGAGTAAATGGTCTTGAAAGTTTCCTCATCCACTAGCCCACTGGGGCATTCCTATTAAGATAAAAAAAAGTACATTACTTTAGTCGGTGTATAATAGATTTGTTTAGAATAACAAAACAAATGGTAGTTATGTAATAAGAACAACAGAGTATTAAAGTTAGTATTACTGATATGCTATCATGGTATTGTGCTGCACAGGCACATATGCTGACTGCAGTGCAGGGCCACTAGATGGCAAAAAAGAGCAGCATATCTAAAAGCTTAATTAATGGCAAAGGCAAAATCTTAACAGAGCATTTAGTGTTTTTTCTTTTGTATACATCCTTACAATGCAGTTATCCCAGAGTAGTACAGTAATAAAAAGCCTTATGGCTCTTGTGTACAAGCCGGTGTGACATTTTGTAACATCCTGTTTAAGTTGAAATCAAGGGAAAATGCAAGTGATGAAAAGAAAAGCAAGCAAGACATAATCACATTTTGAAAACTAAAATATATTAAAATGTTTTTCATCAGATGTCAGTGAAAAGAGCAACCTGCCAACAAGAGCAAGGCACCCTATGAAGATTTTATTCCAGTTTTGTTGACACCGAACATTTCTCACCACAATTTATTTTGTGTATCGTTAAGGTATCAGAAACCAAATAAAACATTTGCAGTTTTTTTGTATTATTATTATTGAAGCTTGCACTCTTCTTCCTATCTTTAATGGCACTTTGCAGTCACTTACATGCCAATATGCATTATCCGCCTCTGCAGTCAGCAAAAATACGTAGGCCTATTAGGTCATTACTGTGCATGGGCATCCTTATCCATGTGTTGGAAGAACACAAAGATGAAAATAAAAAACAGGCACCTGTTCATTGAAAACATTGGTCTACAGCACAATTTTTGGGTCAAAACCTGCACAAGGTTCCTTTAATCAGGACATGTAAATCTACAGATATCCAATCTCAAATTGATTGGATGAGACCAGTGATTCCCAACCTTGTCACAAGAAAGGAAATAGTAGGGCTTTCCTCGACCAAATAAATATTTAGTTGACTAACATTTTGTTGACCAATCAATTAGGTTACTTAAATCCACAGATCTGTAAAACTAAGTTTCTCTACAAAGATCAGACCAAAGCGCCACTTTAAATATTGTGTTTTAGAAATGCACTCCAAATTTCAGGGTTGTTTCATTTAAAAAAATGACTAATCGACTTCTTGATAAAGAGCCCTAGAAAATTATGAATAAAAACATTAATTGATTAATTAATCAAACAATAATTTCTGTAGAATACAATCAAACTTTCTTCTCATTTTTGGTCTTTCCCTGTGAATTACTGGATGATTTGACATCCTCAAGCATTTAAATCACATGCGAATCAAGTAGCTTGAAAAAGACAACCTATAAAAATATGCGTACACGTAATGTCTACACGTACATACTCATATACACACCCATATGCTTGATACTGTGTGGTTAGGAATGGTGGTAAGGAATTGTTAATTGTAGCCTAAAGTTGGCTTTATTCCTGTTATTTGGATGAATTGTGCTGATTGTTTTCATACATTTTTGAAGCCTCTGTAGAGCGACTGAAGCTCCTTCCTGGTGAACTGTGTCTGGGCCTGGAGCTGATCGAGGCCCTCTGGTTGGTGACGCACCATCGAGAGTTCAAAGTCATTGTCACAGCTGTCTGTCAGTCGGAAACAGAGAGAGAACGGGTGGGGTGGGAAAGAAGGGGAAGAAGAAAGGAGTGAAGAAATAGAGGTAAGAGAGAAAGAAAAAGAAAACGGAGGGGAGGAGTTGAAAAATACTAGAAAATCATAAATAGATGGGAGGCAAAAGAATATACAGCACACAACTCAAAGTGCTCACCATCTTCACGCAAACAAAATATAAATTTGAAGACAAAAATTGAGAGTTTTAAGAAGGAAAGGTGAGACAAGGAAATGGGTGAGAGATAAAAAGGGAGTAAGAAGAATGAACAGCATTGGTTAAACAGGATAAAAGGAGATGAGACAGAGGGAAAGATATTGGGACATTTTTTAATACAGTATAGTTGGGTAAGAGCAGTTTTTTAAGGGAAAAAAGAGCTTTATAATTGTGCACACTTTGACTTTGTCTGAAATAACTCCCTTTTTCACTCATTCTCTATTATTTACATGATGAACAATCAACGGTTTACGCTATAGAAAGGAGCAAATTCAGATTATTGACACAAATCATCATCATTTTTTGCCGTCACCGGCAAGTGTAGAGTCACATTTTTAGCAAAAGTAGTGTTATAAACCCAATTCTTTGATTGAGAAGTGGCATAAATTATAAGAAAATATTGGAGAAATGGTGGTGGGAAGAAATTAGGATGGTTGTAGGAAATAAAACAGACATACAATCTACTTCTTTTTGCTCCATTGGGGAAATTCTTTGGTCACTATTGTGTATGGAGAATTTAGTTCACACTGAAAATTCTGACACGTTAATAAAATGATGGAAAGTAAAGAGTGATTTTAAACACTTTGACTTGCCATATTTTCAAAGGTGTCACCAATTAACATTGATGAAGTTGCACAGCAGTTTGCACAACGTCAAACCAGAATTCAAAGCATCCATAATTCATCTAATTAGTATCATTATTCAATAACAAAATAAAGAAGAAGAAGAAGTTGTTCTCAGGGACGACTGGGATAAAATTAAACTTAATACTAAAGCCCAGAGGAATACCACTGGAGGTACTCACCATCTTTATAAGAGCAAAAACACAAATAGGAAGTTGAAAAAGACCAGAACCAGGAAGTGATGGTGATGAAGGAATGAGAGGGGAAGAGGAGAGAACTGTTAAAATATTTGGTTTGACGTGTACAGGTAACCAACATAAGGAACATGTTATTAAAAGGATAGATTTAATTTTTTTAAAACAATATTTACAGGCCAATTTGTACACTGAAAGAGTTCATTTTTGGTTGCTGCAAATGTTCATGTCCGGTATGAATAAAAGCAATGATTACAGCAAACCAAAAACTCTTTCTATGTTCGTATGTGAGTGTTGTTTAAAAATGTTTTTTAAAAATGTGAACCTGTCTTTTAATATCTACAGCCAGCTCGTTGGACTGCACTTAATCATAATTTAACTAACAATTTTAGGGTCAACAAAATAACATTATTGTTCTAATGCACAAATAACCAAAGACAAAATTGTAACATGTCTTTATATCTTACCTTCGAGCGACAGAGGCTCCCAAACCCCAAACTGTTTGAGCACGACATAAAACATTCCAATAACAACAGCGATGGCAATTACTTCCATGCCATCCACTTCCATTGTTGCCTTGCATTAGATATCACCTTTGCAAAAGCCTCTTTTAAAAATCTTTAACGTTAACTTCCTCCTGCCACGTCCTTTCTGTCAGTGTTTCAACAGGCATCAGCAGTTATAATCACTTAAATGAGACCTCCGACTTATCCCACTGACCATTTAGACGACAGAGATTGCCCGCAGAGCATCTTCCTTTAAGAAAACAAGTTCAAAGTCCACCATGGGTAAAGAAATATCAGATTCAAAGAGCGTCAATCCCCCAAAATGATCCAAAGCTTTCTCCACTCCCAAACGATCCATCTCTGTTACTACTCGCTGGGATTTCACCCCCTGGCCAGTTCATTTTTGTATTTTCCCACATCTCCATCAACTCAGGGGCTCCACCCTCCACTCTCTCCAGCATCTCCCTCTCTGTCCTGAGCTGTGTGTATTCATGCATGTCTCATGTTGGTTACTGAAGGAATTTCTTTACTAATAGTTTCTGATTGACAGTCTAAGCTGTCTTTATTTGCTCAGTCATTTCAAGGACGCAAAGCTGTAAAACCAAGCATTGATCCACATCCGCTGATGGCTGGGATATGAACAGCACTTAGAATGAAGGAGCCTGCCCTGCCCTGTGTGGCGCTGCTTGTGTCTACTATGTCGTTCAGCCATGCACGCAGTCAATAACTCAGCCAGATTCACTCTGTGCTGAAAACACTGACTGCTGCACCTGTAAAAACGGTGCTCTGTTTTTGACATTGTAGTTAAGAATGTTGAAGTGAATTATATCTGTGCTGCAAAGGCGAGCTGCACACCTCAGGGGTCAATTTGTAGCTTCTGTTAAATGCTCTGCATGACATACATGCAGAGTGTTGGTGGTCTAAAAGTACTTTTTTCCTTTTTGTTGTTTTTGAAAAGCGAGCGGAGTGTTTGTTAAATATAATGAGGACAGGGAGGGTGAAGGAGAATAGAAGGATAGTTCATAGCTGATGACTCTGCGCAACATAATGGACTCGGTTAAAGCACAAAGCGGGGGGTGGAGGGCAAATCAATTGTTGAGAGGTAACGTACTGGTCTTAGAAGAGGGAGAGAATCAGGGCCTAGAAATGCATCTCGATAGAGTGTTTATGTAAATGGAAGGCCGTAATGTCTGAATCAAACAGCTACTGAGATATCTAATGAACTGGGACGGTGCCACTCCATAGATAAATATTATGTACGTCTGCATTTGAAGTTTCAGAGCGGGATTTTATGTCATAGCGCAATGTAGTTTTTATTATTTTAATAAAAGTTGTTGATTATATATTATAACAGCTCCTGCAGACGTGCAGAATCCAGCTCTTTTGGAGCTCTGATTAAGGTTTGCTTGCTAAAACGTGCCAGCATATGAAATAAAATGGTAAACTGATGCCATAGCATTAAGTTTGTTTTGTGTTTTCAGAGTGTTGCTATCCCAGTTAAGCAAGATGTCACTTTAACAGAGCAAACAGTTTACTCAGAGGAAGTGCACCTGTCTTGAACTGATCATAGTAAAATGACCTTCCAAAATAATATGCTTAACTTAACTTATATGAGTCAGCAGAGTGTAAACTGTGGGATCAGAGATGATGGATTGCCCCAAGCCAATAAAATGGTGCAAGTAGTTACCCCTTTGCAGTGTATCTGATGTGTGGGCTGATCCTATCTCACCGGACAGAAACACACTCAGCCATTACAGAACATGCAAGATGTATGAGCTCATGTTGTAACTCGCCCGCCATAAAAATAATGCAGCATTATAGTGTTTAATGCACACTAAGTGCTGATCTATCCCCGTTCTTCTATTAAATACAGACAAGAGTGAGGTGGCTTAAACATGCAGAGATGCAGACAGTGCAGCCATCAGTCTCACCGTCGGGGTTTTAATGACTGCAGTGAGAGCAACATTACAGCTCACAGCCGGAGTCCATCAATGAAAAACCATCACACGAGGGCTCATCACAGAATTAAACACTCTGAACTTCGCTCTCTCTCAGCCTTTTTCTTAGTGCACGCTTTTAGCCCTTTCATTGATTTTTATGCATTTCATTTTTGGCAAGAAACCTTTACCTTTATGGAGAGGGTTCATATACACCTTGCATTTTTCAAAAGGGGGATTCCACCTGCTCTCTCATACAAGTTTTGTAATTACCTGAGAAAATATACATTATATTGGAATGACAGCCACTCAAAATGCCATTTTTATAGCAGTATTTCCATGATCTGTGGGTTATTCACAGATGGCCTCCCCTTTTAACAGCTTATATGATTTGACAGAGAGCTTAAATGTTTTCAATCGCTTTAATATTATATGATAGCTAGCTTCCTCTATGATACAGTTATCAAAGAGTGTGCAGGAGGCCCAGCAGCAGCCACAATAAAAAAATGTATTTCTTTATCAACAACAAATGAGATAGCAGCTCAAACTCAAAACACAAAACTACAAACAAATATATAGTATCTTAAAACCCTTGCTTTCAGATTTAACAGCATTAAAGTGCATCATCCTCTGAGGATTGTGTTATTCTTACTTTCTTAAACACAGAAACAATAATGTTTTAATGAGCCCAACATCGATTTCATCTTTAAACAGCAATTCCACATTTTCCAGCATTATTTTTTTAATGTTTGTAATACATTTGTATTGGGTGTGTGAGTGAGTGCTGACCACTGTGTACTATACAGAGAGCAGCTGCAGGAGACACTCAGGAGCTATAATGTTCACACACCAGTAGATGGCGATCAAGTTGTTATAAATTGGAAAAGACCTGCTTAAAGCCTTCACAAATAGTCCCATTTTAATTTTAATGAGCCCGGTGGAAATTAAAATAGTGAGTGAGGATAATTATGTATTTGAGCTCATGGAGTATAATGCTGACAGAAGTTTTAGTACATTCCTACTTCAAATATAGTTAAAGGCCTCATAAATAAAAGAACAGGACCATTTCCTTACTTAAGTCCAAATTAGTGGTGTAGTACATTGTTATACTCAAACTTTATAATTTGCCTGTGTGAAGTGATGGTTTGTCAGCCGTCAGAGCATTTGTTCTGTTATTGTTTTCATCAACGTCCTGTCTGAGGCACATGGCCACCTGTCAGTTGGCAGAGAGAAGCAGTAAATGACATTTTGTCTATCCATCAGTATGTGTATGTGTATGTGTGTGTGTGTATATATATATATATATATATATATATATATATATATATATATATATATATATATATATAGTTTCTTACCCAGGCTGATTAATGTATTAGAGGGTCTTTTGTTTTGTTATTGCTCGGACAGACTGCAGGAATGAATGTCTGTCCTGCCTTTCAAGTGCATGCACACAGTTTGCCTGTACAGAAGTACAATGTCTATAATTTACATAAACAGAGAGAAAGGAGGCATGTAGGTGCAGTCAGTGGAAGATACTGTGCTCTTCATCTGACTATAAAGCAAAGGATCTCTGTCTGACAGCTCATCTTATATACTCCACACTTGGCAGAGGTATTTTATGATCATTCATTGATTGATTATCTGCTGAAATAAAGAGGTGTTTGGTGAAGAGAGAGGGCTGTGCGGTAAACACTGAATAGGGGGAATAAAAGGGCGAGAACATACAGTAGATATATACTGTAGATGGTGCAGATGCTTTAAAATTAATTTATTCTGAAGTGCAGGAGATGAAGGCCGCCGCCCTATGGCTTTTTTCAAGACCCACTCCCCCTGCTGTCACACAAAGTAATGCACATTTTCATTATACTGTATTGTTGTTGTTTGTTATCCTGGTGGTGTGTATCTCTATGTGCTGGTACCTGGACCCTGTTGCGCGGTACTGGCGATAATCCACTTGACGAGACAACACTTCATCAGAGATTTACGCGTGAGCCGTGGTTTCTCCCACTTGGAGCCGTCTGTCTGTGAACCCGGGTTTGGATCCTTCCCATTGGCCTCAGGCAGCAGGCCGCCATCCACTGCCTTTCCATCCGCCTGAGGGAGACAGAGAAGAAAGTGTCCTCTGAGAGAGAAAAGACAGAAGGCAGACCTCATGGTGCTTCTGCACCTTTAAAAGTCACCATCAGAGGGGCCACATGGACACAGCTGGAAGAACAAACCAAGCCTCTCTGCCTGGAGATCGAGACACACAACCCAGCTAGTATATCTTCCATGTCATAACAGTCAACCTTGTTCAGCAAATTCCTTGTATGTGTGTCCAAACTTAGCAAAAGGCTATAGGTTCCTCTTCTCCTTTCTTCTTTATTGAGTCAATTGTGTAATTCATATTCATGACTCAATATTTGATTTAAGTGTCAATAATTATTTCCATTTTGGCTCTAGGGATTCCAATGGTCCACCACTGAAATATCTAAACAATTATTCAATGGATATCCATGAAATTATATTCTTGGTGCCCAGAGGATGAATCCTAATGACTTTGGAGATCCACTGATTTTTCCTTGTGTGCCACCATGAAGTTCTCGTTTATGGTTTTAAAATAACCATTGGATTGATTTCCATGTAATCTGGTGCAGTGTTTCATATTCTCCGATGGATGAATTGTAATAACTTTGTTGATCCGTTGACTTTTCATCTAGTTCCATGTCAGTTCATAATTTCAGTCCAATACGTTGAATTATAAACAAACATATGCAAACTAATGACATTCCCATCAGCCTTAGCTATACTTTGTGATTAGCGCGTATTAGTATATGATAGCATACTTACATGCTAAACAAAGCTGATGAACATAATACAAAATGAAACCTGCTTAGCATCAGCATGTTAGCATTGTCAACATGAGCATGTTAGCATGCATTGAGGTTACAGCACTGCCGTGCCAAAATACAACCTCACAGAGCTGCTAGCATGACTGTAGACTCAGTCTTGTTGTTGGTATAATTGATTAGGAAAGTTAATAATGTTCCTTTTTGCAGAGCCTCAAACTGCACATGCTGACAGGAATGCAAAGAAAATACATTTTGGAGCGCCCTGGAGCTGACCATATATATGCAGTGTCTCTGGTTTGGCATCATCATTTACACATCATCCCTCTGTCGTCATGTCTCATCAGGTCTCTTAGACTCCAGTAGATCTCTCAAGACTACTCACTGGGTGTAGAACCCAAAATCACCATCTGGTATCGAATAAAAGTTACAAAGAGCAAACCCCTTAACACTTTAATGTAGTGTCCTGAATTAAAGACATGAAAAGGCAGTGTCTCACAGATATAAGCACATTTCCCTCTAATATAACCTTCCATTAATGCCTTTTTGGTAGGACAAGTTACATATTTGTAATTATATGGTGGTATGACAGCAGGTTTGGCAAGATACATCTGCTTTGATAGCTTTCTATGTTAAAACGTACTTTAGTGAGGTAACTTAAAGACATCCAGCCAACTTGTGAGTTTGGATGAAAAGACCAATAGCTCAGTAATCAATACTCAAATGCTGAGAAAAGAAGAAGTGATTATCTTTATGTGGTTGCAGGGCAACTACATGCTGCATTCATGTCAAGCACATTTTAACATTGCAGTAAAGGAAAGGATCCGTTTATGAAGCTTTCTAAAGTGGTGGCCTTTTTCATGCATTATATATATTAAGAAATATCAAATAAGTTTTAAACGTGCTTGGTTTCAGAAAAAGAGAGAAATAATTGGAGAAAAAAAATCAAATATTCTTGTTACATGAGCACTTATGAGAATAGGGGACATGCCATCTCTCTTGTTTCTAGTTATTTTTACGAACACATAACATCTTCTCATCTCACACTGGATGCACACGCAGTGTTTCTATATTCTGATGAATATTTCAGTGATAATAAAGCTTTACATTTAGGAATTTCTGAGTCCGATTTAAATAGCACAACCAATCAACCGTTTAATAATCCAAGGATGATAACTGTGAGGCTTCTGTGTTTTGTTATTACTTTTCATTTTGATTACTTAGTTTTCTCATATTTGTTGGACTGTGTTTCTCACTCCCATACAGTATGTGTTGACTCATAGCCAATGTCAGTGTTATTGCACAATGTCCTGCCCGGTGCTACTACATCTGCAGCCTTTCAGAGTCTTCTTCCCTCCTTTTGTGGCTTTTTCTTCAATCCTTTTTCTTTGTCTCTGCAAAGTATTTTACTTGCTTGTGATGAAAGGGATTTACAAAGGTGCATTGTGGAGAGTTTGTAGAGAACACAGATAGGGGGATGCTATCATGGGAGCTCCTCTGTCCCCCCTGGTCCCCTATTTGGATTTGAAAGGATGCCAAAGCATAAAGAACATCGAGAATATCGCTCAATAATTCACACTCCTTAAAACCACATCAATAAAAGATCAGAGATGGCTGCCACTGAGAGCTGAAAGATGACTTTGAATGAAACACTAAGACTGATACTTGATGGACCCTCCAAAGGAACACAAAAACAAACAGACACAGACCGTACACAAACACATAGTTACACAATTACTTCTTAGGGTTAACCCGATAATATATCAAGCAAATGTTAAACCACCAGTCAAACTAAATAATCTGTGACCCATTTAAGATTTCTGAAAATCTGTTCTGATAGATCTGAAGTAGAGGGTGACTTGGGGTATTCACATCCAGAGCGCTGCATTATTCAAAGGACTGAAGCCATGTGTGCCGAGTAGTGAGAGGCTCCCTGTGATCATCTAAACCATCATGAACGCCGTGGGCGACCATCCTCCACTGATCATCACATATGTTACCGTTGCAAGCACACAAACACACAAACACACGCACACAGACGCACACAATCCTAAAACAAATTCCTCATATCAGACAACCTAATAAAAGAGACATTGGCATCGCTAGTTTCACAGATTCAACAAGGTGCTGGAAACGTTCCTCAGATATTTTAATCCATACAGACATTATAGCGGTGTGGTCTAAATACCAAACAATCAATCAGCATATAAACAAGTAAAAGTTATCAACAAGTCAGCATAACATGCTGCTAATGTAAATGCAATAATATTAACACCACCCCAATAGTATATTTAAATTTAGCTGACAATACTTCTGTAATTTAACTTAAGATACATTTTGAACGCAGGACTTTTACTTGTAAATGAGTATGTTTATATAACTTACAGTATTAACTATGCCAGAGACGGCTACTTCTTCTAACACTGGAAACATCAATGCATGCCTCACTAAAATGTACGGTCCAATGCTTTTTCTCTATAATGCTCAATGAAGCGTTACGACTTTCTGCTGCTGATAAATTAGAAAGGACAAAAATCACAGTAATTCAGCTAAAAAGTACTATAGGTACACTATAAGCACATACAGGAATATTACAATAATGCATCATTCTGCATGCTAGTCTATCCCTGCATAAATAAAGTATATTACAATGAATGTTTATTGTACCTGCATTGCGTCTGGAAGTGTGTTGCCGTTTTGCAGATTAAATCGCTGCAATCCTTCTCTGCTCACGCTCCTCAAAGGACCCTGAGGTGATCTGCAGCAGCATGCAGAGACAGAGAGAAAACAGCCATTTGGAGGAGGAGCAGAGCTGCTCAGAGGGCTGAGCTCACACACCAAGCTGAAGATAAACACTATAAAACTACAATCATCACAGCTAGAGATTAAACAAACACTCAAACCTGAAGAGTCAAAGCATCAACACAGGATCCAGTCAGTGATCTTCAGGACAGTTGTGATCCTTAACAGATACAGAACGAGCATCAAAGCCTGAGCTGCTCTCAACAAGTGAAGACGAGGCAAACAATTTATAGAGCGACAGAAGGAGCGAGGTGGTGATGAGGTGTTCACATCGTGACACGTATTATTAGAAATGCCAGACATATTATAACCTGCGGTGATGGCTTATGAGTCCAAACTCAGACAGGCTCTGACGGTGCGACTCTCTGAGGAAATTAAAGAGGATTGCTGTGATTCTTACTCACATACTGTCCAAATAGATTTGCTTATTTTATGGCTCAGTGCACTTGGCTGTCTGTGTGATCCTGCTCAGTTGTAATAATAAAAAATAGGAGAAGAAGAAGATCTTACTTAATTGACACATTTATTTACATTTTTAGCACCATTTTAGTTATTTCGGTGCTTATATATATATATATATAAATATTACAATAAATATTGTGGGGTGGTCTCCCTGATACATGATGGGGACTTAAGGTGTATTTTTTTGTTGGTTTGTTCTTGCCAATTCTTCTCAAACTATAGAAAACAACAAAACTTCCCATCAGCATTGAATACGCAGGTCGTATGTAGTCCTGAAAAGTCCTGAAACCAGTCTAAATGGCATCATGCTGCAACATTGCTTCAATCTGACTTTGAAATGTGACATTATAGCCCAGTGTGAGCACACTATGTGCTGTGCACCTGCTTCTGTCCGTGGTTTCACATTCACTTGGAAGGTAAATGAATACGAGTGCAGGAAGATGCCTCCTCAGCCCAAAATATGCAAAAACATTGTTTCTGCATCTGCTTAAGTGCCTCTTCTATAATTCTATGAAAGTCATAAGGAGGAGGGGGCTCTTTATGGTCGGGGGAAATCACAAAAAACGATCAATAGGGAGGGAAGGAGAGAAAAGAGAGAAAGATGGGTTTAGCTGATGGAAAGAACTAAATATGTAGTTCACTTTGTTGAAATCAAAGTCTCCTTTTAATCTAGATAAGAAACATTGGACTAGATACCAGCACTGTATTTTACAATGACAATACTAACATGTTGAAGTCTAGCAGAACAACTGAGGTTGACAGGAATGTCATTCGTTTTGCAGGTATTTAATCATAAACCTGTGTATTCGAAAAATTTCAAATATCGACTCAATGATGGTACTAAAGTAAAAATCATGGGATCATCAAAGTCACCTTGCCACTAGCAAGGCAAAACAATATGAAATTGAAATTAAATTATTAACCAATGTTTATCACCAACATCATGATTGGAGAAATTATTTTCTGTCCTTGTGCCTGTTATCTTCCTACAGGTCTCTTTCTCCTGCAGAAACTGAGGCTATTTTTAGCCTCACAAGTTCCAGAGAGCCTCCAGTTTCCCCGGTGCCTTACATATCGGCTCAGAGTTTAATTGAGGGTGTGTGTGTGTTCAGTGCAGATGTGCCTTCTCTGAGTGTTTGTGTGTCTGTGAAAGAGAGTGTCTTTTATTTTCTCTCTGTCCTCATAAATGTTGCATTTTCTTTCAGAATTTGTCACTAACACTCACATGCTTGGCCGCACACATTTGTGCACATATTCACACTTTGTCTCTAGCTGTGCCACAAAGATCCACTGCCTCTCCTCCTTTTGTATGAAACATGATCATAGGTAGCCCTGATATGTAACAGTGGTAGATGCAGATAAACAGCCTCATAGCAAAGAAGAAATTAAAGGTTTGTTATTTATTTTAATTTTTTTACACTATTCGGTGATATAATGCTTTTCCCAAACGTTCAAACATAAAGCAAAACTATAAAAGGTATCAAAATAAACACTCCACAGATATCCCAATAAAAAAAAACTATACAATAAAATACTGACACATGCTGTTGCTAACCATCTAATTTACCTCCCACAATTTTAATTTGAGTAAAAAGCTATAATCAAGTACCAAATGGAACTTTCTTTTTTTCCACACTGGAAGCAATACTATAACCACTTCACTTCCCCTCTGCTGCACCCCACTTATTTTTACTGACCCATGAGGTTTACAGGAATCGTAATGCTAAGGCATGTCAACGTTTTAATTAACTCCACAATCCTAATCTGTTTTGTGTGTTAATTACGTGTGTGCAGGTCTGAGCAGCTCTGAAGATGGTCCTCCTTATTAGGGACCACTGAAGGTTACAAGTTAATTACACTGTCTGCCATCAATTAATTTATGGAATGCAGTCAATCACATTTTCAGATTATATTGCCATTTTCTTCTTGCATCCATGGATGTGATGGTATTTGACAAGTATTCATCTTGTGTAATCTTATTGTGTTCTAACTTTCACATGGGATAAGTATGTTGTGTGCACAAGAGGTAAGGAGCTATAAACAGATATAAAGACCTGGAAAACTCAAAGTAAGATAAACAGAACTATATCAAATAAAAAATACTATGGAGAGAAATAGTTTTCCAGTTTGTTTGCTATGTCAATCATCCCAATTGGAGCAGGAGCCTTTGTCTTTGTTTGCTTTCGGAAACACGCACACAAGTTCTGCAAAATACAAATCATATAAATGTTTTGTGGTTGTGGAACATGTGAGACACGTCACTCCACAGGGTTTCATACCTGTACATGTTCAGCACCACAGACAGCGCCCAGCAGCTCTTCAGCACCACAGACAGCGACTGGGTTCAGAGGTCACTTCTGCAGCACATCTGCAATCGTCCTGGTGGTCTAAACCACAGGGAGAGGAGACAGGGGTGACCTACTACTGGAGCAATGACTGATGTCACACCTGAACCGTCTCTCCACAGATTTAAATATAACCTGATCCCTCACACACAGCTTTATCAGCTCCTCATCCCCATCTTTGCCTTATCCTAGGTCTGTGTGAAATAACACTGTTAAGGTTTTTGGTTGGAAAATGATGCACAATGCACACAGAGAATGATGTTTGTTTCTTATTTGCTTTCTATTATTTAACACTTGTGCACTCTTCTGTTTTCTCACTGAGATCTGAGTCCCAGGGCCTCTGTGTGACTAGATCTACATTTTCCAAACGTCTACTTGCTATACATATGCTGTATAATTTATTTTATTTAGGAATTTGCGCTTATGTCAATAATATGTATTTCTACTTTTACTTCACTGCATTTGAAAATAGTTTGATTACCAAATAATTAAAGATTTTTCACTCAAAAAAACCCTATTATAAGCATGTATTGCATCACTAACTGGTCTAATTTTTTGTTTTGTTTTTTGGTAGTGTATAATAATTCATCTTTGTGTAATTTTCAGTTCAGACACCAGATGTCACCATTGGCCAGAACCTGACAAGTTAGCTGTTGACCTGCTTGCTGTGTCAGGCTTTTCAAGGATACAAGTTCAACAAAAGACTCAAAAAGTCTGATTAAACTCCACTCTCCAGATAAGATGTTAAATGTGCTACATTTGTTAATCTTTCTCTTGCTGGCACATGCATTTTACATTTTTACATAATCCTAGTTTCGCTCTCCTGACCTTTGATTATGTTCTAGTGAATAATCACATGGTGTCTCTATTGACTTTACTGCCATACAGGGTGATTAGCCAGATGTAACACCCAGTTATATTTGAACTGTTCACATGCTGATATTTGTCAAGGCTTTTTTTCTTTGAAATAAGTCACATAAAAACACTCAACAAGCGTTGTGTAAATAAACTCTAATTTACTGGACAGATGTTCCAGCCCTCAGGGACCAAACTGTAACTATCTGTCCTAATAACTGGATGGGGAAAAGAAACTCAGAGGATGACTGCAGTATTTGCTCATGGCGGGGCTTCTGCCTGCAGGACGTTATTTTTTCTCTGTGTAAATCTCTTGATGGTCTTGTTTACCCTTCCGTGACAATAATTACTTACTGGCAGAGAGCGTTGCCACAAAAAGAAACAGGAAATCTGTTACTGCTCACAAATTTCATGTTGCGCTCTCTCTCTCTCTGTCTAATACACACTCATGGTTGTTCTCACACACCCACACACACTAGAATGGATTTAGATTTTTCTGTAGTTACTCTACAGCAGATTAAGAGTTTAGTGGAGCAGGACTTTCTTGCACTTACTGGCCAGACTTCACTAAACAAACATGCCAAGGATAGAATATCCATGGCCCGCCTCGGTTTCCTTACTAAGATGTGATGTCAGTCTGGAGGGAAAAGGGTGGGCCCATTGAAATCCACTCACTATCTGCTGTGGATGTGAGAGGCTGTGGCTGCTTCTGCACCACCCACTTCATTCCCCCCACAATCAACAGGAAGACTGGAGGCCAAGGAGAGCAGCCGCATTCTGCAGGAGAGGAAGGACGTGGAGGTCCAGCTGTACAGCCCGAACAAAGGAAAACAATCAAGGCAAAGGAATGAGCAAGAATCAGAAAGAAGTGAAGAAAATCCAGACGGTTTATCTGCAGAACTTGGAAAAATTAAACCAGGGGGTAAAGCCAGACAGGAAAAGTTGGAAAACAAAGGAAGGAGACTTTTCTGCAGCGATGGAAAAGCTGCGACAGCCTCCCACAGCTGTGAAAGTAACCAAAAGCTCAGCACACAGAATCAGCAGAGACCTTACCTGCTCCATCTGCCTGGATCTCTTCAAGCAGCCGGTGTCCCTGCCCTGTGATCACACCTTCTGCCAGGGGTGCATTGAGGGTTACTGGACCGGTCCCCGGGGCCCTGTCCAGGGAGGCACAGGCTCCTGCCCTCAGTGCAGGAAGGTGTACCCCGGGCAAAGCTACAGGCCCAACCGCATCGTGGCCAACATAGTGGAGAGCTACTGTCAGGGTCTGGAGGAGAGCGAGACTGGACCTCATCTGGCAGATGTTGGAGTGGCAGAGAGGGTTCCTGCTCCAGTCCCACGCTGCAGCCGACACAGAGAGGAGCTGAAGCTTTACTGTGAGGAGGACCAGGAGCTGGTGTGTCTGGTGTGTGGTCTCTCCCAGGAGCACAGGAACCATACCATGGTGTGTGTCCAGGAGGCCGAACAGAAGTATAGGGTGAGTTGAGCTTTAACTGAATGTTTGTTCATAGTTAACGGTTCAGCTGAGTGTCAGGATCTTACAGGTGATCTGTAAATCAAGTTTTAATGTTTATTTTCAAAAAAACCTACACATTAGGATGCATCTCAAGAAGTAAGCATATTTTACTACTAGTGCATAGTACATGGTCATTGTAATGGTAAAAATAAAACCGTTTACTACATTCTATCTAAAATTACTGCAGGTGTCTATTTTTCGAATGCAGTTTAGACTGTATCTGTTGTTTTTTGCTCCATTACAACTGGTAAAAGTAGATTTGACATTGTATTTGAAGAGAGAAACAGGTCAGTATGATGTCGTATCTCTGTCCTCTCAGGCATCTCTAAACAGCTCCATGGATTCCCTTAAAGCTGAACTCAACACGGCGCTGCAGTGTGACAGGGAAGTCGAGGACGAGGTTAAAAAGCTGAAGGTGAGGGGGAAACGCTTCCAAAATACACATACATATCATAATGCACACACTGCAATCGCTACTGGACTATGAATTTCCAGTTTGACCTATCTAGTGTCGTAAAATTCTGATTTTACCAGAGAGGAATGGAAATGGATGTGACAATGTTTCTTATTTCCAGCACATATTTTTACAGTCCAACAGAGAAAACATGGCGGAGAGTTCCCATCTTTCTGCAAAGACTGTAAATGATTGCTTCCAATCACAATGTTAATCATCTTCCGTCCACTCAGGAACACACCGCTGACTTGAAGCAGCGCATCGAGGCCCAGTTCAGCGACCTGCACCAGTTCCTGTACCAGGAGGAGAAGCTGCTGCAGGTGAAGCTGAAGACGGAGGAGCGCAGGGAGCTGATCCGGCTGGACGAGCACAAAGCCCTGCTGTGCGTGGAGATCTCTCGTCTGCAGAGGGCCGTCCACGAGATAGAGGACAAGCTGAAAGAGCAGGACGCCTTCACTCTGCTCCGGGTAAGTTCAGCTCATATGAACATCATGTAAGATGAAAACAGATCATCTGGAAATTATTAACAGCATGATGAGTCAGCTCTGGGGATGATTACAGCTAGAAATGCTGAGCTCTTTATTTCAAACATATTTGTTTCCAGAACTATTTATATCATAATGAGTAGAGGTGTAATATTTGGGGCAAGGTTAGTCTTAAACATCATTATGTCATGTATTTCTGTGCCAAAATGTTAAACAGGCTCCAACATTAACATTGAAGACTTCACTGAGCAGGGTGTGACCATTCTGGCTTTCCTGTTTCAGTTTGTACACTACTCCTAAAGGCCATAAACACATTGATCATGTCAGTTTGCATTCATTTGAAGTGCCAAGTTTTGCAAACGTTAACACTGTTGCGTGTTTTCTCATAACAAAAGACTTGAGCAGTGAGTGGAGACAGGAAGTAGGCGAGTGATCTCACTCGTTGATCTGGAGGATAAGGAGTTTAGCTCAGGCACGGGGCCATACTTTAGGCAACAACTGTGGGACTTTCCCCAGGCCACAGGGAGATCCCACAGGGCGGATAGCATGAGCTCAGACATTGATGTAATGTGGAAAAAAGCTTTTTCCCCTTTCAGATACAACAAAACTAATCACCGGTCTCCGTCTCTCTTGTCCTGTGTTTATTCTCGTGTCTCTTTTCAGAGCATCAAAGTCCTGCTCCAGAGGTGAGTGTGGGAAATGTTTTCTATCCTGGACGGGCGGGCTTTGTCTTTATTCTCTTTCTCTATTCTTTTCTGACTTTGCTTTCGTTGGCAGGCCTTCGCTGAAGTTTGAGAAACCTACGTTTACACCACCCAGTCTGTGCGAGGGCCGGTTTGCGGGGCCCCTGCAGTACAGAGTGTGGAAATCCATGAAAGGAAGCCTCTATCCAGGTACTTTAAAGACACTTTAAGCCCCATCTGACTTTGCAAATATGAACTACAAGTATGGATTACACAGGAACCAACACTTATCATGAGATATTAAAGAATCATTTAAATCCTTTCAATGTTTTGTTATTTCTTTTCCTTTTTTTAGTTCCAGCAGCCATCACATTTAACTCCAGCACGGCCAACCCTTGGCTCAGCCTCACCTCCTCCCTCACCTGTGTTCGCTACCAGACCTTTAACCACACCGTGCAGGACAACCCCTCCAGGTTCAACGCCGCCCTGTCGCTGCTGGGCAGCCAGGGCTTCACCCATGGGCGACACTACTGGGAGATTGAGGTCTACAGCAGCACAGTCTGGACTGTGGGGGTGGCCCGAGAGTCTGTGCCCAGGAAGGGGGTCATCAAAGCCCTCCCAGCCAACGGCTTCTGGACCCTGTCCCTGTCTTATGGGATTCAGTACATGGCTGGCACTTCACCTCCCACAGTGCTGTCCCTGGAGGAGCCACTGGTCAGGATCGGAGTTTACCTGGACTACAAGAGGGGCCTGGTGTCCTTCTACAACGCAGAGTGCATGGCCCACCTCTACACCTTCAGGGAGACCTTCACTGAGACGCTGTTCCCTTACTTCAACCTGGGCTTTCTGGATAAAGTGCATGAAAATGAGCCTCTCAAAGTTTTCATACCAAAGATTTAAAAAAAGGTGACAAAAAAATACAACTGAAGAGGGAACACAGGGGTGAAAAGTTACCAAACAAACATGGAAAATGTATTTTCCAGAGCAGATTCGTGTTTTTGATGTTGATATTAAAGGGGCCACGTGGAGTTTTAGATTCAGCGTTACTCACCAAAATGCATTGTGTTTCCTTGAGGTGCAACATGCATTTCCTTCCCCATTAAATTGGCAAAAATGATTTTCATTCCAGTATTTGCCATCATGTTTGCAGGAAAACAGTCTGCTCGTGTGTTTGCCAGCTGGCAGTCTTCTTCTTACCTGACTTCTCTCGCACATTCCTGAATATATTTGTGTGTCACCGCCACCTGTTGATCAGTGGTCAGACACATAAACACAACAGGAACCCACTCACTGAAAAACAGCTCCATATTAAGTGCTATTAGAAGATTTAAACTCCTCAGATAACCTTTAGGTAACATTTTTGTAACAGATTTTGTTCAGTTTGTAGACTGGATCTACTGCCAAACATTTCATGTCAGAGAAGCGGTGCTTCAGTGAAGAATGTGAAACTGTCTGGTTACATGACTGATATGTTTTTTTTATGATTATCATTAATCTTTCTTGTGCATGATACACTAATACATTCAATAAAATATCTTAATCGCTCTATACTGTGATTATTATTGATATGTTGAATACAAGTACAGTATTCTTAAGTTGTTTATATGGTGTCATATCATACTAATGATGTAATTGGTGCATTCAGGGACCTTGGGAGATGTTAAGCTTCTTCGGTAGAAGAACGATAGTGAGAGTGAGACATATGTAAAAGGAACTTGGATTTAATAGCCTTTTTCATGTGAACAAATGGTTTTAATCTACTTTCTACTTCTCGTGCTTGATGCCTTGACTGTACCAACTGTTTTAACTCTAAGTTATCCAAGGGCTGATGCATGTTAAGTGGCACAACAAGTTATATAGGAAACATTTTAATAAAAACATTTCTTGAAACCTTTTTTTACTTATTCCAACACAAACATAAATAGAACATGCATGTCATTGCTTAAATACTGTAGATGTTGAAGCACTATTTAGCACTGTTTAAGAGTTTCTATCCCCATCAAGAGGTCACATGAAACGCCCGCCTCGGGTGAAATCAATCCACCTTAATAAGATGTGCTGACTTAAACCCCTTTGTTCTCTCCTTGACCCCAGTCATGTTGTGTGAGTCCTGTTGGTGACTTTCCTCCTTTAATACCAGGCTGTGCTCTCTGGTTTAAAGTTTAAAGTTGCTCCTATGACCACACCCTGTGAGATCCACCGGTAGCCACACACCCACCGGTGATGTCACAGTGTACTGACACCCTCCAGAGTACACTTCTACATAATTGGGGTCAGTTAAGAAGTGATGGGGGGTTAAGGAAAATCAAGATTTTCAGCAGGTGTTCAGGCAAGTTGCTGTCTTAGTTCAGTATAGAAAACTTTACTGATGAGCATGTAGAGAGGACGTGTACTGTACTGCTGTGTGTTGCAAGATAATATAAAGCAACCTTCAATACTCAAAATATACTGTGAGGGAATGTTAATGTACTTTAAAAACGAAATTGAAAAAATATTAAATGACATCTAGGTCTGATTTTAGCAAAAAAAAACGAGCTTTGATGGCATTAATTGCCTTCTTCCTCCATTATTATTATAATTATTTTATTATTATTAGATTCAGTGAACTTTTAACCCCCAAACAGTAAAAAGTGACATTATGATTTAAAATAACAAAACAAGAAAACTGTATCACATAAACATTTTATATCTCAACACTGTGCTATGACATAATCAGCTCATTACAGACAGTGTCACTGAATTTCCTCAGAACAATCACTGCAAACTAGTCCTCGCCTCTCATCCTATGTAGCTATATAACAAAGAAGAGTAAAGATGCAATTCTTCTGCATGGCTTCACTCCGTCTAACAGAATGTAAAGTATGCGGTTTGGTGTTTTGTGGTATCAATCCATGCATTCACTCCTTCGCCTGGAGATGGGTGTGTCCGACCAAATGTTAGGGGTGAAGTCTCCATTTAGGTTTAGGGGGTAGAGTCACTTGCTTGCGTGTAACGTGTCCTGGAACTTTGTGCTTGTGTAGCGTGCATGAAAGCCTTTTTTATTGATGCTGTCATCTGAGTGAAACTTTAAAACGATGGCGTCCCCGGCTGAGTAGACTTCTTCTGGGGCCTTTTGGGGGAAAAAAGAGAAGATTTTTGAAGAATAATTTAAAGAGTGTTTACGACACAAGACTGATATTTTGAGCCTTACCCCAGATCCACAATATCGCCCCAGCCTCGGAGACTTGATGTCAGCGCCGTCATAGAGCTCCACGTAATCATATCCACAGTCTGCTTCCTTCTCGATCTCAAACACTTGGAAGATGAGCTCCACTCCGTAACCCTTCTCAGCAGTGACCACCCACAGACAGTCGGAGCCGCCTGGGTAGTTGTTATCTCCAAACTGGGCATGAGAGTAGAGATCTTTTGTCTTGACCTCGGCTTTCAAGCTTCCTCCACATTCTGGGAAATCACAACCACAAAATTAGAGGGTCAAAAAGAGGTTCTCGTAAAAGTGATGAAAGAATGCAGCTTTCTAAACACAGCAGAAAACAAACCCTAAAGTTGAAATTACACATTTTTGGTACTCCATTCTGTCTTTAAAGTGTAATTTGACTCATTTTCCAGGCCTTTTTGGGGGTAGAAAGTCGTGATTGCTTTGCTTACCTGCTCTGTATGAAGCCTCAAAGCCTCTCTTCTGCACCGAGTTGTCAGAGAAAAAACGCAGGAACATTTTATTGCCACTGGAGACGACCGGAGAAGGTTTTTTGGTGCCACAGAAGCGCCCGAGACTCGGAGCACGCGAGTCTCGCCCGTCATAGATCTCCAGGTGGTCGTAAGTGCACTCCAGATGAGCCTCCATGTCGATCTCGTTGAAAACCTGCAAGACATTATAAAAAAAACCGCTATGAATTACCCCCAAAAGTTGCCTTTGGAATTTGGAGCAGTTTAAAAAAGAAAAAGCCACCCATTGACATACAAGTTTGATACGATGGCCCGGGGTTGTGGACAGAGACCAGGTGCAGGCCTTCTTGCTGGGATACTTATCAGGCCAGTTGGGGCTGCTCATTGTTCCGGACACTGTGTTTACAGCATGATCACAGCCCGCTGAAGAAAACAAGACAAAATAACATATTAGAACTAAACAATGAAAGCTGATCACATCATTTCCTCCTGGTTTTGTCCTTTGAATAGGCACCTATCAAAAGTAATAAGTGGCTAAAAGTAGTTCTTAAGAAAAACATCCACAATGAGAAACACAGCAGAAACACCTACTTTACCTTCCTTGCAGTCGTGCTTATTGTCGTGCAGCATGAAGCCGCTGCGACACTGACAGCTGTAGCTCCCGAACGTGTTCACACATTCATGCTGGCAGCCTCCGTTTTCTTTGGAGCACTCGTCTATATCTGTTGAGATGTTTACAGAATTTTCATTCAAAATTCCTTTGGACCAAGTGCAAATCTTACGTCACAACAGGCTGCAGAATATTTTGAGTTAACAATTTAGCCTATTATCTGCTCCTGAGCGCGGACACAAAGGCTTTCTGTATTACTCAAGGAGGAAGAATCTGCAGAATCAGACCCCCAACCCTGGGAAATCCCTCAGCAAAACATTGAGTAAGTAATTTTTGAAAAGGTCAGTCCTTCCTGTCCACCGAACAAAATAGATGTTATAATAATGAGTAATTGAGATGTTCCTATGGGGAGTTTTAGATGGGCTATCAATATATCCTTAATAACAAAAAGATAAATGCAGTAAGACATTTATTGGAAAAAAAATAGAATTCATTCTAAAGTCACCTGTGGTCTGATGAAGCAGAACATATTCACAAGATGAATGTGATTCTTCATTTTAGAGATTTATTTGATTTAAACACCAAGCACTATATTAAATTATTTAGTTGTGCAAAATCAAGTTTAAGCTTCACATAGAGTCAAACTATACTGCCTCCTTTTGGTGTGAGAAAGGGAAGACAGTTTCCTGCCTGGTTATTGGAGTGGGGTGATGATTTACCCTTTTTACTGTACCAGATCCTGGACATTACATACTAGTTTACTAATTTCCATTCTTAAAACTCCCCCCCTCATGACTTACCGGAGAAGAAGTGAGCTTTGAAACCCTTCTTGGAGACGGTGTTGTCAGACTTGAACTCAATCCTCATGTTGTTTTGTTGGGAGGTGATGACCTCCGGCTTCTCCGCTCCGCAGAACTTCCCATGAAGCTCTGAGTCCGAACTCAACCCACTGCGCACCTCCACATAGTCATATTTACACACCTGATGGTAAACACTGGAAACATTTACTAAAGAGGAAAAAAAGACTTGGACTGTAAAATGATGATGAAAAAAAACCAACATCACTTTAATCAACTTACATCATTCCCTTCGATCTCGAACACATCGAACACCAGAGTGATGCGATACTGAATGGGGGCCACCAGCTGCCACACACAATTCTTGTTAGGAGGGTATTCTTTGGGCCACCCAGGGGTGGTGAGGGAGCCATTCAGCTTATTGATGAACCCGCCACAGGCAGCTGCTGGTGGAAGAGAAAACACTGATTTTAGTGGTCAAAGTGTGAGAGAAAAACATTTGGACAACATAAATAACATCACCGGTTTGCTTGTTTGTGAATTCTCATTTAATCATTTAACTGCAAAAAAAAGATAGATTTATTAAAAAGAAATGCTATAAAATAAAGTTATAACCAATTATAATTGATATAATAGGAGGTAGTTGTACTGGAATAAACCAGCAGGGATAAAAGGTTGCAAAAGCACATCTTATTTAATTCTATAAAATCAATGAATGTAACAAATTGCAATAAGGGGAAGTGTGTCTATCTACCTTTGACTTTATTGTCTAATTTGATACTTCCCAGCTGCAGATCTCAGACCTGTCTGAGGTTTTCTCATTTTTGCAGGAACTCGATTCAACAACTCAGAGCCAGTTGATTGGGTCTAGTTCAGCTGTGGATTGGGCCTGAGGATGAATAAACTCAAGTGGAAACAAAAGTCAACTGTAGGTAGTTTGCTTTGATTAACACAAAGATTTGAAACAGGGGGAAACAGGTGTTGATTGGTGGATTAAATTACATTTTTAGAGAGTCTTGCTGTTTCCCCTTGTTTCCCGTCTTTAAGCTAAGAAAAGTTTACCAGTTGCAGGCTGTAGTATTAAATGTAACAGAAAGATACCAAGGAGGTATTTGATCTGCTCCATTCACTCTCCTCCAGAAAGTGAATAATTGTATTGCCCAAAATGTCAAACTTTCACTTGAAGCATTAAACTACACCACCATGATTAAAAGGGTGCATTGGATCTACTTCACAGTGACAAGACAGCGCTACACTCAGAGCAAAGTGAAGACTCGAGCTGACCTAACTTTTAAGTTTTAGTTTGTGAAGTTGAGCTCTATACTCACTCTCACAGCTGCGTCTGTCGGCTGCCAGCTCGTATCCGGGGTCACATGCACACCTGTAGCTGCCCAGTGTGTTCAGACAGCGCTGCTCGCAGTGACCGTTGTTCGGTCCAGAGCACTCATCCATCTCTGGCAAATGAAAAATCTTAGAAATGAAACCAGAAGTTCTTGTCATTCCTGGCCATTTTTAACCGAAATGACTTTCTGACCTTTGAAAAAGCTGGCTGCAAACCCAGCTTTGTTGACGGAGCCGTCAGACACAAACTTCAGCCAGAGCTGGTTGGAGCTGCTTTTGATGTCGTCAGGTTTGTTGTAGCCACAGAAACGGCCGAGCAGCGGGCTGCTCTCTGAGCCGCCATCCCTCACCTCCACGTAGTCGTAGGCACAGCTGTCATGTCTCTCAATCTGCAAGGACAATGAAGTTTGCAAAGCATGGGGAAGTGATAGTGGTGTCTTCTTACCTTTCAAGGACTGGGCAATTTAAAAAAAAGTAAGAGCAAACTAAAATGTGTGAAACATTCTCCCAGTTTGGTAATTTCTCCTTGAGATATTTCCTTGTTTTCTTAACATTTTAACAATCACAATAAAAGTGATTTTACCTCAAACGACTGAAAGGAGAGGCCGACATCGAAACCTTCTGCTACTGTGATTTTCCACACACACACTTTGTTGGACTGGTAGTCATCGGGATAATTGGGGGACTGGATCTGGCCGCTGTCCCGCTTCACCTCTCCCCCACAGATGGCTGCACAGGAGGTGAGAAGTGATTTGTTTCATCCAGAGATATCTATATTTCTACCTTCAGTTGTCTACACTATAAAGTTATAAAGAAAATGTAGAACCTGGGGAAAACCTGAGAATGTAGCATATGAAAAGTGAATATTAAAATCCACACATTATCAAAGTTGTACCTTCATAGACAGCTGAGAAGCCTTTGCCCACCCAGCTGCTGCTGCTTCTGAATTCAATCCACAGTTGACTGTCAGTTGAGATGATTGGTTCTGGAAGTGTGTCTCCACAAAAACGTCCTGCCGAAGTACATGAAAAGATCACACTTCACTGTGCTGACTGCATGACACAGGAATGACACGGCATCAAGTTTATGGAGAGCAAGAGGAGGGCTGTTGTAAATCAAAGTTAGAGACCTTTCAGAAGAGCTTTTCTCCAGAACCCGTCTCGGACCTCCACATGGTCGTACCAACACAAGTGACTCCTGAAGAGGTCCATGGAAGTAAAATTCAGAACAATCTGAGAGACACACAAGAGGGCAGAGTTTCAAAAAAAAAAAAAAAATGGTGAGAAGATTTAACATTTATCTAGTTCTAACAGTGTTTTCCTGATTTTTGTTACTTCTTGATTTGAACTGAATATTTTAAGGGATTCACTGTAATTCATCATTTTAAATGAACAACAATCCTTTGATTGAAATGTGTTTTTAATCAAAGTAATATAAATCAACTTTAAGATGGTCAAATATAAAACGGACTATCTTAAAGTTGATTAATTTACCTCCTGATTGATGTTACAGCTGAAGTATCAGTATAACATCATAAATTGAAAATTATTACAATAAATTGACTATTTTTCGATACATATCTTTGTATCATACCACTGCTTGTAATTATTTGCAGTTAAGGAGTCTGGAGTGGACCGTATTTGTGTTTGGGACAGTTCATTTAATGAACATTGTGATATAAGTAATCACTGGCATTTTATTTAGTCAGTAACTTGATCAATTTTGTCAATAATCGTGCCCTTATTGAATGAATGCTTCCACTTATTGACCATCACTCACCTTCTCTCCAGGAGTGACAGAAATCCTCCAGACACAGTGAGCGTAAGCTGAGTAGCCATTAGGAAAACCGAGAGAAGAGAAGTTTCCAGCACTTTCCTGCAGGCTGTCCCCACACTCTTTAACAACCACACACCATGACAGTCACATGGTTACATCACGATAAACAAGAGGAATAACATTAAAGTCACAGAATGAACAAACCGGAGGAGATTGTAAACTGTTTGCATTAACTTTAGTGCACATTCAGTCATGATGTTTCATATCTAATTGGCTTTGATAAGTGATAAAAGTCTAAAATCAAGGTGCTATCATTTGGATGTATACATTTTCTACATATTACATGTAGCTTACTTGCACACTTGTAGAGTTTGCGGGCTTGCGCAATGTCGCCTTTGCTAAGCCTTGTCCTCTGTCCAATAGGTGGTCTGGCTCCATTTACGTCATAACGGGGCAAGATGGTGTCCAAGAAGATGCCTCTGTTTCAGACAGATCACAAAGGTGAGCAGTAAATTCTCAGAGAATATAAAAAAAATAAAAAAAACACATCAATTACGTCACATCTTGAGGAGAATCAACGTCATCTACAGTGATGTGGAGGAAAATGTGTTTTTCAAAAGTTCACCCAAAGACCTTTTATTTATTTTTTAGGTCCGCCTCCTTTTCAACACCTTGATGCTTTTTTGATCGTGATAATCTCTCATGGGTTTGGAGCTCACTCTTGCACAGTTCCCATGGTGATGCACCCATGAATGACAGGCATGTGCAAACAGAGCACTCTGAACGGGGGCCTTTCGATGGTGCCAAGCTCAGTGGAGCCCGCTCCTGAATGCCAGAGAAAAAGGCCACTCTAGCCCAAATTGTTCAACAAAGCCTGAACTGCCAGGCCTTTATTTAGCTTGGCTCGCCTCCATGACCGAGAACCAGCAAAGCAGCGATGGAGGTAAAAAACCAAAAGCACAGAGAAAGGCAACAACATGCACGAGACAGAAAATGAAAAGGAGACTAGTGTGAAACCATTTCTGTGACAAAAAAGGATCAAATCCCCTGAGGTTTCCTATGGAGCTTGTTTAGCAGAGCTGAATGAAGGGACAAACACCAGGTCAGTGTAGCTCAGCTGTTTATGCAGCGTGATATTAGGGGCAGTCAGGGAGGTCAAATGACCATAAACCATGTGAAAAATGAGATCAATTCAAACTCTAAACTTGAGTAATGTAAAGGGAGCATGATCACTGATGTTAAATGTAAGGCGGTGGGGATGACGGCCTGCTTAGAGAAGCGGGCCGCTGTATGATGCCACTTAAATTCTACAGGCAGGTTGGATAGAGTGAAGCACCAAATGCTCAGCAGTTTGACTCTTGAGCCAAAAAATGCCCCAATGAAGCTGTTTAATGGCCTGTTAATGTGAACCAGAGAAAAGCTGAAAACAAAGTACTGCTGGGAAATAAAAGTGCTAAAAATCTTTGCAGCCGCTTTAACAGCAACTGTAGTAAAAATGAAAAAAAAACTGAATAACAAAGCATCACAATGCCCACCTGGAAAATGTATTCCTTGCGTAATGCATGATGCTGCCAAAGTCATACACCTCCCCGAGTGAGTCGACTTCGCCTGGCTCCAGTTCCTGGAAGTTATACTCCTGTCCTGTTCATAAACAGAGAATCAGCTGACTAAACACAAGGAGAAACATCTGGAGCGTCTGTGAGCACGCACACACACACACACACACACACACACACACACACGTCTTCACACTTGTTTCTCGTCATCCCAGTAGCAGTACCTGGTTGGATGTTGTCCCTGATGATGCTTACATGCTCATCTCGGTCCGGTCGTGTGTGTTCGTGCCAGAAGCCGATCACGTGGCCGAGTTCGTGCACCACAATGCCAAACTTATCGCAGTTCTTCCCTATAGAGATGGCCTGAGGGCCGCCACCTCTCCTCCCCACGTAGGAGCAACACCTGCAGGGGGCGACACTGTTCAGCTCCAAGCACCTTCAGAACAAACAGTGATGCTTTGCTGCTTCTGGGTATTTAAGGATCATACCACCCTGTGTTAGCAAGTTTAGTCGTTAAAGCTATTAATTATAAGTAATCTACATTTTTGTTGAGCTTTGTAAAATGCAGGTTTTACAGTTTTAGGTAATTTTCCTACAGTTCAAGACAGCCACTGTCTTCCATTTATATACGTGTACTATGATAGTCAATTAACCGACTCTTCAAACTTGCTCGAGTTTTGTATGTTCACCTTGAACATCAAGTATTCACCAACATGTTAGAAAACAGTTGCTTTTTTGCACATCCAGCAGACACAGAGCAATACGAGATATATAACATTTCTAGATATAAGTTTCTGATGAATCTGATGAATGAGTGTTAAAGTTAGTTAATATTCATTTATTTTTAGCTGTATTTTGCTCTCTATCAACTCCTGAGGGAAATATTGGGCTATTTCACTGCAAAAAAATGTGACTACGATCACCAGCTAGTGTCCAACTTTGTTTGTCTTTCGTGGTGCTGGGCAAGTTGTATATTTTACTTTTTTGTTTTTAGAGCTTTTTTAATAAAAACAGTTACCTGCCGTGGCTGATAACAGTAACGAGAACAGTGAGAACTAAACAGTAAAGCTGTGGGCCATAAAATCAAAACAATAAACCGAAATTAGATAAAATGCTCTGTGACTTTCACATTGCATGAAAATGAATGGAAATGAATAGACGCCTTGCACAGTACAAAGATAATCAATATACATTTCTAAAACACAACAGTATGGTTTTCTGTGAAAACACTGGCATCAAGGCTGAGGCATTATCTACATGCAAATCTGTTCAGAAATGAATAAATAAAACTAAACAAATTTTATTTAAATTGTTATTGAGCTCTGAACTCACCCACAAGGTCGGTAGGTGAACACAATGTAGCTTTCTTCAGTCGTCCTCTCGGTGAACGTTACACAAGTGTGTTTCTCCCAGTGACGCATTGCCTGACGGAAAATGGCTCTCTGACTTCCTGAAAGGAAAAAGAGATTGACAGTTTCAGCATGTCAAAACCACACAAGGCGGCGAACACATGCTTGTTGTGTATAGCGGACAACTCCCCTGTAAGAATGTATGAATGATTTTCTGTTTTCAGTAAGAACTCACCAGTGAAATTCCCACTGATCACATACGGGATGATGCCATCTGGCCACACTCGCTCAGGTCTGGAGGTGGCTGCTCTCCTCCAACGACGGAGACTCTGTCTGTCTGCAGATCTCTTAACCCTGATGCTCTCATTGGAAGAGGAAGTGTTTACTGTAAAAAATTAAATTAAAAAATAGGTCCATTTGTATGAACTCCCTCAACAGTCAGTCAGAAGTATTCCTGCTTTGATACCTGAGTCTGTGTGGTTGATGTGGACGCTGTGCTGTGCACCATCACTGCTGAATGCGTCTCTGAACATGCGGAGATCATCTTCATCAAGGGCGATGTCTCCCAAAAAGGCAGCTGGGGCAAACAGATGAACACACAGATAAACACTTCATGCACAAAGATGAAATTATGTTTAAGATGTACAATGAATAAGCTTAAATATGAAGCTGCATCCAGCAGATGGTTAGTTTAGCTTAAAGACTGGAGACTGCTGTATCTACATATATAATGAACAGATAAAAAGATTGACAATGATTTTCTTATTCCAAATATGTTAAACTATGTCTTTAAGGAAAATGTTCTCTGTAAGTAGAAACCTTGATCTGAGGAATATAAACTCAGAAACCTGTAGAAGTCCTTCTGTTTCATACTGTAAACCTGGAACCAAAATGTACACACATTAGATCATTATTTCACACTCCCCAGCTATTTTGCTGTTTGAGTGGTGGGTTAAATGATTTTCTCTGCCCAGACAAAACCAGTTACAACTTATTTTCAAACTTTATCTCTGAAGATCAGTAGGTTTTTTTCTCTCATGCAAACAGGAGCCAAAACTCCCTGTAGCTTTACTGTGTGTGTGTAAGCGCATATCTCCGTCCTGAAAAGAGGTCCGAACGGGACTCCATGTGTCTGTTTGATCAGCAAACACACCTCCTGAGTTCACAAACTGAAACACATTGGAGGACTGTCCAGCTGCTGTGTGATTTTAAAAGAAGGAAGATGTGAACTGAATACTTTCCAGGATTGTGATCACACTGTGTTGGACTTTTCTACTCAAATGGCAAAGAAGCATAAAGCACCATAAAGAACAGTTGTAGGAGCTTAATAAAAAATTGCATATATAGATGATGTCTGCATAGTTGTGTGTTTCCCGACTCTGTTGTAGTATATGTAGCATTGGTCAAGAATTGGGGATATGTTTTCATACTCCAGATCAGCATCTCATAAAAACAGGAGTGTAGTCCTTTACTTCGGAGCAAACACCTCCATTTTGATAAGGTGAAGAACTGCGGCGATCAACAGATTTACTCTATGGACTAAACAAATTTCTCATTATTAATTATAAAAGGGAACACTGAGCACTCCAGGATCACTGTGTGTTTGTTTTCTGTGTGTTTAGTAGCATTGAGGTCCCAAACATTGTTCTTATCTCTTGAATGAGGCCCAGATTGTGATGACGTTCAACAACATAATAAAGTCAGACTCAGGGTTCTTCTTTTCTACAGAAGAATAAAATGCCAAGTATATGGATATCCATGTAGAAAGAATGATCACAATCATTAACTGATTTGCTCTTTGACACCAAACAGATTTTTAAAACAAAGGTTAGGGTGACCTACATTCAGGATCATTATTTGTATCATTAACCAGCAGTTCCTTTTCCTAATATCAGAAGCTTTACGGCCCGAGGAGGAAATATATTAAATACGTTCACTCAGGTGTTGTTCTTAAGTACAGTTAGTTAATATGACATCTATAGTTACTAATTGCTCTCAGTTTAAGATTTTATACACAAAATACGTCTACTTTTAAAATCTGACTTGTAGATTAAACCACACAGCAGTATATAAACAATTAGCTTCACCTCAAGTGGTTACAACATTAAAATGCTATTTACACTTTGTTGCATCAGTTTGGCTGGTTGAAATTTATGTTCATGAACTGTATTACCTCTGTTAAACATCACATCCGACAAAACTCTTCATATGAAAAACTTCATAAATAAATGTTGGTAAGTCTATGATAACTAAATATGTTCATATTCCTATAATGTGGTCAGCTGAAATATATACAACTCTGAAAGGAGTCAGTCTGAATAATGAGTACTTTCACTAACAATACTTTAAGTACATTTTACTGATACTACTTCTGTACTTTTACTTAAATAACATTTTGAATGCATTTTTTTTACTTGTAAGCTGTGAAATTGCTGAAAAGTTGCAACTTAATAGCTTGAGTAGCTACTGAATCTGTGCTGAAAATGATGGTTCCTTTCAGATAATTCAACCTTAACAGCTGAAATTGGGATACAAAGAAGAGCAATAATAAGGAATAAAACATGCTATAAGCAGGAATGATTGTCTGGGTCAGAAAATATGACTAAAGTCGGGTGGTGATTTAACAAAATGTGTTTAAGTGAATTGGAAAACCTTCAACTTCTGCCTTAAAACACAAAGTCAAAGACTCAAGACACTGATATCTCAATAGCTAATTCTAAAACCCAAATTGGGATTTTCCCGCTCCAGTAATTGATAAAGACGGCACTGAGTGATAAATCTAAATCCAAGCTTCAGAATGTCTATTCTGAAACTTAAAGGTGACATCACGCACACATTTGTCTCTGTTCCCTCTATGGGTTAAACATTTAGTTTCCTCCTGTATAAATCAGGATCTCACGTTGTAATAGTTGAACACAACAGCTCGCCAGAGTCGCTCCCATTAAATACCTAATTTAGCCGTGTGATGTAACAACCTTTGAAAGTCCCAATGAAAAGACGTAGCAGGCCCTATGTCGGCCTTTGAAGTGAATTCACTCATGCAAAGGGTGACTGTAAATGACTGTCACCCCTGCAGTGTGCACCCCATGCCCTGAAGCCAGAGGGATTTCACCGGCGTCCAGCCGAGGATTGCGCTGGCACGGCCTCAATGACCCCTAGTCTCCCGGCAACTGCCTCTGAGAAGAAGAGTGGTGTGTTTTGGAAGTTTCAGAAGTCACAAGTAAAAAAAGGGACTCCAAGCAGCTGGAGGCCCCCCAATAACCCAAGTAATTGTTTGGCATGTTCGGAGATGGAGAAAAACAACTTGTGTAATCTGTACACTGAGAATGCTCGTAGTTATGACAACACTATATCAATATTTTGCTCATAACATATGATGCTTTGCTGAAGATGAAATTCACACTTAAACGTTAGAGAAACTGAAGAATGTACCTACAATAATAAGGGGCCATTCTGTCACCTAATGAGAACTTTTATTAATGATACTGGAGTACATTTTTGCTAAGAATTTTGTACTTCTGCTTAAGTAAAATTCCATGACTTTACTTGTAATGGAGTATTTCCTAGTGGGGTTTTACTTCTTCCACCACTAGCTTGAACTTGAACATTACTCGACAGCAGTTGAATTAAGTTGATTTGTGTCAATCATTATCAGAATGCCCTTGTTTTACTTTGAGCCAGGACTAAACAGATCCCCACATATAGAGAAAGAAAGAAAAGAGAAAGTTAATATAGTAGTCAAATGTACAGTTACTCATATACAAACTTGACTGTGAAAGTTTATTTATTTTGCAGTTATATCTCATGCACTTAGTTATGTTAATTAACTAACAGTAAGATGAAAATTTGGAGGTTATTTTTGTTTTAAACGTCTTTTGATCCTCAAACTGCTCACAGTAAATATGTAGCAATTAAACGTAGTCATAGTAACACGTTAACAGTTTACACTGACAGGACAAAGAAGACCATCTGACACAGGCAACAATTCATTTGTTTTTATTCATACAACTACAATGAAATTTTAAAAAATGTGCCTTTTGCTCCTTTAAATGTGGTTGTCAAAGCCTCCCAGGAGCCAGTTTCAGATGGACATCTGTAAATAAAACAAGAATTAGAAAAACATATTAACTCTTGAACCAGTTCTTTTCAACGTAAAGATGCTCTCTGGCATATTACACATTATAAGACTTTATATTGTTTGTATGTTGCTGTATGCCAAACAACAATGTTCTGACCTTCTTCTTGTACATCAAATAGTTTTACTCACTTCCTCCCCATTTAAACTGTGTACAGCCCCACTAGCGTTTTGTAGTATATTTTAGATGTAAAATGGCCTAAAACTCACTTTATATCAGCGACAGCCCATAAACACATCAACATTAACTTACACACATGTTAATGTTTACTGTTGGTCCATGTAGCAGCCTCGCCTGCATCGTGAGCAGCTTAAAATGATATTAATTATGCAAATTTCACTTTGAATAATTGGAATCCAGTAGTTCAAATACTTACAAAGTATGTAGTTGGCGTGAAGCGTCACGTTCTTCTCCCGTCAGCTCGTTCCCTTCGCTCCGCAAGTCCGATGCCGAGTCTCCAGACCGGCTGCTAATTTCAAAGTTGTGGATGCAGTCTGAGCCTAAGTTCCTGCGCATGCGTGTTCCAGCAGTAGGCGCACCATTGTGTTTTACATGAATGTACAGACAGAATGTACACTGCTCCGTTACCACGTCCTGTGACCGTCTTGATGGCAGCAAAACGTATATAGTTCCATATTTATGCCTTTTTATGTGAAATATTAAACGTGCCGTGGAGACCACATTTAAACCACTAGTGTAATATGACTTTGGAGAAATAAGAAATATCATCTCTCTTTCAACCTACAACTGAACAAATCATCAACATTTTCAAACATTTTTGAAATCCCGGTTTGTGCTCACTGGGATGTAAATACTTGTATTATTTTTACACATAATCCTAAATTATTCATATTATTCACTTCATATTTAACTTAATACATATGTATCAGCTCACAGTGATAAGGGCCCAGGGGCCATGGATATTGGCTCAATAAACACCAGAAAGGAAATGCAAAAGATCAATAAATTCATAGAGTAAATAGAGTAAAAATTCACTGTACCAGCTTTACAGGGATCTTTGTAGTCGATTGCATCACCGAGGGAGGTAAAGTTACTGTCCACAAACTCCCAATCAGCCGCCAGAGAAACGCGCAGACTGCACAGCAGGAACATAAATGTTGGAGCGACTTCCATTAGGCTACTTGACATTAAATATCTACGAGAGGTAAAGTCGTTGATAGTAAGAAGAGAAAATAGCGCAAAAAAAAAAAAAAAAAAGTTACTCGAATGCGGCGCCGTGATTTCAGAAACTCAGCGTCTCCATTCTGCCGCAGTGATTCGTTGCCATACAGGACGGAGAGCAGAGTGCACACAGTTCACAGCAAAACACACATCCATGCATCTGAAGCCAGAGGTGGGGCTTCACCTGCAGGCAGATGGGTAATGCACGTTTACATAATGTGTATTAAACCTCATTTAACGTTTCTTTTCTTTAAATCTATAGAGTATCATTAGGAGCTAAATTAACAGTTAAGATTAAAATATAAGAGAAGAGCTTCAATGTCTAGCTCCTGGCATATACCCTTCACGTGCATGCTGGGACAATTTATTTAATACAACAGCATTCATTTGGGAATTCCTGCAAATACTTTAAAGATATTAGCTATGCTGACTCTTATTAAATACACACAGGCTGTTTCTAGAGAGCTGCTTCAAAGACATTCTCAGTAGGTGTTTGTTCTTGACCGGATACACCACCTGCAGGTTAGAGGGTCCACACCAGACACACACACACACACACACACACACACACACACAACACACACACACACACACACACACACACACACACACACACACACACACACACACACACACACACACACACACACACACACACACACACAGTGTGTGGATACACTGACTCATTAGTGCAGGAGCTGATTGAATTACAAACTAAAGTACAAATGTAATAATCTCAGTATTATAGGAAGGAATCCACTTACCGAGTGTGATGCGTTTAATGTCCTCCGCAGCTGCCCCCTTGATTGATGACTGTAGTTTACCCATTTTTTTTTTAGCAAATACATCTTCTTTCACAAGAGACAAATCCTCCTTTCTGCTCTCCATCTGAGGTACTTTTCTGCTACTCAGTGTTATGCAGTGATGGTAAACGAAGATTCAGTTTCCTTTATAAACTGTTTTATGTTGGCACGGACAGAAAGGACCACTGCCTTGTTTTGTTTTTTTTATTTGGGTGAAAGGCCCAAAAACTGTCACTTCGGTTTAGTTGGTTTGGTGTCAAAGGATCTCTCTATTGCAGCTGCTTTGAGATTATCAACAGTTTTTAACTGAGTCTTCTTAAGTCTGATGCAAAATTCAGGTCTTAAAATGGCCTGTATATTTCAGGCATATATAAAAGTAACCAGACATTTAGTTTTTTAACACTTTAAGGTAATAGTTCGGCGTTTTCACTTATCCTAATGGCATTGGCCTTCAATACAGGCATGAGCTGGTCAAATAGACTAGTGTGTTTTTTGAGTGGGAACACGTATAGAGAGGTCTGACTGACTTATTTTTCAAAACAAAGCCAACACAATTGTATTTTAAAATGTAATTGTTAATTTAATTAAAAGTTGTAGTTACCCTAAAACGTTTCAAATGGCACACAATGCTGTGTTCCATCTTCATTTACATGTACCCAGTAAGATACATTTACTGATACGTTCACTTTTCGAAGAAATCTAACAAGTGTCACCCTTATTATAATACTGAGATTATTAAAATAGACCTTGTAGTTGCAGAAATGAAATTTGGGCGTGGCATTTTCAAGCCATGGCCTGAGACAGAGGGTTCAAGAGTTTAACTGAAAGTCCAACTCTGCAGTGTTGAATTGTCTGAACTTCTAAATTGGACAGAATACACTTACGCTTTTTTTCAGAGACTAAGAAGAGAGTATTGATACCACTCTCTGACTCGTACGTTATGTACAGTATAAAGCTGAAGTCAGCAGGGGATTATCTTAGATTAACATAAACCCTGGAATCAGGGGGAAACAGCTAGCCGGCTCTGTCCAAAGGTAACGAAATCCAGCTACCGGTACCGCTGACTTCTATTCAACATGGTAGGCTAAGTCATGTGCATAGCGACTTTCCTATCTCCTGATTAAAAGCTTATTTTTCCTGTTATGAAGAAATTCTGTGGATTCCGTTTAGAGTCTTAAATGTATTTTTTAAACATATCCAAATGAATGACACAGCTATTGTTATTCCCCTTCTCAGGTCAACCTATTAAGAAATTAATCGTTTTTCCTGATTCTTAATCAACATGGAATTTGCACAGAAACTCTAATATGATTTTTTAGTATTCATCTACTCTATATGTGTATAAATCACTGTGTAGCATTTATTTTCTTTTGTGATTACCTAAAGCGTTTCCTGTGCTTGACATCAGATGGTAATCTTGTATAAACCGTTTCAACAAAGTGTTACATATGAAGAGAAACAACATTATCATTATTCCACGTTTCCCTGAGGAATAGTTCTTACTTTTAAATAAACTGAACTGACTGACCAGCACAGTGACTTGCATGTTGCACGTGTTAACCACTAAGTGGCACTGATGGCTAAGTGTTGAATTGAGTAAACCTGCAAGAAAAGTTAAAGAACAAAAACAAAAACAAATGTTGGAAATAAAAATGATCTGGTGAAAGTTGTAGGGTAATTCAGACAAACAACACATTAAATCACTCATTAAGACTTTTTCTTTTTTCTTTTGTTGATGTGAGCTCATGGCACCGTGTGCTTAAATGATTTAGTGTGGAGAGAGAGGAAACCAAAGACTCAATCCCACCAGCTTCACTCCTCCTCAGCTCACAACTAATGCTGAGGAGATGGGACGCTGATCCAGAGAGGAGCGTTTAATGCCTTGGAGATTTGTCTGCACAGCATGGCTGACTTCACCAGTGTGTTGTGAGAGGGGAAAGTGGCCGAAAACACTCCAACTGGAGAGCATTAATGTTTACCTTCTCTTTGGTTGAGCTGGTGCTTTCTCCTAAACTTGGGGTGATGTCCCAGTGCTGGTGCAGGCAGGTCCTGCTCGGTGTGGAACTGGGGATACTGGTGGCGGTGCTGGTGGCCGGCAGTGCAGGACAGATGATCCATGACAGGAGGGAGGCCGGGTCGTCCTGCTATGGAGGATTTGATCTGTACTTCGTTTTGGACAAGTGAGTGCTACTACTTTTACTGAGGTTTTGGTGCATGACTAATCTTTTACCTCATATTGTTTTGAAGACAGGTGCAAACCACATTCACTATCATCTCAAGAGACGTTTATGGGACACTTGCATGACAAATGTGCTATTGTGCTTTAACTGACAGTGAAACAATCCTTCAGACATCAGATCTGATAGTTTCGTGTGGCTCAGAATAAGGAATTTTTCTACCACAACATTTTATAGCTCTAGCATTTTCCAGTTTTTGATTATGTAACTGAGGAGTAAACTAATCAATAACATTTTAATTATTTGTCATTCTGCCCTGCAACAAACTATTTTCATTATCGATTTATTGATTATAAATAAATATAGATTATAAAAAAGTTACATCTTTTTTTATAAATTGTAAATAGGGAAACATGCCTATCACAGGTCTTAGGTGAGATCTTCAGATGTCTTGTTTTGTCCGAAACACTTTTCAAAGCTAAAAAATAATCAATAATCTTAAAAATGATAAAAAAACAGAAAAGTGGAAAACACTCACAGTGGAAAAGCTGGAACCAGAGAATGGTTCTCACTTTGGCGGGAAAATGACTTAAAACGATTAATTGATAATCAAAATAATAGTAGATTCATTTTCTGTCGATCAAACAATAAATTAGTTGGCTGTATCATTTTATTTTCCCAACATAGAATCAGATTTCTACAGACCTGAGTGCCATATTGGTGCAGACATAAGGGTTAAATTACAGTGTGCATTAAACTGGCATGAAGCTCATGAACAGGTCACGTCAAGTCATGTGTCATTGTGTTGTTGTTCTGTGGGCCGTGTCCTCCTATGATGAAAACTACAGTTTTGTTAACTCTCTCTAAACAGTTATGAAAACTTATGGCTATATTTTCGGAGCAGTAAGAGTTGAAGGAAACTGTGTATACACAATGATGAATCATTTGCAAAGTGCTGACTTCAATGATAAAGTGCAATGCAGGGATTCCTGTTGTCAAAGTGTGGCCACGTTTCACTGACAGGAGCCCACATTTAGCCCCGACTTCAGCTCTCTCTCTTGCTTCAGTCTGTAGAACCCTTTCTCCATTAGAGCCAGATGTTCCAAAGATCCAGAGTTACTGGCTGTCTCTTCACTGAGACTCACATTACAGGATAAATGAAAACATAAGAGAGGGAGGAGAAGAGAAGCAGTGCAACATCATAAGATGTGATGCATATTTGCAGCACAAGTCTTTTTAATTTCTGACTTCCGCTTCAAAAGCTGCGTTCTTCTTCTGATTGTTGTATCTTAGTACGCACCTGTTATCAAAATCCTCAGCTCAATGATGTGGCACTTTTCAGTTGTTGGCATTTTGAAAATGAGCCGCAAAGCCACATGTGAAAATGTAGAAATAAAAAGCTTCAGAACTCAGAAGGAAACACAAAAGGCTTACCACTCACTGGCTTCTCTATGTGAAGTTTCACCATGATGAAGACATAGGTGGGCTCATACATAACGTTTATACAGTACATTTAGTATATACTAATGGTTCATGCCACATTGACAACAGCAAAACAAAGCTCAAGATTAACAAATCATTAGATTTGATATCTAAAGAATTGCATACCAACATTTTAAAACTACAAGGGACCACAGTTGGGCAATTTGAAATTTTTTGAATGCAAAATGAAACTTTGTTAATAACCTTAAACTTAATCTGCAGTATTTTTGATCAGACTCAAATAATTCAATCTATCAACTGTCATTAATTGGTAACAATGTTGGCAGTCAACATATTGTTTAAATTTAAGCAAAAAAAAAGTCTCTAGCTATAAAGGTCCTGCCTTTATTTGTCTTAAATGACTGTAAACTCAATATATTTGGGCTTTGAACTGCAGCTCAGACAAGACAAGCAATTGGAAGATGTCTCTTTGGCATTTTCTGATGTTTTATAGACAAACCATTCAGCTGATCAATTAATAATGACAATAATCATTTGATGGGAAAATGCTGCAGTCCTTGATCAGGTCACCTCACAACCTTAAAAGTGAATGTAAGATTCATGAGGATTATTACAGTGTGTGAAAACAAGTTAGGTTAAGCTTCATCAATGTTGATATTTTCTGTTTCTTGCAACTCCTTTAACTTCAGTGCATGCTTAAAGTTTACAGTAAAGACTGGATGCAAAATGCAGTGTTGTTTTATTGGTTACAACTGATGTACAATTGCTGCCTCATTGTTTGTGTTCAACATTATCGCCAGGAGTCATGAAATTAAACGCACAATACTGCATGACATAGAAAAAGCAGAACCTCAAGGTCATTTAGGACTGTTATAGTCATCTTATTGCATTTTTAAAAAATCCTATCTTTCAGGTCTGGAAGTGTGCAACATTACTGGAATGAGATTTATTACTTTGTTGACCACCTGGCTCACAAGTTTATCAGGTAGGTCCACACAGAAACATCAAAGTTAGAGAGAAAATAATGTGAATGAATGTAAAAACATGAGTGATCTCCTCTTCTTCTTTTTTTTCCAGTCCTCAGCTACGGATGTCTTTCATTGTGTTTTCAACAGAAGGAAGGATTCTCATGGCACTAACAGAAGACAGGTGCACACTTGCAAAGCCTCACTCAAGCTTCTTGTTGATTTTATTTGCACGCCTGTTGTGTTTGCTCATATTCAGTTGAATTAAATCATCTGTGCCATCTCCTCAACTTCAATGAATATGCATTTGTATTCTCTGGACTACGTCAATGATCAGAGAGAAGATTCGGGCTGGACTGGAGGAGCTGTGCTTGGTGCAGCCAGGTGGAGACACATATATGGACAGAGGTTTTCAAAAAGTAAGCCATCTGTTAAGTCAATGGGAAACTGATCCTACTTAGCCAACAGTATGGCATCTAACTTTTTTTTTTTTAAATGAGGCTCATTTAAATTTATAGTCACTGACGCCTCTAAACTTCTCTCTCAGGCCAGTGAGCAAATATACTATGGGACTGGAGATGGTGAGTAGAACATTTTCCTTTTTAGCACTTAATCATTCCTTCTAGCAGTAGACCCTTTTTTACCCCTTAAAACAGAAGTCATGTGGTACAATCATTAAGAAAGAAATAAGAAAAACAGCGATTTTTCCATTAAGTGAAAATTATGTTCAAAATATTTTGCAAAATACAGTACAAATGGTTTTCACTGTATGAAACGGATTTTTATCATTATTTAAACAGCTTTTTTTCCAATCTGGCTCGGACTTTCAGGTTACCGGACAGCAAGTGTTATCATCGCCCTGACAGATGGTGAACTGAGGGAAAATCAGTTTGACCTGGCACAAAGAGAGGTGACTAGAAAACCACTTAGGGTGTTAACATAAATTAACCAATATATTAATGCACTAGTCTCACTTTTCTCAAACCCACTCTTCCTAAATGCCAGTAATAATAACAACACATAATGTAACGTTATAGTCATCATGTAACAATGCATCGTATTGCTTATGTTTCTCCATCACATTGTTACTTGAAAATAATATAATACTAGAGAACTTAACGGGTAAATGCCCAACTAATTAAATACTGCAGAGATGTTTCTGTCTTTGGGTTAAAAACTTAAAGCCTTGCTGTGCTTATGGACGCATGACTTTTAGTGATGTCACAGCAGATGTGTTCCAGCAACTGTTAATGACATCATGACATCAGCAGCAACATCACTCAAGGTGTGTCCACAAGTGGAAAAAGCTTTTAAGTATCGGCCCATGAAGGGCTGTGCAACCCGATTTCTCTCCATTGTGATTAACTGATCATTTCACTGAAGCTTATTTGTTGCTTGTTTGTTCAACGTCTCAGGCCGGCAGAGCACGGCAGTTGGGCGCCACTGTGTATTGTGTGGGAGTAAAAGACTTCAATGAAACCCAGGTACATCAATCTGTCAGCCAATAAACCAGTTCACCGACTGATGAATGAATCAATCCAAACTACCAGACAACCAGTTAATCATTCGGTCACATGTCTCGTCAGCTTTCAACGATAGCCGACAGTAAGGACCACGTCTTCCCGGTGAATGATGGATTTGATGCGCTGCAAGGGGTCATTGACTCGGTGAGCAAGACACAAGCATGGCACTTTCATATCACAGAAAGATGATTAAATACCTTGTTGAATATTTTGATCTACTGTACCTAATTGTTTTTAATTTCCCTTTCAGATCCTGAAGCGATCATGCATTGAGATCCTGGCTGTAGAGCCCTCCAGCATCTGTGAAGGAGGTAAAGAGGCACAGAAGAAAACACATTAACACCTGTGTTATCTATATTATATCAAATCATTTTTAGTTTAGATATAATACTGCAATTGAAAGTTACTAACAAACAAATTTATAAAGTAAATTGAAGATTCTTCAGAAATACACATTGCTAGCCTACTGCAAGGAAAATTGATATGATTATAAAATGCTGCATTTAATCCCTACTCAGAATCTTTCCAGGTGGTCGTTAAAGGAAATGGTTTCCTTCACGCCCGAGACGTGCAGAAGGTTCTCTGCAGCTTTCGCATCAATGACACAGTTACTTTGAGTAAGTACATACCCCAAGGTTTAACTAGAATTAAAAAAATCTTAATAAAAATTAAAAAACTATTTTTGGATGTATTTTATGTGACCCTTAAACTTAATTAATCCAGATTTTTTAAAATACAATGGGTCAAATCAATATGTGTTAAGTGAAAGGAGTCACTCGTAGTAACAAACCCACATTGAACAATAAGTAAGTGAGTAGCATGTGAAGATAGTGGAGTATTTAGCCGCCTAAAGTCAGATACCTGGTTGGTGGAGACCAAAGTAGAGCTAAAAGGAGAGTTAATATTGTATCAGTTGGTCAGACACAGGACTTCAGATAGATGCTAATGTTTCTGTGTGTCTGCTGGATGTGTAAATAGGCAAAATAACAAATAATTCCAGCACATCAACTTTAAAAAGACAGTAAAATGTCTAATTTGAGAGCTTGTTGTGGAGTTCTAGCCACAAAAGCACAAAGTTCACAAACAGGGGTAAACAGCAAGTTTGGCTCCTTCCAAAGGTAACATAACCAAAGAGGAATGTGAACATGTGAATAAACTATGCATCACCTCATCCTCTGTTATCCAAGTTGACAGAAGACAACAAGAGGTGTGTAGGTGTGTGAATACAAACTATTTATAGAGTAGATTGGGGATTTCACTCAGCAGCCATAAACATCATTGTTCCAAGTTTGTTCTGGCCAAGCAGATGGAGATGGGTGGAGGGAGAGCAGCTCTTTGTGGCTCACAATGATTTAAATTCCCCCCCCAAAAAAAACCATCAACACCATCTTCCCCCTTCTTTGAATCAGCTGGTATAACGCTCAACGCTTCTCAGATGTCTGAAGGGGAATGTGGATCTCATCAGGAACGAGCACTGTCTTTGCACACACTAGACACTCACTCCGCCAGGGTAAATAAACCACAACCCTCCCTCATCTGCTTCATTTTCCATAAGGAGAGGAAGTCCAGGGATTTAATAACAAAAAAGAATATTTTGAGGCTTCAATCTCCTGTTTCAGTTTCAGGACTGGTAAAGAAAAATATAGTTTTCACAACTTTCTCTTTCACCAATGATCCTGACTTATCGTTTAATTCACCTTCCTATACTCTCTAATCACACCATTGCAGGATATTGTGTTAAAAAATCTCTATTTCCACAGTGAAAAGACCTTTGGTGGTGAGAGACACCTACCTTTTGTGCCCAGCTCCTGTTCTGGAAAAAGAGGGAACGTAAGTTATTACTGTTACAGACAGGGGTGTCTGGGTCGTAATAGACAGAGCGCTGAATGTGCCAACTCTCCTTCCATTTCTACAGGTCTGCCACTCTCCACGTCAGCATGAATAATGGTCTGAGCTTCATATCGAGCTCTGTCACAATTACTGCAGTCACTTGTGTAAGTATGATGTCAAAAAAGATGGCACTAAAAAGCTGAACTCACATGACTAAATGTACTCTGTGAACTTCAATGTAAACTTCTGCTTAGAATAATAATACCTTGTAACTCCTGCTGCAAGTATTGAATTGCTGGCCATATGAAATCATCCATCCATCCATCCATTTTCCGTAACCTGCTTATCCAGTTAAGGGCGCAGGGGTGCTGGAGCCGATCTCAGCTGTCAATGGGCGAAGGCAGGGTACACCCTGGACAGGTCTCCAGTCTATCACAGGGCTGACATATATAGACAGACAACCATTCACACTCACATCCACACCTACGGGCAATTTAGAGTCTTCAATGCACCTAAGCTGCATGTCTTTGGACTGTGGGAGGAAGCCGGAGAACCCGGAGAGAACCCACGCTGACACGGGGAGAACATGCAAACTCCTCATATGAAATCATTGTATGACAAAAACAATTTACTCCTTGTAGGGGTCAGCTGTTTCTTTCAGTTAGTTAGTCTTTAAAGAAACTGCTCCTACAACACACACACACACACACACACACACACACACACACACACACACACACACACACACACACACACACACACACACACACACACACACACACACACACACACACACACACACACACACACACACACACTGCAGCTGCAGCAGCTTGACCCTCTAACTGCTAAAGATGAGGTTTGCTGCATTTCATTATTATGCTATAAAATTTGAAAGAAATCCATAATATCCTTTGCAAGTATTTCATCCTGATAAATGGTGTTGAAAAGACATGGACTAAACAATCTACATGATGACTAGTCATCTAAAAAACATTTTTATTTAGTTATGATTGAAAAGTGAAAATTGCATCGAAACAAGTATGAACATTCTTTAAAGACACAGAAATAACATAATGTTTTGCACAAAGCAACCTAAGTTTCAGTGAAGTTGTGTACAGGTTTGGTGAGCTAAGGACTCACCCGGGTTATGTCCTGTATCCATTTCCCCTCCAGTCTGATGGGACCTTTGTGGCCATAGCTCTGCTCATCCTGCTCCTCCTGCTCATCATCCTTCTGCTGTGGTGGTTCTGGCCTCTCTGCTGCACTGTGGTACGACGGCCATCTTGCATCCCCACAGAGTGAAAAACATACAAACATGTTTTATCTTGGGACACATCAAATAAAGAAAAGTTTTTTTCATGCTTGCAGGTCATCCATGAGCCCCCTCCTCCAGTAATAGAGGACTTCTCTGTAGGCAGTTTTATTTTTTCTTCCCTTTTCTGCACCCACATTCATTCCTTTACTGAATTAATAACCTTGTTTGTAAAGCAAAACACATCTGCTTGTCAGCTATGGTATAATCTATTCACTTTAATCTTGTAAACAGTAACACTGTTTCCTTCTTTAGGATGACGAAGACGGTTTTCCCAAGAAGAGGTGGCCCACAGTGGACGCCTCGTACTACGGAGGACGTGGAGTCGGAGGCATCAAGAGAATGGAGGTAGGAGGAGAGAATGGCAACCCAGATAGCAAATGAATTAATATGTAATGAAACTTAAGTGTTCAACAATATTTTCCAGATGCTTTAAAACAAAGAAACAAAGATGAATAATAGAAATCTTCAACAGCTGCTATAATAATGAGGTCTTCTTACATTGAATCAACATCAAACCAGTGTTTCATTCTTCTTTATATGTTTTAGTAGTTTGATATACTGCTATCAGGTTCATAGACGAAACACGTGGCGGCCCTGAATTTAGCACTAGGCTATTTCGAGAGAGATCAAACAGAAATACAGCAGGAGTACAATGGGAAACAGGAAGCAGACTATTCCTTAAAAGAGATGAGTGTGCAAGTCCATGCTGGAAGGGCCAGAGACACTTTGTTGTTGTGCCTGCTTCGGGGAGCCAGTGAGAGTCAAGATGAGGCCATCTGGCAAGTAAACTGCAAGGATGACAGATTTACCAAATGCCCGGAGGATGGATATGTACTCCGTTAGCAAGCTTGAGCTCTGCTCAGGAGAAATGAAGGTGCCTTAAGTCTTGTGCAAAGGCTTGGATTTTGCAGCTTGAGATGGTTAAAGGAAAGAGTCTTCTCAATTCATGTGAGGAAAAAAAGGAAAAGGTAAGTAGAGGAAAGAAGATTTCGGAGTCATGATGTCAAGAGACTGTTATGGAAGAAGAAGAGGCCGTCAGATATCTGAGCCCTGTGCTACCTGATACACCACGTGAATAACAGAGACGGAGACATCTGCAGGTTAAGAGACGTGTCCGTTGTCTAAGGGGACGACCGTTAAGGAGGCAGAAGTCACCTTCTCAGTGTGAAGTGCTCCACAGACTGGTACAGAGGAATCTCTGCGGTTAACTTGAAGCAGCACCACTTCCAAACAGAGCAGTGGAAAATATGCACGACTTCATTTAAGTACTTTCTCTGCCAAGTTAAAACCTTCATGGCTTCTCTGTGGCAGCTGCGAGGGAGTTAATCTGAGTAATGAACTTCTAAGGTTGCTTTGACAGAACTGGTTTACTCTGGATGTGATGGGTTGTTCTTGACATTTACTGAAGCTCTTTTAGTGGTTCTTTGAGTATAAAGTAATTATAACTTAAAATAAATGCTTTTAATGAAACATTCTTTACATTTGGAGAGGTTGACTTGTGCACCAGTGGTTCTCTTGCTGCATTTTAGGTGTAATTCTATAAAACAGGTTCAAAAGTAATTGCTGTTCTCTCAGAGGTTTAGGAAAATTACTAAATCTGAGACTTGGAAACATAAATTGACACAATTAAAATTTGAGCCAAGGCAGCAAACTTCAGATTTCTTGTGGGTTTAAGAGGACTGGGTTTGATTAAACGCCATGTAGAGATGCTACGAACATCTGAATATTCAGGCAAAGAGTAGTTGTTAGACATGCAAATAAAGCAGCCAGTTGTTGCAAAAATTGACTTAATTTATATAATTTAATCCATATGCAATGCTAAAAAGACACAGGTTCTCCTGGAGCTAACATAATCAGCTGATGTGATTTAATTGTCCTGTAATATTCAATTAAGAATTGAGGATTGTCTCTAAGTCTTTGGGCGGCTCTGTGAGGCATAGCTGTGTTTTAACATACTCAATGTGACAATGCTAAGATACCGATGATTAGAAATATTTCTATTTTGAATTTATTAAAAACTCTAAATGAATGCGTCCTATTCCTCACTGATAGCAGCACAGTCCTGAAAGCTTTTGTTTCTGTTCAGGTCCGATGGGGAGACAAAGGCTCCACTGAAGAAGGAGCCAAACTGGAAAAAGCTAAAAACGCTCGAGTTGTGATGCCTGAGGAGGAGTTTGATCCACCGATGCCTTACTACAACGTGCACAAATCTATCCGCCCACAGAAGTGGTACTCTCCCATCAAGGTGCTCCAGTTACTCTCTTTCTAATCGTGTTATTCCCTCAGAAGTTTTGGGGTTTGGTGAATATCATTCTCATCATGTGCTTGATTCTGTAATTTGTTATCAGGTACTCGATCATATAATACTTATTTTAAAAGGTTGTTTCTTTATTTAACATTATTACTCCTCTTAAAAATCTTAGCCTAGTCTACTTGCTAGCTTTTTCCAGAGCTTTCAACCACATCTTACGGTCATCCTCAGTTTGCTCAGTTGTCATGTATAACTGCCAGCTAATGCATTTCATGACATGGATCACACATTGTTAACATATACAGAATTATTTTAATACCAGATGTTTTAAAACATAAAGACATCTTGCCGTCTATCCACCATAATCTAAACATATTATGTTTTAGTGTTTCTGTGAATGACATGTGACCAGGAAACAGTTAATAAAATGTGTTTCCTAACATATTAGTCAGCTAGATGGATGGTAATAAGAACCAGACATGAACTGAGCTAACCCCTGAATATGGAATGTGTTGAGCGGGTTTTATTTCTAACTAAATAAGTTCTTTGTTTATCTGTCGCTCTATTATATAAAGCTTCCTATGCAAAAATCAAAGAGAGACATCTGGAGCACATAGTGGAGCAGATACAATCTGACAGAGCCACAAATAAACAGACAAACTCTGCTTGTTCCTTAACTCAGCTTTTAAAGGATTGCTTTTGTTGCACTGCTGGCCACTGGACTGAAATTATGTTAATAGTCTGGTTGTTATATGAGATCACTGACATAACATACTTTTTTTTATTTGTGCGGTCATCTGTGATCATCTCTCTCTACAGGGCAAACTGGATGCTTTGTGTGTCTTCCTGAGAAAAGGCTACGACAGAGTGTCTGTGATGCGACCTCATCCTGGAGACAAGGTGAGAGATATCAACAAGCCAGAGATAATGGAAAGTAAAAGGTGTGATATTGCGAGTTCCTTTCTGCAATGATAAAAAAAACAGCATAATCCCTGTGCAGCTGTAAGAAAACAAAGCAATCAATAAGATTGTGAAGCAAGTATGTCAACTTTTGGCACGCATACGTGTACGAATTTGCCAAATTCATGACCTCTGTGATGAGGGATAAAGGAACACTGGCTCAAAGAACAGAGTAGAAAAACAAGCTAAAATCTCATCTGCATGACATGAGATACACTTATTCCTTTTTTTAAACAGTCAAAGCCGCATCAAAGCGACTTCAAGCTACAAACTCTCAAGTGGCAAAGTGAGTAGACAAAAGGTAAAAACCACTGCAGTGTTGTCTGGAGGAACGCTCTTGTCTGCAGAAGTCATTTAGAGTAAAAAGCAGCGAGCCTTCCTTCAGCTTCCAGCGTCAGCTCGACTGGGCTGGCAGGAATGCCGTTTCCTTTGACGACATCAACTAACAAAGGAATTTCCTTTTTCCATCTGTTGAAAGCTGTAGCCTTCCAAGCCTGCCAATGGCGTTGCCACAGTAGATTCTTGTCTGTACATTCACTTTTTAATTGTCATCTCTCATTGCACAGTTATGTTCATAAACAAAACAGGCCTCTACAGTGACTTCTTTCTGTTTTACATCACAGGGAAAGTGCATAAACTTCACCCGAAGCAAATCCTACCCGGCTCCTCGCTATCCCATCTACAACCACCCCTCCACGCCCGTCTACACTTTGCCCCAGAGTTACCGGCGTCGTCCTTCAGAGGGCAGCCACGTCTTCTATTTGCCCCCTCGCCAACTTCCACGCTCCCCCTCTACCGTCCACTCCTCCCCCATCCTTCTCCACCAGCCCTCCCATGTACACACCACCTCCAAACAGAGCACTGCCCCCTTCCATCATGAGCTCAGTCTCTGCACCCCCATCTCCAACCAGCTCCCTGCCGCCGCCACCTCAGAGCCCGCCCCCATGTAGAGCGCCTCCTCCATCACGCCCTCCTCCACGCCCCAATCATGAGAACCATTGAAGATTATAAAAACAAAGAGTTGAGGAGAAGGAGCCAAGCTCAGGATGGAAACCTGATGGAATCCTCTCACTGTGCCTCTGTCCAAACAGAGTGACTGTATAACGCTGCCTTTTGAGGCTGCAGCTGGCGATTCAAATCCTGCACAGTCTGTTTTCCTCAACACGCATGAACTCTGACTTTTTTTTAAAAAGTCTAGAAAGTGAACATTTAGCATAGGGAGCACAGCTTTGACTATTAAATGCTATTGGAGCTAAGCAATGTATTCATTTTTTAAGAACACTCTTTCCTAATAGCAAAACAGACACATCGGTCAAGCGTTGTGCTATGGAGTCGTATAAATTAGCATTTTAGCCTTCGCCTGATGTGAGTCTTTTGATTTAAAATTAATATTCCACTGCTTCGTGCAGTGAAAAGCAATAATCATTGAGTTCAAACAGCAAAATCCAGTGGCTCAAAAATTGTGTCATGTGTTTTATACATGAACATCTGTTTAGGAAGCGCTGTCTTTGAAAATGTTTATTTTGTGAATGAATATTCATTAAATCACAGAAAGATGTACAGAATTTGATATTGCATTAAATGTCTAATTTGACAATGAAACTTTTCATTACATCTTTTTAGGTAAAAGTAGGCAAGGCAGTAACCGAGCATTTTGACATTTTGGGAAAATAAACTTTGGCTTTCTTTTTTTCTTTTTTCAGAGGCAATGTTAATGTTATTAGTTGCACCTGTGCTTTTCCTGCTATTACCAGGCAAGATGTCTGATGTGGGACTTTGTGATGCCTCTACTTCAATTTTACGCTCAGAATTCCCACCCTCAAATAAAATGGAGGATAAATATAGTGCACTTTATAATAAATAGAAAAGTGATTTCAGACAAAGAGTAGGACTTTTATTGCCTTATAAAGTTTGGTGACATCATATGATTCTCTGTGTAAATCCAACCTGAGCAGAAGTCTAATCAGCCAGAATTGAAATCACCCGAGTGTGCAGGACCTTTAACTTTAAAAAACAACCAATGAACTTTGTCCTAACAATAAAAAGGGTACAGTATGTATAAACCTCGTTTTAAATCAGGCCCCTGTATTTGACCAGACCATTGAATTGCACTTCTCTTCATTGAGAAGATTTGCTACTAGTGATCAAAAGACTAAAGAACAAACAACCAAAATAAGGCTTCACATCTTTGACAAGAGGAGTCGAGCTGTGGTCGAGGAGGTTGTTCCACCTGGTAAAGATGCCCTCGGATGTCTCCATACTAAGATATTTTGGCCCCTACTAGATGCTTATGGAAAAACTGGAAGAATTTGCTGTGAAAAAAAAGCACATCTGGGCTTCTCTGCTTTCCTGGCTGGCACTGCAGGAAATGTGCATACAGCTAGAAAGCGGATGGATTTAAAAAAGGAGGAATAAAGTGAAGTAGTTCACTTTATTTATAACTAGGAACAGTTTGGACTAAGTAGTTTCTATTTTGGGTAAACTGTGTATTAACTATCTAAATACTACTAATGTAACTTGATTTTCAGAGTTTAGAATTACGCAACAAGCCAAAGGAGCAGCCAGTCAGAAGAGTAGAATTCCACTCAGATCTACTAAAATAAATCTTAGTAGATCTTCTCCATGTGCTTTCCTTAGTTTCTTAGCTCCTTCTTCATTTGTAAATGCTTTCACAGATCCATGCAGACGGACTCGCAGTCCTGTGGGCGGTGAGCTCATGGAGGCGTGTCTCCGGGAGAAAACTGCCAGAAGCAGAGGCAGTCCGATTTGAGGCAGACAATAAAATCAAAATCCAACTATGATGCCATGATCTGGAGGAGGCATTTACACAGCTTAACACTTTACCAAGTCCATCTGCAGTCGTCAAATTGTTAAGCATAGGTAACTTGAGCATAAAGTTTAGCCCTTTGGGACCACTTAAAAGTATTTTTGGTCTGTTTTTATTCCTTTTTTCCCCGTTTCCTGCTAGAGTCTGTCTTTTTGATTGTCAAACATAAACACAATATTAAATCATTTTATATCCAAAAGGAAAACAAGGCAAAATAATATCAATATACTGTACGAATGATCAAATCAACCTTCCTTCTTGATCTTTCTTGACAACATTTGGCACACTTGTCTACCTTGGCTGCACAACACTGGCAATCCCTGATGTCCCACCTCGTTCCAGCTCCACAGTTAAGCGACTTCAAAAGTTCAGCTGACAAGCAGCCTTGAGCTAATTGACAGGAAAGCCTCAGATTTATCTATTTCCATTCACGTATACACATCCTGACATGTTTACTCAGATGAAATCAGCTCACGACCCGGTTCACTCTCCTCTTTTTCCATTTGCTCTTCAGAGCTCCTTGATGTTAAATCAAAACAAGCAGCTCGTCTTTCACACAAGCTCAACTTACCCTTTTCCTCCTCAGCTAGATAGAGGTTTAAACTGTAATTTGCATGTTTTAGTGGTTTACTGGGGGCTCAATCTGACATTAAGATAACTCATGACTAGTGGATACCAGTGTTTTTTCCATTTTGTTTAATCTGCATAATGTGGCGAAATAAAAATGAAGATAAACTAAAAACTTTCCTTGAAAGTCTGGAAAGAAAAATACTTTTTGTCCTCCCTGCCACAGATTTAACGACAAGACTGTAGCGGTGGCGCAACAACATCCTGCTGCGTACAGAGGAATGGGGACTCATCCTCCTCGTAAAGTAAACCTCAGCAAGTCTATCAACACACTTAAGACATGAAACAACATCTCAGCCTCCACAAGGTCCTGCTGATATCTTCTTACAAAGTGGCTCAAATTCTAACAGGCATTTGTCATCATGTCCAATCTCAGGTACAGCCATGAAACCCTGGATGCCTTAATATTAAACAGCAGCAATGAGGGACAAGCAGAAAGACCAGGATGTCATTATGTTTACAAACCTTTAATAAAATCAGTTTAATTTTCACTAATAACACTTTCTATGGTCTGGTATTAATAGCCAGATAATATAGGAATATACAAATACTTAGAATGGCGAGGCAGCGTTGTTTACAAAAAGTCTTTATCTGTGAGAAAGTGTGAAGCAAAACTAAAAGCATTATTTTAAATCTTATCACTTTGAGAGAAACTTACTACAAAGTCGACTTGGTGGAGGTGATGTTGGTGCTTTCTTGAGAATCCCTTCTAACCTGTCCTCTTATGCTGTAGGACATCAGCATTAGAACCACAGACATGATATGTTTCATTTAAAATACCAAGACAAAATACAAACAACATTAGCGGGGAATAAATCATTGTAAAAGGTCCATAACACTGGTGCAGTTTGTTAGAAGAAATGCCTGCAAACAATTATTCAATTAAGCACTTAAATTGAGATCCTTCCAACATCATACTGGTTCCAGTACAGCTCTCGAGTGACCAGCCATTTGGGATTTTGTGTAGTCTGTGTTTTCTTAAAATCTCTTCAGAGTTTCAGTGCTTTCCCTCGTAAATATGAAAGTAAATACTGCATGAATATGTTTTGTCCTTCAACTGTGTGAAAAACGTTTCACACGATCACATTTGATATCCAATGATTACTTTGGCTCGCAGCAGAATGTTTGGTATGTTTTGCAGAACTTATGCTGAATACTGACCGAACGCCTTCAGCCATTTTAGTAAAAAACAATCCAACTGGTATTCAAGGCACAATCCGTTATATACGTGTAAACAAAAGAGTACACAACTAGAAAAGTTAAGAAATCGCAATCACTGCCAAACTGATGGGTCTAAGTCTAAAGGTCAAAGTAAAACACCAATAGTAATTATGAAACACACTATTATTTTTACTACCTGGTCAAAATTATGGATTTGACCTTTTAACAAAACCCCTTTTTGATATCCTAAATTCAGTTTAAAATCTAGTCCCAGACAAATCCTTCATGGTCATCTTAGAAACTTCTCAGTCCAACTTCACAATGTTTAAGTGCTAAATGATGCACTGTTGTGCTCAGACTGAAAGCAAATCACATGACTGAGGTAGAACATTCATTTTAAACAAGTATATAATCAGTAAAAGGATTATTTACTCGTTTTAATACTGCAGTAATAATGACAAGAGTTAAACTACATTAGAAATTTGAGTAATACTGCGACTGAAATCTACTTTGGCTCACAACAGAAAAAACCTCCGACTTGGCATATTTTCAGAGATGATTATATGATCAAGGTTTCCCCTGAGAGCATCTTGGATGGAAAGGTGCACCGGTGAACGGGTCGTCCAGAGGTCTCCCCCCGATGGTCCAGGAGTGCAGAGGCCCAACCGCTACCGAGCCCACGGCGGCCTGCTGACCGATCCTGGAGACGACCCGGTGCACCGCCACCGGCTGCTGGAGCAGAGGGGCCTCCGTGTGCAGAGGAGGGGCCCGAATACCGAGAGACTGAGGACCGGGATGAGATGGTCCCGGGACCTGGCGACACTGTTTGCTGGTTTGAATCTGCTGTGTACCAGACTTAAATATGTGAGTGTAAGCAGGATCATCTTTGGTGGTTTCCTGCTTCTTTCCAAACGGTGCCGTGAGGAAAACATTGGAGGTCTCAGCAGGTTTTGGACATGCAGAAGAGGAGGAGCTGCGGAGTGCCGTCCTGCTTTCTTTTCCTGGCGTTTTAAAAGGGGCCAGCTGGAAGACATCAGAGCTGACTGATCTGTTTGGGGCCTGGAACTGGGATACTTGGTTGACAGGTATAAACGGGAGGCTAGTGGAAGGAGCTGGTATTGCATGGTGATGTATTCTCCTCTCATCTGATAGCAGCATGTGTTTATTATAGACACATGCAGCTGTCTTCTGCTCAATCCTCAGCCTTTGATTCTCCTCAGCGAGCTGCACAGAAGCCTCAGCAGCTGGCAGTGTGTTACTGTTGAGCTCCCTCTGCAGCTCTGCATGTGGAGAAGATGGGAGAAAGGTCAGATATGAAGAAACATGAAAGCTTTGCTGACCTCTGAATCTCTTACATATTGTTTAAAATAAAAAATTTTGTCATCTATGATATTAACTACAGAAATTCTTCACATGCGTGCTTTTAATCTGTTCTATATGTTACATGCACATGTTACATGCTAATTTTGGAAAGAGAAATTAACACTAGTGGACAATAAAGTTGTGTCCTATTTTATGTTTATTTTGACAATTTTTGTCAAGTGGATCAAAACCCAATAACTTAAACTGGTCAAAGGAAAAGCCAGTTGGATTTTATTAAAATCATTAAAGTAAAAATTGTCAAAGGTTCCACATGCTTTATGTTCTTTAAATGACATATCCCGTCTCTGCCAGCTCAAATGGATGATGTGAAAAATTGCACGCCCTCTACTCAATTTTTGTTCCAATGATTTTTTACATGAACATATGATGAACATTTTTGAATAATACCTTTTGAATTTAGTTATTAGAGAGTTGTGAACTGGATATATACTGAATGGGACATTAAATAGTTAAAAAGAAAAGTTTTCAGTGCTCTCTGGAGACAAACTATCTGCAATAAGATAATATTGGCTGATTGGGGGTCAGAAATAATCCTAACCCACTTAGCTACAGGTGTATTCCTGACTCTTGAGTCTACTCAATTTAGCCAAGTGAAAAATGATGGACATTGACATTTTAATGGGACATGAAGGTCTTACCTGAGTTGAATTAACCTGCTATATGAGCAGAATAAACATTTGATTAGTGCATCACACAATTAAATCTCCCTTACTAGATTATGTTTAAAATGAACAAAACATTAACAAGATAATTTAAAACCCTTAGCATCTCACCCAAAGTACTTCATGCAGATATATTTGCAAACAAGTCTTGTGAAAATCGGAATGATCAAATTATCATAACATTCCTTTAACATCATCAGACTTTTGAAAAAAAGAGGATAAAAATTGAAGCAGCAGATCCAGAGATATTGTCTTCTTCTTTGTCAAAACCTGTGGCCTACATTACCCACAATGCAACTTAAACTGCTGACAGTTCAGCTGATTTTTTTGTAATTTTAAGCCTGTGCGGCTCTATGGAGCCACAAAAGGCTTTAAAGTTTTGTTTCACATACAAATACAGTAGTATGCTTCTCCCAGAGACCTGTAAACAGACTGTGTAAAAGGCGGAGTACAACAGTTTAAAGATCAGACGATGTCTGAAGCAAAGTTGTTCAAAATGTGCAACATACTTACAATGCTTACAAATTGTTCCTTTTACTGACAAAAAACTATAAACCCAGTGAATTTTTGCATTAAGTATCATCTTCTTTTGTTTAGTTACATCAACCAATATCCTGGACAACAAAGAAATCTTACAATCAATACTCAACACGTTGACATTCACATTTGTATTTTATTTGCCATCCCTTTATAATTCTTTAATTATCTCACAAAAATAGAAGGAGCACACGATACCACAGCTCTGACGCAGGGTTTGGGCCATAAAGACACTCAGTAGAATCAGATAATCGACAGCTTTCATTTGTGGCAAAACAACAGAGAAAACGAGGGGCTTCTGTTTCACATCGAGGACTAATCTCACTTCCTGCTTGGCTTCAACGATTACAACTGCACGCTGGCGGCTACGGGGAGAAAGCTCGGGAGTTGCATAGGTTCAAACAGTGACTGCAAATTACTTGAGTTGTTCAGAGGAAGGATCATAAAGAGGGTGATACAAACAAATGTTAGCCTTCAGTGGCACATGCAGCACCTACAGTTAGTACACCTAAGAGACTGATGCTTTGAAACCAGACACTCCTTTAAGTTTTGGACATTTTTTTTCCAAAGAGGATGTCATTCAAAAATTGAAATCTGAAGGGTTAAGGGATAACATTGAAATAGGACGGACACATAGAGGTTTAAATTTATTATGGTGATCTTTTATCATCAAAGAACAACAAATGTACTCCATAATTTTGGCACCATCTTAGTCACATCATAGTTTTGGGGTGATTTATCTGGTACTGCAGGACTTCAGTCATTCACAAGGTAACTACATTGGCTTAGATATAACACATATGCAAGTGGAATATATCCAACTAGGAAGTTGAAAGCCATTAACATTATTATTAATTAAAGCACAACATTTATTGTAATGCTAAAATACCAAATAACCAAATGTATCTTAGCCCCCACCTCCAGAAGAGACTTTAAGTAGATCTCACAAAAACAATCACTATCTTGGATGAGAAAAAAAACGTGATGGCAGTCTTCCCTTTTATCATGCATGCCAAATCATTTTGTTTGATCCTACAGAAACATTTTTATTGCTGATTGGAGCTGATCTTTCTCAAACCCTGCCCAGCTGACGTAATGCTGAGTGTTGCATCTCCAGACTCAACCTTTTCACACTTCACAGAGCCCCTCACACATTTACCTATCAGACAAATTGTCTAAACTTTAATATGGAGCGCAGACTTCCAGAGGAAAATGAGACTGGGGAGCAGTCGGCCAAAACATATCCAACTCTCAGCTGCAGCCCTGACTTCCTGAGAGAATTTAGGGGGCGCTGTGCTTTCAGAATAAAATTTTAATGACAACGCAACCGTCACCATGTTTGCAGCAAACAACAACACAAGTAGGCTACTGGAAAACACATCCAACAATTCTGACTCCACACACACTTACATACATACTTATCATAACACTGTGTACCAACACACATGAACAGAACATTCAACAACACTGCCATGCTTTTCGATATGAACTCTGTGATCACTAAAGCAGGTAAAGCAAAACAAATCTTTACAAAGTACAAGTTTCAGAAAAAGATCTAGTTTAGCGATGAAATGAAACAGGACTAAGATTCGAGGTCAAGCTCCCACTTTCCAGAGTTTTTTGAATAAAAATATAATCCTTCATCTGTCCGTGTACACAAACAAAACACAGGCTCACTTTCTTTACACAAAGGTAGAGGAGGTGGAATAAGACATGGGATTCAGCCTAATTTCCAGGTTGAACAAACACTAGGATTTTAATTTACTGACAATAGTTGAATAGATATAACCAAGAAAAAAAACAAAAACTTTCTCACCACACAATTCCACAAAGAGGAATGTAATATTTATATAGAATATTCTTCAATATTATTCAGTGATTATGGTGTCAGAATCGTAGATATTTTTTATTATAGACTAATATTTATTTTTTACATTCATTCTCTAACACTCTATTCATATTAACATTTATTAACAGGAAAACAATGTCATATATATATATATATATATAAATATATATATATATATATATATATATATATATATAAATATATATATATATATATATATATATATAAATATATATATATATATATATATATATATAAATATATATATATATATATATATATATATATATATATATATATGAATGAGAGATTTCACAAGTAAAGCAATATGTTTTCCACAAGTAAAGCTTCATGACAATGACTTAATATTTACACGGGAAGAATAACCAATTCTATGGTCTGGATAAGAGCCCGCAGGGTCGCAGATATCTATTTACATAAATTAGGAGTGAACAAATGGCAGGAATGTAGGAAGGATTGCACAATGCAGAATGAATGCTTGTGTTGATATTTAAAACAAAAAGTGCGAGTGAGTGAAAATTATTTTTAAAATGCCGTATTAGACGGTTTCTGTTGGTGCCAAAAATGTACCTGAATAGTCATGAATGATCTTGCTCTAGATAAAAACTACTGCATATCTACTATTTCATATTACTGCTTATTATTTAAATTCTTGTCAAGATTTCATGCATTTTTCTATTGATATGGCACACTGCTAAACACTGTTCAATGACCCTGATTTGTCATTAAATTAAAAAAAACAAGATCAAAATAACAGTAAATAAGAACGGGTCCTCATTTAAAAAGCTCAGTTTGTCTGTTGGAAATTATTCATTTATGTTCTTAGTTATATTTAGAGTTACGCTGATATACTTTCTCCACCAGTCAGCAGTTTATTCACTGATTATTTTATGGCACTTCACTGTTTATCACAATAACTCAGTGTGGTGTTTATGGCCATTTTCTTTTCCAGGTTGGAATTTTTCTGTCTAATCTATGGAGCTTTGAATTGTTAGAGATATTCCATCCAAAGACAGAGGTAACATTTATGCTACTGTGCAAATCAGGCTGCATGACTAAGTTTCCCTTTTATAGAAGAAATAAACCGACCGTATTTCAACAAATGGTCGTTCAGCTTTGCATGGTTCCTACTTTAAAATGTGCAAATAAATCTGGGGAGGAGAATTTTAAAAAAGGCAAACAACAACAATTTCACTTGTGCACGATAATAACTACAACCACTTATAACTATGCCTATTGCACATTACAACAATGATCTTCTATTGTTTGCTATTAGACATAATGCAATATTGCTCAAACAAACTGGATGGTAATAATACATCCTGATTGACAGAGAGATGTAATGGTTAGTGTTTGGAGAGGATGATGTTAGTGTACTGGCCACTTTATAAACCCAATGGACGATACATGAAACTACAACAAAGAGGAAAATGTGAGTGAGAGGGTGAGAGGTGAGAGGTGAAGAGAAGCCAGATGATGCAGTAGATACAGCGGAGAGGACAGGTATGAAGGAGCACTGAGCGGCGAAGGACGTTTCTACTGTAGGAACTAGAATGGAGATGACAGCTGGGGGGGGGTTGCAGGAAGCTAGCTATGACAACAGTGTTGATTGCTGTTATGCTATGCCAGTCTATAATCCAGTGTTACAGCTTCTACAGTGGGGGGAGGGGAGGGGGAGGGGGGCCGCCTACAAGTCGATGAGCTGGTCCACCAGCAGCATGGAGCGGGCCAAGCTGGGCAGGCTGGACTCAGAGCCGCCACTGTTACTGCGCGAGTGGCCTCCTGAAACTGGCCGGAGAGACAAGGGGGAGGCAGGGGGACGAGACGAATACAGGCAAACAGAGGGAGGGGGAGAAGCAGAGGAGCGGGAGTCACGATAAGCACACAGAGCAGTCAAGGAGGGGGAGAGAGGTTGAGAAAGAGAGAGAGAGAGAGAGAGAAGAGAGAGAGAAAGGGAGAGGGCAGAATTTACCCATTTACTTCTACTGGTTTTAGTATGCAAACATTGTGCAGGCACCTCATCCTGTTATTAATAGGTTTTACTACTTCATTAATTATTTAACAAATCAGCATGCAACTGAGGGGAAACCCCCAAAAAAGAGCCAATCACTGTGTCTTTCATCCTGAAGACCAACGTGACCCACCTGTGCCTCCGGGTGAAGAATGTAAAGACTTACCTTGGGAGTTCTTTCGGCCTGTGACGGGGATCGGATCAAACTCGTCCTCTGTGCCGGCCTCTACGGTGGCCTGCTGGGGCTCAAAGTCTGAGATCAGGAGAGACGAGTCTGCTGAGGATAAAAGAAAGGTGGGTTGTTGAAAGAAAGCATAATTGTGCCAGTAGTTTTGGGGGGAAAAGGAGCATTGTAGCTAATTAAAAAGATGATTCATTTTACTAGAGCATTGCAGAGTAGATGCTTCATCCACAAATAGTTCAGGCCAACAACAATAAGACTCAATACCTTAATCACCGTGATAAACATTTTCATTAAATCAGCAGTGAATGCAAAACCATATCGGAAGCTCTCCAGTGTTACAAAGCCTGTTTGATGAGTTATTATGAGGAGAGATCAGCAGTAATTAGGATCATGCAGCTGGTGCACACAGTCAGGCTGTGATTCAGAGTTGGCGCTGTCAACAACAGTCGAATGACTTCGTTCACCAGCCAAGAACCTATAACTGAACCACAGCTGTGGAGCTCTCAATGTGAGACACACGTTGTAATTATCCCATTAAAAAGAAGCACTCTGCTATTTAAAAAAAAACCCCCCAAAAAAACATTATAGTGAATGGATGAAGTTTAGAATTATATTTACAAGCTTTTAATGATTAAAATGTATGAGGTTATGTATTAACTGTCTCTCAAGAGTTGTTAAGATGATGACAAACCTTCTGCTGTTTCAAAATGTCCGCTTGCTGCACAAAATAATTAAGTATTCTTATAACAATGTTAACAATGTTAACATCAACAGCAGAAGGAGTTTGAATGTTGATGTAGTTTATGAAGTTTGTTTTGGAGTTTTTCTGCCCTCTAGTGGTGACAATAGCTTTAAGTCCAACTGAAATTAAATAGCATTTGTTTTGCCTGTCAAAGCATGAATTCAGCTCTATAAAACAATTTTCCTTTGTTCTGATTTAAAAAAAAAAAGTAAAGGAAAAAAAGAAACCAGAAGGGAGAAATTCGTATTCTATATTATTTGGTTTCAACATGGCGCCTCCTATCTTTGCATTTATATAGCGGAATATTGTTCGCTATCTATCTATAGATTAGGAATTTGTTTCTATACAGAACAATGCAATATTTGCATAAAGCTGTGTTGCAGCGTTATGTAACAGGCAGAGGAGACGGTCTCACTGAGCCAGACAGCATCCTGCTGTCACACGAGCTACAGAGCTTGAACAGCAACAGCAAATTAGCTTTCCTTTTCTGCCCTTAGACCCGTAGCTTGCTATCGGTGGCCGAGTCCTTTGGGCCCGAGGAGCCCCACTTACTGATCAGCTGGGTGGCCCACGTACCAGGTTTTATTCCAAATATGGCAGGCGCGATGTCTGAATATTCATTTGGATATCTTTGAGAAAACCTCCCTTAATAGCCTCCAAAATCTGAAGGAGCTATATAGCTTTGCATGCCAGGACCTCTTTAGATTCGTGCACCTGAGACACCCCATTAAGTTAAGAAGATCTGGATATAGAGGTGACCTAGGTTTCAGAACGTTTTCAAAGGACCTTTCAAAAGCTACGTCGGGTGAACACATCCTACATTAAAAGGAGTCTTTCGATTCTTACAGCTTACCTGCTACAGGCTGTGCACAGTCTCCAGACAACAGACTGAAATCATCTAAAGCGGAGGCAGCAGAGGTGGGAGCAGAAGAGACAGAGGAGGTGGCACTGCTCGCTGCTGGAGGGGCGGACGGAGCAGAGATCAGAGAGCAGCCCAGGAGAGAGTCGTCTGTGGTGAGAGGGTCTACGGCCGGACAGGAGAAGCAAAAGACGGACAGAAAAATGGGGAAAGTTGAGTTCAATAGTGATTCTAAGAAACCGTGCACTAACCGTCTGACTTACGTCACTGCTGCTAGTTACATAGATGTAAGACTTGAAGACCTTTTCAGCTCTTAGAAACAAAAGAACATGCCTGCTTGCAACGGCGCGCACACACACCTTTTGCAGAATCCTCCAAGGAGCCACCGAAGGGATCGGACAACGACAAGAGGTCGGGAAGCATGAGTGAAGATGTGTCTGGAGATTTGAGTCCTTCAATCAGCTTCTCTGAAGGGCCAATGAAGAATTAAGACACGATAAAGGAGACGAGCTTGAGCAAAGTGCAATAACAATATCAGCTGATGCAAAAATGTAGAAGGCTCAAAGTGAAATACTGCTAGTATAGTGACGAGACAGATGACTACGAGCTAAACGAGTTTGTTCAAAGACCTGTATCTGGGTTGGAGCCAGACTGTCTGTCGATCATGTACCTGATGTACCCATGTAATAGCATTATTTATTCATGTCATTATTCATTTTTATTATTTATTCATTTTACTAGTCATACGATTTTCAAACATTAAGGAAATAGATTTCCCAATAACATGTTTTTTGTATTTATTATGACCATACAGAGGGCTTATTTGTGCAATATACGGATCCACGGAGAGAGATATTTACCAGGTGCATCCGACAGGTCGAGGATACCAAAAGGATCGGGGACAACCAAAAGTGAGGCTCCAGAATCCACATCAAGGATGGTTGATGGTCTTTCAACTAGGAAACAGAAGCAGTGTTTTACAGCAAAGATTTATAATCCATTACGAAGCCCAACAATGAGTCTAAAAATGCAGTATGGGAAGAAGCAGGTTACTTTTTGCAGAGGGTTCAAACTTGTCTCAAGTAATTCATATTTTAGGCCAATTATAACTATTAATACCAGGCCTGTCTTTGTCATCTGTAGCTGGTATTAAAAAGAAAAACTATGGGTCCCTTAAATCCAGTTTTCCAACTAATGCACATGTCTACATAAACATAGCAATTTTTTGAGTGCATTTTTATCTCTCATACAGACCAAATGAAACTTTACGAACTCACTCTTAAATATTTTAGCGTGTGTAAGACTCTAAGCAACATTGCTACCTAAAGCAGTATATGAGCAAATCAATTATTGAACTTTTAGTACAGCAGCATTACAATCAGAACTCTTTACATTAACATCGCTATAGTGATGTCATTTAAGTGTTGCATTTATTTCATTCTAGCCAAACCCTTTTATTTTATTTACGTGAAGCACATTTGGCAGCTTGCTCTTAAAGCAATCAGATTAATGGATCAGGTGCATTAACATTACATTATATTCCTTCAGACTTAAATAGTAAAATGCATTATGTGGTGAGTATTGAACTTATCAAGATATCTTTACGGTAAGTCTCAGTCTGAGCTACCGCACCAAAGAATTGTCGTAACAAGCGCTCAGTTCTGTTGAGGACATCGGGGTCATATCCCCCCCCGTCCACCCAAGATTTGAAACAAGGAAATTGGTTTAAAGTTAAACCCCAAAAAATGTACACAGTTTAACAAGATAAAATTCCTGTTTATTTGTTTGTTGTAAACCCTGGTAACCTGCTTTCATTAAGTGTTTCAAGCTTATCACACTTATGGTATAAAACTTAAATAGTGAAGTCCAAAGATACATTTTTTTGAGGCAGAACCATTACATAAGAAGCAAAATGTAGCAGTCACACATACAGTATTTGCTTTTTATGAAATATCTCAAAATTCAGTTTGTCTGAAAAATGTTTGTAGAAACAGCGTGAGTTTGTAATGATGCCACTAAAGGGACTGTGGAGTTTCATGGTTCAGATCCGTGCAGAAGCAAGAAAAGAAGAGTGATTTTTCAAACCATCTACAGGGAAACTATGTGACATACCAGTTTCTTGGAGTGTATTATCCACAGATGAGGCCTGCAGGCCTGGTATCAACTCCTCTGAGGATGACGGCTCAATTTCTGAAGGTAAGTCTGTAAAAAAAAAAAAAGGAAATTCACAGTTTACAACATATTACAAATACTACACATAATCATAGTAGTATACACGGTAGTACTCATAATGGTACCAGTCGGCTTTTTGTCCTCGGTTTTGAATTCGTCTGCAGTGAGGATGGAAAAGTTGTCATCGTCAAAAGGGTTCCATGTGGGTTGAGTGGGATCGGCGGACGCAAGAACAGCAGGTCCATCTTTGTTTTGGTTCTGATCTGCATCACCGACACCGAGCTCAACAAGCTGGGCGGTGCTCGGTTGAGATGGAAGTGATCTACGGGTACAAATAAGCAAAAAATATCAAAAATAAAACAAAGAGGAGCCTTGAAATTCCTCAGGTTTATTCTAGTACACGTGAAACTCACTGGTTGAGGGCAGCGTCTCCGTCAGCTCCTTCAGGCTGCAGTAGGGAGTCGCTCACTGGGACTCCAGCAACGCTGCTCGCTGCGGCGTCACTCGGTGTGCGTTGGTGGCCTCGCTCTTCAGTTGTCTTTGGAGAAGCAGGTGGAGTCTGATTCCAAAGGGGCATGGAGGGAAAGCAAAACACAGGAGATCAGGACAAAGTCCACAGAGGTCCTCATCACAAGTCACAGAAAGGCTCACAGCCAAACGTGTTTAAATCTTAGACACAAATGTGTCCAAATGCCATGTCATTACTTTTAATTTCAGACCACAGTAGCAGAAAAGGAGCTTAATTATTTGGAATGTAACCAACAGGGGTATTAAATATTATTACAATATATTTATACTTAAGGAACACTGTAAACAAAAGATGGATAGGTGGCTGAAGAAAACACCAGGCCATGCCAGTTAAACCATTACTGTCAAATAAAAGGATGTTCAGCACTGTTTGAAGCTGGATGGTGAACAGAAGGCCACTTACCGTCTCAGCAGCTTTTTGGCTGATCTCAGAGGAGGCGGGCTGAGCCTGGGCCGCTGATGGCTGACTTATCTGCTGCTGCTGAGATGCAGGGATCTGACCAGAGGCCGGTTTGCTGGGTGAAGGCTGAGCCGCCGGCTGCTGAGCCGCCGGCTGCTGAGCCTGCTTGCGCCGAGCTGGGCGTTGAGGTGGAGCTGGGCTGGATGGGGCCTGAGCTGCCTGCTGGGAGGTGGTGCTCACCACAGGGGAAGGTGTTGTCTGCTGCTGGACTACTGGCTGTGCTTGCTGTGGGACGTCAGCCTTGGTCACTGGTGACACGACTGCTGCCGCTGTTGTAGTCTCTGCTCCTGTAACTGCGGCTGGCTGCACCTGATTTATGACAGAATTGGTCGTCACTCATTAAGTTATAAAACATCTTAACTAAATTAGGTCCAGGTCCTGTGAGCAGCTGTGAATTTATATTTGTGTAGGACTTATACATATCGTTATTTTCATTCTCCATTAATGCTTACAATTAATTGGTTTCGTGATTTAGACTGTAATACATCACAATTCGCAAGAGCCCAAGATTATGTTTGATATTTCTTGTTTTAACCGACCATTAGTCCAAAACTCCCAAAAGATTAAATTTACAATTATTTGAGATGGAGCAAGGCATCAAATCCTCTTATTTACCAAACTGGAACCACACAATTTAACTTGATGAAGGACTTAACATTAATCAAAACTGCTGCATTTACTTTTCTATCAATCTACTAATTGAATAAACAAACATCCAAACATGCATTATGCTTTCATTTTTTTTGTGCACATTTTCATACAAAAATAAGTTTTTAGAGTTTTGTATTAATTTGCACCTGTAAAAAAGCTCCTCTGTCTGTTCGGTGTAATTGCTCAGTATGTACCTGCTTCTGTGGAGCCACAGCCTGACTTGAATTGTTTTGTGGCTGGACGAGTGGCAGAACTGAAGTCTGTGCCTTCTGTGACTGCAGAGCTGCAGCCGGCTGAGAGAGGTTTAGGCTGACTCCTGTGGGACGTTAAAAAGAGCAAAGACTACAAATTACTCAGGAAACGCATGGAAACATTTTCATCATAATACTTATACAGATGATCAACAATGTATAAATCAAGCATCATTTACAGGTTTATCGGAGCATTTCAATCTGTTTAATGCTGATAAAAGACATTAAAGGGATTTGTAACAGGTACAGCAACTGATATCAACTGAAGCAGAGTGTCAGAGTGTGTAGAAATTCATTAAATAATCACTGTGGGCCTGTGGTTAGATTGCTTTAATTTGCAGAAGTCTTAACCTGCATACTTGATCTGTTCCTGTTGAGGATTGCGGTACTAAATGAGTGCACAAAAGATTAGAGGGATTCTTGTCTCTATGCACATCTATAATCAAGATCTCAGTATCCTTTCCCTACGACGGATATGAGAATAAGGACGGAGTGCTGTACGTACCCACAGGCTGAGCAACACCACCTGGGAGATTAGCTCGCTTGCGAGGGGTGAGAGCAGCAGGCTGAATGGGTAGGATGCCAGCCGCGGCCTGGGTATGGGCTGCTTTGGGCCTCTGGCGAGGGGTGATGGAGGTTTCAGTGGTGGGAATTGGATCAGTCAGTCTGACAACAAAGGGAGCATGTTGGCTTTCTTGGTAATCATGGCAGTAGTGTTAACATAATTATTTAATGAGTATCAAGACTGAATGTGTCTAATTACTTCCACAAAATGTCGTGTTACAACAGCTTTAATGATTACACCATGTAAGCAGGTCATGCTTGCCTGGGTTTAGCCTGGTTCTTCTTTGCTGCTGCAGCCTCACTCGCTTTGATTGGCTCAGGAAGTTTGGAAGGAATTGGAGAATTCTGGATTATGGAAAGAAAATGCTCAATCTTTTAAAGAAATTGAATTTCCATAAGTCAGCATTATGAATGACGATAGTTACAGAAACCCTTTGAAAACTTCCTTATTCTTCTTGGCTATAATAAAGAATATCATTAGTGCTAACAAGCATTTTTCACTGTTTGAAAATTGATGAAGAGCAGATTTTCCTCCCACATTGTGACAACTGGTTGGTCAGGCAATCAGCCCAAAACAGATTCCACTGATACAACAAGAAAATCAATTCCCAATGAGAGAAAGCCTAGCATTTCCAAATATTTCAGCTGACGCTGGTGCTGAGAAACACTGACCTTCACGTTCTGGACAGGACAGGTCCGCTGAGCTAGTTTAAAAGCGAAGTGGGACACCTGGTAGATATCTGGCCTTTTGTCTGGGTCTGGCTCCAGCATGTACCCTGAAAAAACACCAAGAAGAAACAAGACAGTGTGACTCAGAAAGTGCAGAGTTACAAAAGTCAGTAAGTATTCACACACAGGTGCATGCCTTTGTTAAAACATGAATTAATGTTTAAGAAGGACTAACGAATGAGGCAGTGAAGATCATAAGAGTAGCGGGAGTTGTCTGGAATGGTGAAGCTGCCATCACAGATGGCCACCTGGCTTTCACCAAAGGGCAGAGTGAAGAAGCACACTTTGTAGAGCAAACAGCCCAGCGCCTGGAGAAGACAATCACATGCAGGCCCCGTCACGACAAACAAACACAGGAGGAGAGGGTTGATAAACAATATCAACAACACACAGTAAGTCACACAGCAAATATCTTTTCCTCCCTAAATACCCACGTATATAATGCTGAAAACTATGTATTTAATAAGCAACTTTTAAACTTCCCTTTTAAGAACAAACAATCACTCAAATGTATACATTTGCTAACTAACAAATGAACAGTTTTAAAATGAGTCATGGGTCATTAGTTCTACTGTAAAACATACTGTAACCATGAGTCATAGGTACTAAGTTCACAAGGTAGACCAAAAGCAATGGTAATCATAGTTTACATCAATGGAGGCTATGTTGTTTTACAAAATATCAGAGTAGTCTGTCCTCCTCACTCACCCAGATATCTGCTTTTGTGGTGATGATCTTGTTATTGTAGAGGTTCACCATCTCAGGAGCACGATATGATAAAGTGGTGTACCTGAAGGGAAACAGGAATAAGTTGATAAGAATAAAACTGGACAAAATTAGTCAGATAACCGACAGTTTTTAATGTGGACTACACAGTATTTTGTGCTCATAGATGCACGTAAATGCTAATGAAAGTCGCGATTTTATACATTGCAATTTCATTTTGCACCAAACAAAGCCTAACAGCGCTGTGTTCAGCCCTGCAGTCTATTTATAGGATGAGGCGAAAGATTAAATTAGTGCATAAAATGCCCAAAAATTCTGCACAGTTTATGTGCAGCCATAACTTAAAGGATTGCTAATGAATGAGAGCTGCAAATATTGCCAAAGAAGACAAAAAGAGGCACAAACTTCTTGATCTCTTCCTCCACGATGGCCACTCCTTCGGTCTGCGGGCTCTGGAACTTGTCAGTGGCGCTGCCAAAGTCACACAGCACATAATGACCCTTGTCATGCAGGAGGATGTTCTCCACCTTAAGATATACAAGAGATGAGACCCACACACAGTCACGTAGAGCAACATGGATGTTATACACTTCAAAAGGACCCTGTAAGGAGGCGGTGCAGTAATTGATCTGGTCTGCCAAATCAAACACAGGTGTTTCCTGCCTCCTGCAACACGTACACTGGAGATAATGATGAACACAAAGGGTGAGCCCCCTTTAAGACTTTAGGTTTATAGTCAGAGTCAAAATTGGCATTTTCCTTTCATAATGCTTCAAAACACTTTAACACAGACCCTTTAACTTTTATTTTATTTTTAAATGTAAATCAAGAAATCTGCCCTGCAATAAAAAGTGGTGTTTCCGTATGACTTAAACCGACTGAGTGACAGAAACTAAAAATGAATGCGACAACCACACTGCAGTTGACTGCGTTCTGCAGAAATGGAAAGGTATTTTGACAACTGACAATCTCCTCTCCCCCCCTATTAGAGCGCTCCATAATAAATCACAGCTTCAACTCACACAAACATATCAATCATGTGTCTTTGAACACGCAGCATGGCGACGCACATAGGGTGTTGCCCCTGAGTTAACACAGAATGGGCTGCCTGTCCCGTCCTACACACTGCAGAGCAGAGCGTTTCACAGGAGAACAATGGCAAAATGTGTCACCTTAAGGTCTCTGTGGATGATGGGTGTCTTGCGCTGGTGCAGGCGAGAAACAGCATCGCAGGTGTCACAGAAGATCTGCAGCGCCTCAGCCTCAGTGAAGCCGGTCTGCAGCCTCTGATTCATCAAATTGACCACCTGACCCCCTGCAACACAATATCCATGAATACAGCGCCACGAACAACAGGGACACAGCGTCACTGGTTTATGAACAAACCTTAACTTGTGTGTGTTATTCTTTTCAAACACTGTTATTGTTCAAATATTTGTGAAACTGCTACCCAAACTCCATGAGGAATTGAAGCACATTTCCCTTTCAGCACTCACCCTTGCAGTAGTCCATAAGTATGAGGACCTCCCATACATCCCTCGATCCCATAGCCGTAATACTGGAATCCAGGTAACCAACAATGTTCTTGTGACCGACAAGGTCTTTCTATAAGAACACAAACACACACATTCAAGAGTGTTAACAAAACGCTGTTCATAAAGTGTGAACCGAAAAGCACGACTTCTGCAAAGCTGTTGCAGGTGAATGGAAGCTTTTCATTATGACATGATTTTCTACTTTGCATTTGTCATTCTGCAAGGATGCCACAGAAGAGACAAAATGATTTGCAACATAGTTTATACCATACATATAATCTATTTGGTTATTGTTTAGTGATGCAGTTTGAGGCCATAACCTGCAGAGGGAGCTGGAATAGAAAAATCAGGAGCCTATTAGGTAATGAAAAAATGTCAAGTACTGAGGTGAAGCATTGTCTGTCTGTCTGTCTGTCTGTCTGTCAATGTGTCTGTGTCTGTGTGTGTGTGTGTGTGTGTGTGTGTGTGTGTGTGTGTGTGTGTGTGTGTGTGTGTGTGTGTAAGAGAGCGAGTGAGTGAGAGTGGGAGAGAATGAATAGGAGAGGTAAAGAAAACATGTCATCTGATGAAGACAAATGACACACCAGTGATAGTCTTTAAACCACATTTTAGTGCCTCTAAGTGAAGGTTTCAGAAGCGAAACTAGGACCTTAGTTGTTAGAATGTACTGCATGTGATTATGTTGCATGTTTATCCAAACAGCCATTTTTTTAAAATAACCATTCATTGCTTCCTTCCTTCCTTCCTGAGCGGTGCTTCAGACGTAGAAGAAAAAGCCTTTGTGTGAACTCACTGAATGTAGGAATCCAGCTACAACAAATGCTTCAAGAATAACTCTTCAAGACTTCTCATAGAATATCTACATAGTGTGAAAAGCTACCATGACATACATGTGTATTACACATTAAATAAATCCAAGTTCTGCTCTGGTATTTTTTACCAGGTTAGGCAATACTGGGATAGTTTTCCATTTTATCAGCATGTGATCCTTATGTACAGTAGATTTATAGCAGGGACACATTCAGCTCAATGTTATGTTATCCAAGCAAATGGACAGGAATTTGGCAAAGATCCCATAGTGGAAAAACAAGAACTTGAAAACTTTAACCAATCTCAAAAGAATTCTTCAAAAGATAACATGGTGTTCATACAAATAACCCCTTCAACTCATTCGACAATACCTTGCAGGGGGAGGGCGGAACATGCAAGACAATACTATTAAAACAAAAACAAAGCGCACCAAGAACCAGATGAATAAATAAAGTTCAACCATCCAAACAACCCTGCTGCAGGCTGTTTGTGTTCTCAGCACTTTTTCTTAGTCATTCTTGAAGGAATAGAGAACTTGCACAAGTGAATATATTTGGGAAGTTTCAGGCATAATTTGAGTTCCCGTTTGTTTTGTAGTTGCCTTTGTACAGTATGTGATGTCCCATAGAATAATCACATGAGCTCAGAGGGAGAACAAGCAGAAATATTGAACCGCAGCCACTCACCATTATTTGGATCTCGCATTTGCACACCTGCAGATCATGCTCATTGTTGACATACATCCTCTTCAGGGCGCAACGCACCCCTTGATTTGTTCGCACAAGGAACACGATTGCAAAGCCACCTGCAGGATTGAGAAAGAGAGCAAATGAAACCGTCAGTCCTCAAAAGAGATCATGAAATATCACACTACAAGATTATTACATTACAATCAATGCAACAGTTTCAAGATGAAAGCTTCACAACATTCTCACAGTCTTCTTAGTGCATCAGGTTTTTGGAAACGTGGCTGACATGCTCATTTTTACACCCAATTACTGCCACAGCCTTTGCAATCTGAGTCCATGTAGCCTCACGTCAATACGGACAATCAGGAACAAATGGTGCAGCCTTATAGCGTTATGTATTAGTCATGTCATTGCTGCAGGGTTTTACGTAGAGGCCTACATCGAGGCCAAACCATCTGGTATAGCTCAGACCACAAATTCACTCTGCAGAGTTTGGTTGTGCCAGTCATCACTTTCAGGCACATGTCGCGGCTTATGCTGCATCCTCAACCTGGCATGGGAGAAAAGCTTTTGTGTGGCACAGTAGCACTATAAATCTGCAGGAGATACCCGTGAACATGAGTGCAGATTGACGCCGAGGGTTCGCATCAATACTAATAATACCGTAAACTAAAATAGGATTAGTAGCTTATGTTCAATCAAAAGAGAATAGAGTTAAGGAATGTCAAGAGGCAAGTACATCACTGCATTACTGTCTTATTCGATGTTTATACTGTGCTAGATGCTCTTGGCACACATGATGTTAAAAGCCACTATTTTACTTATTTAAAACACTACAAATAGAAATGTAAAAATAACAAAAATGTTTTTTCTCCCAAGTTTAAAATGATGATAAGAATGACTTTGTTTAGTCAAGTACAGGCCTCCAATTCA